>NC_074719.1:17161641-17761641 GCF_947242115.1 Biomphalaria glabrata
AAATCCCTCTACCAGGGGTTTTGAGTTTAAAACCCCCTACAGGGGTTTTGAGTTTAAAATCCCCTACCATGGGTTTTGCAGTTAAATCCCCCTCTTCTATAAACAAAACTAAAAAAAATGCAATCGACAATCCCCAAATTAAAAAAAAAAATCCCCAAATTCCAACAGCACAGTTAAGGAAGATTTTGACTTTAAAACCGCATCCAAAAATTACGATAAACCCCCTCTCAATATAAAAAAAGCAAATTACACACTCAAAATTCTATGAGCGTAGCCAAAGGGGTTTTGAGTTTAACCCCCACCTCCCTCCAGTTGGGATTTGAAGCTAAAAAGCACCTCTTCAATATAAAAAGGCAAATTACACACTATAAAATCAATGAGCGTAGCCAAAGGGGTTTTGAGTTTAAAACCCCCTGCCAGCGGGGTTTGAAGCTGAAAAATACCTCTTTAATATTAAAAGAAAAGCAAACTACGCACTCAAAATGCTATGAGTGTAGCCAAAGGGGGGTTTGAGTTAAGGGTTTTGATGCTTAAAAATACCTCTTCAATATAAAAAAAAGCAAAATTACACTAAAATTCTTTGAGCGTAGCTAAGCTAATGAGGGGTTATGAATTTGAATCCCCCTCCTCTAGATGGCTTTTTTTAAAATTTAAAACCCCTGCAGATGGTTTTGAGTTTAAAGTTCCTCTACAGAGCGTTTTGAGTTGAAAACCCCTCTCTTCAATATTATTTTAAAGCAAACTACAGTCACCAAATTCTATGACCGTAGCTAAATGGGGTTTTCAATTAAAATAAAAACAAAAAACTCCAGAGATTTTTTAGTTTAAAACCCTTCAACAAATGATTTTGACGATAAAACTTTCCTTTTCGATATAAAATCTAAAGCAAAATACAGGCATGTAATTCCATAAGCGTAATCAAGAGAGGTTACAAATTTCTACCAGTGGCTGGGCTCCATTAATAAAGCGTGAATAGTCATCTGCCGAAATTGAAAAACACTAAATGTGGCTCAACAAAGATGGCTGACAGATTTTAGGAGTCAGTTATAGAGATCGGGTCTAAATCAAAGAAATCATATGCCGAACTGGGAGTCTAACCCTTAGTAAGGTTTTGACAGAGATATATTTTTTACCTTTTTTTTTTTAAATAAGGAGTGGGAGGGGGGAGATTTGCTACACTTTGTGCTTGCATGTTGGCGGCCCGGATGAAACCATGTCGCTGGCCGGATGTGACCCGCGGGCAGTATTTGTGGCATCACTGGTCTATACCATCCAATCTAAGTTGGTGGATGCATATGCTAAGAAAATTATCGGACCTTAACAGAGTTATCCCTTTATTTCACACGTACGCGATGAGGGAGTTTTTTTTTTTAATGGATTTGTCGAAACATAAATATCTTTTGAATGACAAAATTAGAACTATGTGTGAAATCGTTAAATCATTAAGTTTATCAATAACTCCTCATGTTGCTATTTGTAATGGAATGTATTAAACTTGTTTCCAATCAATGTATCAATGAATTAATTAAACTTGTTTCCAATCAATGTATCAATGAGTTAATTAAACTTGTTTCCAATCAATGTATCAATGAGTTCATTAAACTTGTTTACAATCAATGTATTAATGAGTTAATTAAACTTGTTTCCAATCAATGTATCAATGAGTTAATTAAACTTGTTTCCAATCAATGTATCAATGAGTTCATTAAACTTGTTTACAATCAATGTATCAATGAGTTAATTAAACTTGTTTACAATCAATGTATCAATGAAATAATTAAACTTGTTTACAATCAATGTATCAATGAGTTAATTAAACTTGTTTACAATCAATGTATCAATGAGTTAATTAAACTTGTTTACAATCAATGTATCAATGAGTTAATTAAACTTGTTTCCAATCAATGTATCACTACTTCTGCAGCGACACTGGGATTGATGTCTCAATATTTCAAAAGCTACAACGTTCGGACTACTGGACATATCCCAACTGTGAGCTGGTCATCACGGAGATAGAGGACATCTACATGTTTAACTGGCCACTTTGTGGCGACGTAAGCCTATTATACTATTGTTTTATGCGTGTGCAGATAAGACAGCCGATTTTTTAACGAGCTTATATCAAGTCACTCTGTCTGTCTGTCCGTCTCGTCAATATGATACACTTTTCTCCCTCTTTTTATTCTCGCATTAAGTTGAAACTGTGCACAATTAATCTTTGTCGATGACAGCACACAATTCAATTAAAAAAAACCAAACAATGAGTTAATTAGAAAAATCTTGTTTAATATTCAAAATGTACTATTTAGGCGATGAGCGACCAGTGAAAATATTCACGCTCAGACGTACCTCGATAAACAACCTACACATTTTTAAGTAACCAAGATAGAAGTTCAATAGTTTTAGAGGATATACCTATATATTCGTGGATAGTTCCTATGCTTTAGAGTTTCATCGATAGCCAATATAAATATTATCAAACCTAAGACAGACTTAACACTCATTAAAAGCGGCCGATCAACGGAACACTTATATTGTCTGAATCGCCAGTTACACTCTGCTAACAAGTTTCTTGATAAATCGTTTGACATGATGTTCTGGCTCCGTAAGATTGTTATTGCAGGAAGTGGTAATGGGTACACCGGAAGTGGTAATGGGTACACGCGCTCCAATACTTACAAAATGCTTCCAATAGCCTTTTAAATGGTCTCTGGCAATCAATTCGACTCCTGGCATTCACGTGTAACTCAGATATTGGGTCCTATTCTAAAACCATTAAGCTTTGGGCAGAGACTTAGCTGGCTACCCGCCTAGGAAGAGGAAAAACTCTGAATTTAAACTTCAGCTGCTTTGCGGCTAAACCCAAACATTGGCGTCAACCCTGAGGAAAAATAAGGAGACGGTGACCCCCACTCCCGCTCTTTAGGCAGCTTGCATTACGTAGTGCTACACCATGGCAGAGCCTGCTATACCTCTGATCCCAAACTGTATCGGCAACTGTCTTTCCTTTGCACACATCACCTGTGTGGAGAGGGGATGGGGAAATGCTGTCTGAGCTACATAGTCCGAACAGTTCCGATAATACGCCATGTCCAGGCTTTCGTCTTGTTATTTCTATGACAGTATCTATAGTTGTTTCACGGACCTAAAGAAACTAACTTGCTTTATTTAGGCATGCTGCTATTTTGGTTCTAAATAATTAGATGTTAAAATATATTGTTAAAAAATTCAAAAGAAGAATACTGTAAAGCATTAAAAAAATATTTCTTCACCAGATAAGAACAAACTACATGGCGATTGCAGCGTGTGACCTAAAGGGTTATCTCACCTACAAAAACCCGGAACCAAATATAACAGCTATCTTCCCAGTACTTATGTACAAGACAGAGAGGTGAGCTAAAAATGTAAACCTGAAAATTATTTGAGACAATATTTTCATTAAGAAATAAATGAGCATTGCAGTTACATATTTTTAGAAACTGAAGGACAAATTTGCAAAAAATACTCCTTCTTCCCAAGTGCTATTAGAGCATGGAATGGGTTGCCTGAGCTAGCCAGGAAAACCATTGACTTGGCGGAGTTTAATATGCATGACTAAATGCATGCCGTGTAGGACTTAATCAACTTCTTTTTTTAAAGTAACGTCTGTATTATATAAGATAAGAAGATATGTTAGGATGAATATTTTTAGATACTTTTACATCTTTCAATACAACATCCAAATAACACCTGAGTTTGACCTGAATTACTTTTTTACAGTCTTCAGGCAGCAAAAAAGACGGCTCCTAAGTTCCGGACACTTCAGACTTTCCCTAATGACTCGATACACTGTTCTTTCCTCTCATACAGTCTTCCTGTCTTTGTTCAATAGTGTGCACGTACGCACCACAAGCAATGGTGCAAACAGGGTCACAACAGTATTTTTCTTACTCATACAATCGGTAGAGTTTAGAAAATTATTTGATTCTGCAGGACCAAACCAAAAATGTATCATACGCCTTTTAAAAAACAAAGCTCATCAACACCTCCATTACGTTGTCCACTAGATACACAAAGTGGTCAACTATTTTATTTTCTTTGTCATAAATAAAAATTTCTAATATGCCCTCCACGTCATATGAAACTGAACAATATTTTACTTCATTTCAGTTGGTAAAAATCTATTTTTTTTTAAATTGTATTATATTTGTTTTATCTATCTGCAGATTGCCCTTGCTGCCATCAATGTTAGAAGGAGTCCAACATTTCCAAGATCCTTGCGCCTAACTCACGAAGCTTAGACTCGCTTTTGTGTTCGTATCATGAAGATGTATAACATTACACAATGTTTAAGAAAACCCAATGTTTTTACCAGACACTGTTTAACTAGACCCATTATTTAGATGCATATTTGCTGTAGGTGTAGATATAAATTATTTCAGGCCAGTAACAATACCATTATGACAATGTCAACAAAGAATAAAACTATTGTCACCATTTTTTGGGTTTGTTATCATTTAGATATCTTCCATGACTATCATTTACTACATAGTCGGCCCTGGCCAGTAGCCAAACACTACATACTTCATGGTGCAGTTATACCAAGGGTTTTATACGTTGGTATGATATACATATACTACTTGATCGCTTTTACTAAAGATGCTTGCGCTCCATCATGGACATACGGTGGCAGGACAGCACTACAAACAGCGATGTCCTTGCGAACGCTGGTATGGACAGTATAGAGGGACTTCTTATGGTCCGACAGTTACGCTGGGAAGGACACGTATCCCGTATGGGTCACTGGCAATGTCTAAAGACTATTCCCACCTGGTGTTCACTGCTCTGAAGACTCTTCCCACCTGGTGTTCACTGCTCTGAAGACTCTTCCCACCTGGTGTTCACTGCTCTGAAAACTCTTCCCACCTGGTGTTCACTGCTCTGATGTCCTTCATGAAACTGTGACGTCAAGTTATACCCGGATTTCTCTGTTTCGCTTTAATTGTAATGGTCTCAATGCCATTGCAACTCTTGGTAGGGGACACGACAAGAGAACATGTTCCGCAAACGCTGTCACAACCTTACTAAGTGGTCGACTCACAGTTCAGCAATAGGTTTTCTTGATTGAGACTCGATCTCTGTAAATTAACTCCTGAAATCCGTATTAGCCATCTTTGTTGAGACACATTTATGTCACGAGTCGAGTCTGTGACCAATTTCGACCAGAAGCCCAGGTCAAGTTGACCAGAGTAAACAAGTTAATTTTAGTCATCCAATCAGTGAAAGAGATTAAAGAAAAAAAAATAGCAGACGTCAGCTTCTAGAAGGTCACAGTTAATAAAATAATTAGTGGAGAAGTTTCTATGATTCTGGAAAGTACGATTGAGAAAAGTATAAATTAGGGGAAAGTGAGTTAGTCGGGGTCTTCGCATTGTAACGGTCTTTGCTTAGCAAAGGTCTTGTGTTAGTATGATTTTAAACATTTGCGGGTCCATTAGTTGAAGTTACATTGGTTCAAGTTATACTTGTTGAAGTTGTTGTATCTTTAGGTATTTTATGAAGATATTAAAGTCAAGTGTTATTGAATTGAGAAGTTACTTCTATATATAACTTGAAGAAGTCAATTAAAGAAGTTATAATAGAACACAGATGTTTCTTGAATGTATTATCATATTTTTAATATAATCTTTGGCGTGTGGCGATTCTGTTTAATCAAAAATTAATATAAGAATCTGGTGGCTGATGTATGCTTTAGTTTTATATTAACAAGCACGGGAGGCTCTTCAGTAGGGGAGATCACTATTTACCATATTTTTAACACATTTATGCAAACGGTTTTAGATGTATTACAAATGTAATGTCACAATTGATCCAAACTAATTGATACAACTAGGCTTAAATAAACTTTGTTGCTGTTAATTTTCAGTATTTTGAAATGTTTATCGTTTTCCATCACGCTCACTAGCAAGAATTACCCAAAATGGTTTAATTTAATAATTTATACAGGATTTGGATTTTTGGATTTGAGGCACATCGGCACAATTTAGGCCATGTCTTGCCTGCAGTCCCTTAAGGACTACTCTCTCTCTAAACAACAAGGGCCAGATTCTATACAGTCATATAATTAAAATCAAGGTCTATTCGCAGTTAAAATAGTAAAGGTAGTAAAAATTTAAATATTTGGTAAAAATCTAATGTAAATAGTGCATGTTCACAAATTCAGAAATCAGATCTTCGTAGATAGCCCCACTTCCCGAATAAAGTCCAGTACCTTCCCAGGGTCGACATTATTAAATAGTGTTTTTAGATTAGTGGCTCTAAAATATTTCGCCCTGACATCCTGGTATCTGGGGCAATCAACGAGGATATGTTCCACGGTGAGGCGAGAGTCACAGTACTCGCAAAGTGGGGGCTCCTCTCTCTTCAGTACAAAAGAGTGCGTGATGTAGGTGTGGCCAATCCTAAGTCTGGACATGGTTGTGCTACCACGCCTTGTCAGACCCTTAAATGTGGGCCGCCACCTGACATCCGCCACAATCTGCCTGAGTTTACTGTGAGTCTCAGCCTCCCATCGGTTCTGCCACTCTCGATAGGTGGCAGAGGCAATACTTTGTCTCAGGTCCGAGTAGGGAATTTGGGTTCCTGACACCGCATGATTTAGGGCTCTCTTTGCTTCTCTGTCTGCGGCTTCGTTTCCCTCAATGCCAACATGGGAGGGGACCCAGATGAAGGTGACATCCCTACGGTCGGCTGTTATTAGGTCCAACAGCTTCAGGCTCTTATGTACCAATGGGATGTCAGTCTTCATCCGCCCCAAAGCTTGCAATGCAGATTTGGAGTCGGAGCAGATTATAAATTTACTCCTTTCTGATGCTTTTACGGCCATAAGTGCAAGCAATATTGCGTGCAATTCGGCCGTAAAGATGGAGCAGCCATCGGGGAGTCTACGGGAGATTGTTTTGTTCCGAAAGGAGCAGGCACACGCGACCTTTCCCTCCATTTTGGATCCGTCTGTGTAGATGGTGCCACAATCTCCGTAGCTCTCCTGCAGTTCCCTAAAGTGGACTTGTAGTATGCTTGGGTCTGTATTTTCTTTTTTGAAATTAAGGAGGGATAAATTTAATTTGGGTTTATTCATTAGCCAAGGAGGATTCTGAGGGGTTTCTATTTTAGATATTTGGTCAATGGGTGGGGTTAAATTTTGGATGGGTTCTCTCATTCGAAGGCCCAACGGCTGTATGACGTTAGGCCTTCGATTGTATAATTCTACCTCTGTGGGGTTAAATATGGAGTCAAAAGCAGGGTTCGTGGGGTTCGATTTTAGCTTGACTATATATTGCATTGCAAGCTTTTTCATTCTTATATCCATGGGGATTTCTCCAGCCTCCACATGGAGACTTGGGATAGGTGATGTACGAAACGCGCCGAGACAGAGACGCAGGGCAGCATTTTGTATTGGTTCCAGTATTTTTAGGTACGACTTCCTTGCTGCTCCATATATTATGGATCCGTAGTCTAGCTTGGATCGAATTAGACTCCGATAGAGCAGCAGCAAGGTATCTCTGTCAGCTCCCCAGTCCGTATGGCTGAGTACTCTTAGTATGTTTAATGACTTTTGGCATTTCTTCTTAAGTTCCTTAATGTGGGGGAGAAAATTAAATTTGGAATCTAAGGTGAGGCCTAAAAATTTTGTAGTTTTCACGACAGGGATCTTCTTTTTGTGTATAAATAGTTCAGGGTCTGGGTGGAGTCCCCTTGGATTACAAAAATGCATACTAACTGTTTTGGAGTCTGAGAATTTGAAACCATTATAGTTTGCCCAACCCTGAATTTTGTTTAAACATAACTGTAATTTCCTTTCTAAGGTGTTCATGTTTTTCCCATAAGTAAGAATGACAAAGTCATCAACATACAAAGAGCACTCTATGCCAGGGGACAGCGCATTTATGATGCTATTTATTTTAATGTTGAACAGGGTGACTGACAGAATGCTGCCCTGGGGTACACCCATTTCCTGGTCATGAGTGTCAGAAGCGGAGTTGCCCACTCGAACCTGAAATTTTCGATCTTTCAGGAATTCCTCCACAAAACGGGGGAGGTGTCCCTTAAGCCCCATAAGCGCCAGGTCACGTAGAATGCCATGTTTCCAGGTTGTGTCATAGGCCTTTTCTATATCGAAGAATACAGCTACTAGATGTTCTCTTCTGAGTAATGCATTTCTAATATAAGCTTCCAGCCTTACCAGGTGGTCAGTTGTTGTCCGCCCCTGCCGGAATCCGCACTGGTAGTTTGAGATCACTTTATTCCTTTCCAGGTACCAGACCAGCCTACTGTTAATCATTCTTTCCATGGTTTTGCAGATGCAGCTTGTTAGTGCTATTGGTCGATAGTTAGCTGGGTCAGAGCTGTCTCTTCCCGGTTTAGGTATCGGTATAACTGTGGCTTTCCTCCAGCTGTTTGGGAAAGCGCCTGTTTGCCACACACAGTTATAGACCCCTAGCAGGACTGCCAATGAGGGTTCGGGAAGGTGCTTGAGGAACTGGTAATGGATTTCGTCTTCTCCAGGCGCTGTGTCATGTGACTTGTCCAGCGATTCCCTCAGTTCCTCAAGCGAGAACGGTTTGTTGTAGTCTTCATTGTTCTCTGACCTGAAATCAATGGGGTGTCTTTCCTCCCTGGTTTTGACTTTTTGGAACTCTGGCGTGTAGTGTGCAGTGGATGATTTTTCTGCTATTGAGGATGCAAGGCAGTCAGCTATTTCTCTGGGGGACGTGACAGTTCGTCCTTGGTTTTTCAAATGCCCTATTGCATTTGATTCTTTCCCTTTGATTCGCCTTACTGCCTTCCAAACCGCTCTAGCAGAAGTTTTGGCATCCAGACTGCCGACAAAACTTCTCCAGGAATTCCTTTTGGCTGACCGTATGGTTTGTCTAGCCTTTGCTCTAGCTATCCTGAATAGCTTTAGGTTTTCCTGGGAAGGATTCTTTATAAATGCAGCCAGTCGTTTTTTCCTATCACCAATAGCACTTTTGCAAGCTGTATCAAACCATGGTTTGCTAGGCCGTTTTGGATTTGCAGAGGTTAGGTGTACAACTTTCCTGGCTATACTTAGTAGCTTGCTAGCAAAGGTATCAGCTGGGTTCTGTTCATGGAGGATATTTTCTGTGATATCCTCAGAGCATCTTTTTTGGAATTGTTCCCAATCGGCCTTATTCAGTTTCCACCGCTGAGGTCGTCCCAATGAAGGGAGATTGTTAGTAATGATGATTGGGAAGTGATCACTTCCCCGTAGATCATTGCTAACTGACCATTTAAAATCGTCCAGAAGTCCGGGGACGCATACGGTGAGGTCAATGCATGTGAATGATCCAGTTCCTGGGTGCAAGTAGGTCGGTGATGCATCATTAAGTATGCATAAATCATGTTGGAGGAAGATATCCTCCAGCATACGACCTCTTGTGTCGGTATTGTTGGATCCCCACATGGTGTTATGGGCATTGAAATCCCCAAGGATTACATAAGGCCGGGGGAGTTGTTTCAATAGGTCCTCCATGTCTGTTCGGTTTAATGGAGCGCCTGGTGGTAGATACAGGCTGCAGCAAGTGATAACCTTGTGAAGGGTTATCCTAGCTGCTACGGCCTGTAGTGTGGTCTGTAGTTCTACCCTCTCATGGGGGATGCTATCCTTCACAAGGATACAGACTCCACCTGATGCTCTCTCTGCATCCTCAACATTCTTGGTGTAAGCACGGTAGCTTCGGAAGCTGATGCAATCTTTCAGAAATGTTTCCTGTAAGCAGACAGCTACAGGAGTCTCAGAGTCCATCAGTAGCTGCAATTTCTCGTAATTGGCCTTGAGGCCTCTACAATTCCACTGCACAATTCTGGAATCCATGGCTTATTCTAGATGACCTACTTGGAGCTATTTGGCCTTGGGAGGCCCCCGGAGGGGTTTCCCTTTATTCCAGTGACCTTGGTATTTTTATTCTTGGGTTTGGATGGAGAGGAGGACAACCCCCTTTTGGGGGAAGTCTTTCTCTCTGGAGAGGGGAGATCCCTCTGGTTAGAGCGGAGGTTATTTCCTCCTCTCTCACCTCGGGCATCCTCTCCGCTTTGATTTCTCCCCTTAGGGAGTTGGTCAACCTCTAACTCGGTAGAGGTTGGGGTGTCTGGCTGGGTTCTTTGAGGAGAACCTGTGTCAGACATGATGTCTCCGGGTTCTCCCGGAGTATTGGTTTTGACATGCTGCTCAGTCTCCATGCTCTCATCAGCGAGCACAGAGAACCTGTTCTTTAGCATGACAACAGGGCTTTCTTGTTTCTTCAGAGGTGTGTTCTTTGGCGGTGTTTTCTTCTGAGTTGGGGGAGGAGGAGGGGGTGGTGGGGTCAATGTGTCCCTCTGTGTGGCTATGGATCTTCTTTTCTTAGCAACAGCCTGGGCGTAGGTCTTTGTCAAGCCGAATTGGCCCTTGGGTAGGGCCAGTACAGCCGATTTCGCCTGGCTAAAGGTACATCCGTTTCTTGCCTTGTACTCCTGCACGGCAACCTCCTGTTTCCACACAGGGCAGTCCTTGGAGTAGGCTGAGTGGCCAGCTTGACAGTTTGGGCATTTGAATTGGGCTGTGCAGCCCTTGTCCTCATGACCCTCTCCAGCACATCTGGCACACACAGTGTTCCTCTTGCAGACTGTCGCGCCGTGTCCATAACCCTGGCACTTGAAGCACCTCATGGGGTTAGGTATGTAGGGCCTCACTGGAACTCGTAGGTATCCTGCCTTCACATACTCTGGCGGTGTCCTAGTTCCGAATGTGAGGATAATAGTGGCGGTTTTGACCTCCTCACCCTCCCTGTGCCTGGTAATGCGCCGGGCATGGGTGACTCCTTCAATGCCCTCCACTATTTCCTTCTCGGAACATTCCAGTAGGTCCCTAGAGCTGATTACACCTCTGCTGGTGTTCAGACTCTTGTGTGGCATGACTTCCACTTGGAGATCACAGAGTCTTCTGCATCTTAAAAGCCCATCAGAGTGTGTCTTGCTGTCTACTTCTACAAGGAGTTCCATTGTTTTGTGTAGCTTAGACACACTCTTGGGCTCTCCCACTACTGACTTGAGTCCCTTATAGATAATAAAAGGGCTCAACTTTGTCAGGCTTTTTCCCTCCTCTGTGCATCTAACCACCAGAAATGATGGCCAGGTGGCACAGCTTTTTGGGACCTCCTCTTTTTTATCGTCAATTCGACGTTTCTTGCCCAGACATAGGTCTGGGGCAAGTAGTTTTGTGTGTGTTTTTTTGTCCATATATATTTTGGTTAATTCGGCACCTGTGCTCCCCACCCGCCATCGAGTCCAACAAGGGGACGGGCCATTCGGATGTCCAGAATGAGCCCGCCAGGGCTACACAGGTGCTATACTCAGTCAGCTGCTACATCGGACATGTGTCCGATACAGCAGCTCCCTGATTGACCCTCCAGCCACCGCCCTCCAGCATAGGTCGACGACCTATGCTGGTAGCTCGGCATGACCAGCCGGTTGACCCAGAGCGGGCCATCTGGGTCTCAGGTCTAGGGGAACTTGGAGCCAAAGTATTGTGTTGTTGTGGTTTATCCTCAGATAGCCACCACTCAAACACCAGGATCTCTTTATCCCCCCTTACCCGTCGCAGTCCACGGCAAACGGACTGGTCTAGGACGTAGTGAGAATTTAAAGTTAAGGAGACAGTGTGATGATCAATGAAGGCAGACTTAGGAAAAGAGGAGGCAGACACAATGATAGAAAAGAAGTAGGGCACTTTTGAGCTCCAAAAGTGCTAAGGAAAGAGGAGCGCAGTTTAACGTCATGTCTCGGGACGGAATAATTTATACACTTAGAATTAGCGCGGGTCCTATGAAACTGCGGGCCCCACTGCGGTCGCATAGGTTGTAGTGGCCTAAGGCCGTCCGACTAGTTGTTTTTATTTAGCACAATTTCATGCTTTTAGCGCTATCATCTGGACCAGTTGGAAAGGGTTAAAGAATGGGGTATATGGTGATCGTTTTTTAAATGTATTTATAAATAAAAAAAAGGGAACGACCTGAATTCGAACTGGTGGAATAAATCCTTCTTAGGCTTCTCAAGCGAACGCGGTAACCATTCCGCTAGCGAAGACTTTATGAACATGGAAGATTTTTTGTTTAAATATTGTTTTTTGTTAACATTTGTTTTTGTTTAGCGCTATTTCATGCTATGATATACTCAATACACTACGGTCCTATGACTTGTGTGGATCAGTTGGGAAAGGGGTGGGGGAGAAAGAAAGGGGTATCTTTGTGAATGATACAATGTTCGCTTTTCAAATGCATTTTTTTAAAAGTTGAACGAGCCGGATTCGAACTTGATGGATCAAGCCTCCTCAAGGTAACACGTTTACCACTGTGCCCGTGAAGCGCTTATGAAATTTGAATTTTTTTTTTTATAGTTATTTTTTGTTAGTTTCAAATTTTAAGCGCGACCTATTTCTCTTTACAAAGTAGAAATCGAATTAATTCCAATTATACCACTGGTGGGAAGCGTGGTCGAGAGGCCAAGTGCGCTTGAACTTGGCTTGGCTTGACTACCTAGAAGGGGGCTCGAGGTTCGACACCCGACTCGGGCAGAGTTGTGTTTACTGAGCGCCTAATGGCAGCACGGAAAACCAACTCCTAGATACCCCCTCCCCCCCACCGGTCCACAAATGAGATTGGACCAAAAAGCGCTCTGAGCATGCTATAAGCATGAAAGTGGCGCTATATAAAAGCTATAATAATAATAATACCAGTCAAGTACAATTTATTACCCTTGTTCTATACCAAACAAAATAATTAATTACCAAGAGGTAATTGTTTTTATTAGTACATGTCAAGGACATGAAAAAATTGTGCAAAAGTTTTACTTAATCCGAGATTGGGTGTGGGAAAAATAACGTGAAATCTTTTTACCAGACAGACAGAGTGAGTACATACACGCAAATATAAAAAATCTTTAAAAAAAAAAAAAGCATATCTAAAGGGGAAGAGCTTTGCTCTTAAAACTATGTCTACCAATAAGGTACAAGCTATTTCCCTTATTCGATAGCAAACAAAATAATTAAAAATTATTGTTAAAAGTATCAATTTGATCGAAGAATGCGCTAGGTAGAAATAGCGTTAACAATAATTTAAGGGGACTAAACCTAACAAATTTAGCCATATCTGTGAATACTGAAGTATTAGTTTTTTTACTTGTTGCTAGTAAACAAAATAATGAATTACCGTTAATTAATTATCTAATTGGTTACTTTTTTTAAAAAGTGATTCATGTCTTCTCTATGTCAGTGAATAAATTGTTTGAAGTTTCAGCTTGATCCAAAAATGTGTCTGGGAGAAATAACGTGTACAATCTTTTTACCAGACAGACAAAGAGTGATTTGATATAAGCTATGTAAAAAAAAGTTATCACCAACTACAATACTATCTTCGTCCATAAAAAAAATATAGACATGTGTTTGTTTAGTGTGTCGCCTATACAAGTTTGACGACTGACGACATGATACATTTATGTTACTTTTATTATTATTGCTTTGTTAATATAGATATGATTTCAATGAAGATATGGATTAGTTTGATTCTGGCTAAAC
Source organism: Biomphalaria glabrata (assembly GCF_947242115.1). Taxonomy (NCBI): domain Eukaryota; kingdom Metazoa; phylum Mollusca; class Gastropoda; family Planorbidae; genus Biomphalaria; species Biomphalaria glabrata. Next base: position 17,175,251 of record NC_074719.1, read on the forward strand.
AGATGTTATTGGATGATAATCTCATTAACGGTTTTGTGAAGTGCCAATAACTCATTCAAGACCTCAAGTAAAAGTGTAAAAAGACAAAGGCTTTGATCTCATAATAATTAAAAGTACTAAATATTGTAGCGGATGACATACGTTTAGTTCGTGTTTAAAAAGGTTTATTTCGTGGAGTTAGACCATGAGTACTTCTAGCTCCTGGTCTTGTAAACACGTTGGTGACTACTTCTTCTGTTCTTGTGATATCCTTCCCTCTAACATGGGGTCAGGATGTGATGACAAAAGGTAATCAGTTCATAGGCTGCTAAATATTACGTATGTCGCTGGCATTTTTTTAGAGGCCCTCAAAAGGGAAAAAGACGCCATTAGTTTTGTGTGAAATGTCTGTCCGTCTGTCCGTCTGTCCGTCCGTCAGTCCCGTTTTGATCTCGTAAACTAAAAAAGATAGTGAAAATCCGACATCATAATATTTTAGTCCATTCAAAGTTCTGATGCAACGGCTAAATTTTTTTTTTCCTGAAAGCGAAAAATCTAATTTTAAAAATCACTTATGCAAGCAGTTCGTTTTATAAAAATACACCACTTTTACAACTATTCACTATTAATAGTAACAAACACGAGAGGCTCTTTAGTAGGGGAGACGTAAATATTTCATATTTTGAACACATTTATGTAAATGGTTTTAGACTTTTTGTTAAAAAAAAATATTTTTGCTACGTTCTGTAAGTTCTGTCCTACTAACTACTACGTTTACCCAAAAAATAATGTTTACTTTTTTAAAAGAAAAAAAATCTATTTAGTTTGCATATAAGTTGGGCATAATTTAAAACAACAGTTAATAAGTAGGTTTTCATATTATTATTATCGAGTGAACTGCAGTGCTACACTACAGCCATAGAACACTCAACTAAAGGAATTTTTCTTTTACGAAAATGTTTTTTTCTTTTTTTTAGGATTTGAATAAGAGATTTACAAAACAATTATCCATTAAAAGATATCAGTTAGGCCAGGTTTGCATTTAACGTCACATACTCTCTATTCTATCCTTTGGTCTGCTGGACCGCTGGGGCACCACACAAAAATCTGTCAACCTTCTTTCTCCATTCTTCTCTGTCATTTGTCTTTGATAGTTTCATTCGGAAAATATTGAAACCTGCCTTTTTACCTGACTGGGAACGATTTTGAGTTTGTGTATGTATGTACGTATGTATGTATGTATGTATTTATGTATGTATGTATGTATGTATGTATGTATGTATGTATGTATGTATGTACGTATGTATGTATGTATGTATGTATGTATGTATGTATGTATGTATGTATGTATTTATGCATGTATGTATGTATGTATGTATGTATGTATGTATGTATGTATGTATGTATGTATGTATGTATGTATGTATGTATGTATGTATGTATCTATCTATCTATCTATCTATCTATCTATCTATCTATCTATCTATCTCTCTATCTATCTATCTATCTATCTATCTATCTATCTATCTATCTATCTATCTATCTATCTATCTCGGGGATGAGATGACCGAAGATTAATTAAACAACAATGAAATGACTGGGGATGAATTACACCCAAAAAGACAATTTTTGTTTAAATATTTCAGGAAATTTGTATGAGTTTTCTAAAGATTTAAATAATTTCCGGACATTCCAGAACTTTTTCGTACATTTTTCAATTTCAGGAGATTTCCAGGAGCTCCTGGTAAATTAAAAGACCGCGGGAAATTTTTTTATAAGTTATAAAATTGTTTAATTTAATAATTTACACCTAGAATTAGCGCGGGTCCAACGAATGTGTGAGGCTTACTGTGGTCGCATAGGTAGCAGTGGCCTAAGACCGGCCCTGCATAATAGCGGCGCTTGCTACGCCGTTGGACGACTAGTTTTCTTAGAGTGTTCTTGTTCCCTCTTCTAATTACTTTTGATAGCCAATTAGTATACATTAACATATATATATATATATATATATATCTATTACCAACGTATAAAATCCCTCGATATAACTACATCACAAGGTATGAAGTGTTAGGTTATCGGACTCAGCCAGGGCCGACTAGGAACATAATGATAGTAATTGAAGATAGATAAATGATAACAAACCCAAATAATGGTTGTTGTTTGTTCGTTTACATTGTCAAAAAATGTTATTGTTAATATTATTTTTTTCATGAACGAATTTATATCTACACCTAAAACAAATATGAATCTAAATTAAAGGTCTAGTTAAACAGTGTTTACATGAATTAGGCGCAAGGATCTTCAAAATGTTCGACTCCTTCTAACATTGAAGGTAGCAATGGAAATCTGAAGATAGATTAAAAACAAACATGATAAATGTTTTTTAAAATATGTTTAAAATGTTTACATCTGAAATCGTAAAATAGTGTTCATTTTCATATGACAGGGAGGGACATTTAGAAATTTTTATTTATGACAAAGAAAACTAGAAAACTAGGGTATATGGATGTTTTTGTTTCGGTTATACAACATAAAGGAAGAGTTGATTTAACTTTTTTAAAAGGCGTTTTTAAAAAGGTATAGGATCATTTGTTTATTTAGTCCTAAAAATCAAATCATTTTCTAAGCTCTTTCGTTTGTATAACAAAACAATTCAATACAGAGACGATATTAGCTTTCACTTTAGGACTTTCAACTTAATAAACAAAAACAATAGAGTAATTAGCTAGCGGTAATAACGAAGATTTGACACAAAGATCAACTACTTCGAATTTAGTTCTTGTTTGTAATTCAATCTGAATTCAATCTGAGTTTTAACCCCCCTACCAGAGGTTTTTGCAGTTAAATCTACCTCTTTTATAAAACAAAACAAAAAAATGCAAACAGCAATCCCCAAATTCCAACAGCACAGTTAAGGAAAATTTTGATTTTAAAACCCCCTCCAAAATGTACGATAAACCCCTCTTCAACATAAAAAAGCAAATTACACATTCAAAATTTTATGAGCGTAGCCAAAGGGGTTTTGAGTTTAAACCTCCCCCACCCCTCCAGTTGGGGTTTAAAGCTAAAAAGTACCTCTTCAATATAAAAAAAAAAAAAAGCAAATTACACACTGTAAAATATATGAGCGTAGTCAAAGGGGTTTTGAGTTTAAATCCCCTCCTCTAGATGGCTTTTTCTTTTAAGTTAAAAACCCCTCCAGATGGTTTTGAGTTTAAAATTCCCCTACAGAGCGTTTAGAGTTGAAAACCTCTCTCTTCAATATTATTTTAAAGCAAACTACAGTCACCAAATTCTAAGATCGTAGCTAAATAGGGTTTTGAATTTTAAAAAAAAAACCTTCAACAGATGATTTGACGAAAAAACTTTCCTTTTCGATATAAAATCTAAAGCGAAATACAGGCATGTAATTCCAAAAGCGTAGTCAAGAAAGGTTACAAATTTCTACCAGTGGCTTGGGCTCCATTAATAAAGTGTGAATAGTCTTCTGTCGAAATTGAAAAACATTAAATGTGGCTCAACAAAGACTGGCAAAGACAGATTTTAGGAGTCAGTCATAGAGATCGTGTCTAAATCTAAGAAATCATATGCCGAACTGGGAGTCGAATCTTAGTAAGGTTGTGACAGAGCTTCGCATGAGGTTTTGCGGGACATGTTCTCCGACAAAATGAATTACGCAAAATAAGAGTTGCGGAAACAGCTTACCTGAAAATGCGCCGAACGGCGCGAGAGGGTCTAAATGAGTAAGAATAGTACATTAGGTTTTTGAAATAAAACTTTTTAATAGCAAGATAATGCACTGTAGATACCTCAGAATATGCATTTTGTTAGCTTTCAATACCAGAAATAGTGCTCGGCGGCGGGGCTTCGCCCCGCGCTAGGGGAGCGCTGCGAGCTCCCCCAGACCCTCTTGCTAGCAAGGGCGGGGAGTCTACAATAAACAATAAACGTCTTCCGAAAGGGTCAGAATGTAATAAAGATTAAATATGTACACACACACACATATAATTTTTTTCCGCGGGGAAAGGGGGGGGGGGAGAGGGGAATCCCCCCCCCAAAAAAAAAACCCTCCCGAAAAAAAATCCTGGCTACGCCCATGCTATGGGCTATGTTGCTGCTTATGACTTTCTATGGCAGGATGAAAGATACAAAAAAGAAAAAAAAAGATTTGAACGTTGTATATCTTGTTGTTCTATTGGAAGTTGTAAGCGTGCTCAGAGTCAAATAAATTATTCTACCGTAACACTGCATGGGTGTATGTGTATACATTGTGTGTAAGTGTGTTTGTATGCAAAAAAAAAATTGTTGTTATCTTCCCACCCTAAAAACCATCTTTCCTCCCGATAAATATCATGGATACACCCATGTAATAATAATAATTTTCTTTTTCATTTCGAGGTTGCGCACATTTTTCCATAAAACTCGAAATTACGAAAACATTTAAATGTGTGCCTTTTACTGAAGTGTCTGAATGTGCTACGGATAAATTGGCGCTATTTTCTTTTCTATTTGCTATCTCCTTTCTCGAGCACCTTTGAACACAGCCACGCACGGATCAACGCAAAGGTGATCAATCAAGGGTTAGATTTACCTTGTCATGGATGTTGATTCGGCACCTTTAAAGGAAGATATCTATTGATTAACTTCAATCAGCTGGACATATCTATAGATTAACTTCAAACAGCTGGACATATCTATAGATTAACTTCAATCAGCTGGACATATCTATAGATTAACTTCAATCAGCTGGACATATCTATTGATTAACTTCAATCAGCTGGACATATCTATAGATTAACTTCAAATAGCTGGACATATCTATAGATTAACTTCAATCAGCTGGACATATCTATAGATTAACTTCAATCAGCTGGACATATCTATAGATTAACTTCAATCAGCTGGACATATCTATAGATTAACTTCAATCAGCTGGACATATCTATAAATTAACTTCAATTAGCTGGACATATCTATAAATTAACTTCAATCAGCTGGACATATCTATAGATTAACTTCAATCAGCTGGACATATCTATAGATTAACTTCAATCAGCTGGAAATATCTATAGATTAACTTCAATCAGCTGGACATATCTATAGATTAACTTCAATCAGCTGGACATATCTATAGATTAACTTCAATCAGCTGGACATATCTATAGATTAACTTCAATCAGCTGGATATATCTATAGATTAACTTCAATCAGCTGGATATATCTATAGATTAACTTCAATCAGCTGGACATATCTATAGATTAACTTCAATCAGCTGGACATATATATAGATTAACTTCAATCAGCTGGATATATCTATTGATTAACTTCAATCAGCTGGACATATCTATTGATTAATTTCAATCAGCTGAACATATCTATAGATTAACTTCAATCAGCTGGACATATCTATAGATTAACTTCAATCAGCTGGACATATCTATAGATCAACTTCAATCAGCTTGACAGATCTATAGATTAACTTCAATCAGCTGGACATATCTATAGATTAACTTCAATCAGCTGGACATATCTATAGATTAACTTCAATCAGCTGGACATATCTATAGATTAACTTAAATCAGCTGAACATATCTATAGATTAACTTCAATCAGCTGGACATGTCTATAGATTAACTTCAATCAGCTGGACATATCTATAGATTAACTTCAATCAGCTGGACATATCTATTGATTAATTTCAATCAGCTGAACATATCTATAGATTAACTTCAATCAGCTGGACATATCTATAGATTAACTTCAATCAGCTGGACATATCTATAGATCAAATTTACACAGCTGGACAAATCTATAGATAGACTTCAACCAGCTGGACATTTCTATAGATCAATTTCAATCAGCTGGACATATCTATATATCAACTTCAATCAGCTGGACATATCTATAGATTAACTTCAATCAGCTGGACATATCTATAGATCAAATTTACACAGCTGGACAAATCTATAGATCAACTTCAACCAGCTGGACATTTCTATAGATCAATTTCAATCAGCTGGACATATCTATATATCAACTTCAATCAGATGAACATATCTATAGATCAACTTCAATCAGCTGAACATATATATAGATCAACCTCAATCAGCTTGACATATCTATGGATCAACTTCAACCAGCTGGACATATTGTCCGTTTTTCTTTTTTTAATAAGTCGACTTCGTCTGCTTGGTGAAATACGTTCATCCCACATAACTACAGGGATTCTGTCCAGGGATTCTGTCCACGGATTCTTTCCAGGGATTCTGTACAGGGATTTTGTATAGGGATTTTGTACAGGGATTTTGTACAGGGATTTTGTACAGGGATTTTGTACAGGGATTTTGTATAGGGATTCTGTCCAGGGATTTATCCAGGGAATTTTCAACAGAGGACTTGAGCCTCTAAAGACCTCACATGGACTTCCTAATTGCTTTTTTATTTGTAAGAGCTGCTCATTTGAAGACATAGTGAAGCACTAAATAAACAATTTAGTTTAATTTTGACAAGTTTTTATTTCCAGTAGGACTAATGATAATAAATTGACTTACAATACTTTCAAGTAAATAATACTTTTTGGGGGGCGTGGGGATGGGGGTGGTCTTCAGTTTCTAAATATTTGTATCATCAATGCTCTTCCTTTCTAAATTAAAATAGTGTCTCAAATAATTTTTATATTTGCATGTCTTAACTTACCTCTCTGTCTTGTACATAAGTATTGGGAAGATAGCTGTTATATTTGGTTCAGGGTTTTTGTAGGTGAAATAACTCTTTAGTTCACACGCCGCAGTCGCCATGAAGTTCATTTTTATCTAATGAAGAAATTATTTGTGTTTACTTTACAGTATTCTTCTTCAATTTTTTTCAACATCATATTCAACATTTAACTATTTAGAAACAAAATAGCATCATGCCTATATGCACACGTTAGTTTTAGAAGCCAAACACTAAGATCTCCTTAAGTCGTGAAACAACTATGGATACTGTCGTAGAAAGAAAAAGCCTGGGCATTACGTATGATCGGTAACAATGTCGCTCAGACAGCAGTTCCCCACCTCTCCATATAGGTGTTGTGTTCTATGGAAGGACAGGTGCCGATGTAGTAAGGGATCAGCGGTATGTCCGCCTCTGCCAGGGTGTAGCTATACGTTTTGCAAGCTGCCTAAAGGGGGGTGGGGGGCCCACCGTCTCTTTATTTTTCCCCAGGGTTGACGTCAATGTTTTGGGTACAGCCGCAAAGCAGCAGAAGTTTAAATTCAGAGTTTTCCTTTTCCTAGGTGGGTAGCCAGCCAAGACTAACGAACCTCTCCAGCCCAAACTTTAATTGTTTTAGAACCGGGCCCAAAATCTAAGCCACACGTGAATGTCAGGAGTTAAATTGGTTGTTAGAGACTATTTAAAACGCTATTGGAAGCATTTTGTAAGTATTGGAGTGCGTGTATCACTTCCTGCAATAACAATCTTACGGAGTCAGAACATCATGTCAAACGATTTACCAAGAAACTTGTTCTCAGGTTGACTGGCCATTTAGGCAATAGAAATGCCCAGTGGATCAGGGGTTGACTGGCCATTTAGGCAATAGAAATGCCGGTGGATCATGGGTTGATTGGGCATTTAGGCAATAGAAATACCCAGTGGATCAGGGTTGACTGGCCAGTTAGGTAATAGAAATGCCCGGTACATCGGACGTTTTTATTGACAGTAAAGTCCGTGTTAGGTTTGATAATATTTATATCAGCTGACGATGAAACTCTAAGGCAAATCCACGACTATGTAGCTGTAGGTATATTCTCTAAAATTACGGAACATCTATCTTGGTTAATTAATTTTTTTTTAGCTTTTTTGTCAAAGTACGTTGGAGCGTGAATATTTTTACTTGTCGCCCATAGCCTAAATAGTACATTTTATATATTAAACAAGATTTATAAGTTAAGACTATTTTTGTTTAAATTTGATTTGTGTGTTGTCATCGAAAATGATCGTGTGCAAAGTTTTAACTTTAGGCAAAAAGGAAAGTGGGAGAAAGAACTTTTGACCAGACAGACAGACAGAGTGACTTGATATAAGCTCGTTAAAAAATCGGACGCAGGCTCTCATAATTATACACGCACGCACAAAACAATAGTGTAATAGGCTTACGTCACCACAAAATGGCCACTGAAACATGTAGATGTCCTCTATTTCCGAGATGACCAGGTCACAGTTGGGATATGTCCTGTAGTCCGAACGTTGTAGCTTTTGAAATATTGAGACATCAATCCCAGTGTCACTGTAGAAGTAGTGATACATTGATTGTAAACAAGTTTAATAAATTCCATTACAAATAGCAACAAGGGTGTCCTAGTCATGGGCGTAGCCAGGATTTTTTTCGGGGGGGGGAGGTTGGGGGGGGATTTTTTTCTCTCCCCCCCCCCCGGCCCCCCCCCCCCGGCGAAATTTTTTTTTATATGTATTTATGTGTGTGTGTGTACATAATCTTTATTGCATTCTGACCCTTCATTCTTTCGGAATGTTTATTGTACCCTAGAATAGGTTCTTCCATGAATTAGTGGAAAAATTGTAGATTCCCCGCCAATACTAGCAAGGGGGTCTGGGGGAGCGCTAGGAGCTCCCCCAGCGCGGGGCAAAGCCCCGCCGCCAAGCACTATTTCTGTAGTTGAAAGCCAACAAAATGCATATTCTGAGGTATCTACAGTGCATTTTCCTGCTATTAAAAAAGTTTTATTTCAAAAACCTAATGTGCTATTCTTACTGACTTAGACCCGATCACTATAACTGACTCCTAAAATCTGTCTTAGCCATCTTTGTTGAGCCACATTTAGTGTTTTTCAATTTCGGCAGATGACTATTCACTACAGTTTATTAAGGGAGCCCTGCCACTGGTAAAAATGTGTAACTACTCTTGAATACGCTCTTGGAATTAAGTGACTGTAGTTTGCTTTAGATTTTATATCGAAAAGAGAAGTTTTATCGTCAAAATCATCTGTTAGGGGTTTTCCATCTCAAAATGCTCTGTAGGGTGATCTTAAACTCAAACGCCATCTGTAGAAGAGGGGTTTAAACTCAAAACCCCGATAGGATTGGCTACGCTCAAATAATTTTAGTGTGTAATTTGCTTTATTTTATATTGAAGAGGTATTTTTAGCATTAAACCTCTCTGAATCGGGGTTTAAACTCAAAACCCCTTTTGGCAACGCTCATAGCATTTTGAGTGCGTAATTGGCTTTTTTTCTTACACTGAAGATGTATTTTTTAGCCTCAAACCCCCTGGTGGGGGGTTTAAACTTAAAACCCCTTGGCTGCGTTCATAGATTCTAGTGTGAGTAATTTGCTTTTATTTATATTGAAGAGGTACTTTTTAGCTTTAAACTCCACTGGAGGGGAGTTTAAACTCAAAACCCCTTTTGACTACACTCAAAACATTTTGAGTGTATAATTTGCTTTGTTTTTATTATTAAAGAGGTATTTTTTAACTTCAAACCCCGCTGAAGTGGGGTTTAAACTAAAAACTAAGTCAAAACCCATTTAGCTTCACTCATAACATTTTGAGTGCGTAATTAACTTTTTTTTATATTGAAGAGGGGGTTTATCGTAAATTATTGGAGGGGGTTTAAAAATCAAAATCTCCCTTAACTGTGCTCTTGGAATTAGGGGATTTTCGTTTGCATTTTTGTTTTGTTTTGTTTTGTTTTATAGAAGAGGGGGGGGGGGGTTAACTGCAAAAACCCCAAGTAGGGGGTTTAAAACTAAAAACCCCTAGTAGGGGGTATTAAACACAAAACCCCTGGTAGGGGTTTTTAAACTCGAACCCCCCTGGTAGGGGGTTTGATAATCAAAACCCCCTGGTAAGGGGTTTTAAACTCAAAACCCCATTGGTTGTGCTGGGGCAATTGATGGTTTAGTATTAAAATCTCACCTAAAATAAACAAAATCAAAGCAAAAAAATCAGTCACTAAATTCCGCAAAGGGGGGGGGGAATTCATTTTGGGGGGGTTTAAACCCCAACCCCCCCCCCCCCCCCGGCTACGCCCATGGTATATGGATATGTATGTGGATATGGATATGCCACTGTCAAAGGCATCTGACTGAGAAGAGTATAGTAGGTATCATCTTTCAGACCTTGCAAACTAAACTCAAATCCCAGTCTTCACCTAGATTCGATCCCGAAACCTTTCGGTTCGAAAAGTTGTGTGCTCTACCACTCCCTTAACATGTACCACTCACTCAGTGCTTACCACTCACTCAGCATGTACTACTCACTCAGTGCTTACCACTCACTCAGCACATACCAAGAAAAAAGTGTTGTTTTTTTTTATTTAATTGCGCGCCTTGTCTCAGTATTCCCACACAGCCTTTGCAGAGATCACCATGACTTTTAAAAACTAAGATTTAACCCAACTTACTTATTGTCGTAGGGAAAAAAGTAGGGAGTAATGGCTATGTAACCATCAGGGCGCTCTCGCAGCACAAGTAATTGTCGATAAGGAGGCTCTGGTTTTTCATTGTCTTCAAGATAGATGGTTAAACTCTGTTGAAAACGTTATAAAAAAATAATATAGTACACATATATAGTAACTATGTATATATATACACACACACATACACATATATATATATTATATATAAATATATTCTTATAAAAAAAGAAGATGATTACGCACTAGTCGCAGGGGCGTCGCTAGGAATTTTCCATTATTTGGGGGCCCGGGGGTTTGAAATCTTTGGGGTCCCCTGCATTTATCATAATATTTAATATTTGATGTAAAAAATACTCATTAGATAGATGGATGGATAGATAGATAGATAGATAGATAGATAGATAGATAGATAGATAGATAGATAGATAGATAGATAGATAGATAGATAGATAGATAGATAGATAGATAGATAGATGGATGGATGGATAGATGGATGGATGGATGGATGGATGAATGAATAGATAGATAAATAAATAGATAGATAGATAGATAGATAGATAGATAGATAGATAGATAGATAGATAGATAGATAGATAGATAGATAGATAGATAGATAGATAGATAGATAGATAGATGGATGGATGAATGGATGGATGGATAGATAGATAGATAGATAGATAGATAGATAGATAGATAGATAGATAGATAGATAGATAGATAGATAGATGGATGGATGGATGGATGGATGGATGGATGGATGAATGGATGAATGGATAGATAGATAGATAGATAGGTAGATAGATAGATTGATAGATAGATAGATAGATAGATAGATAGATAGATAGATAGATAGATAGATAGATAGATAGATAGATGGATGGATGGATGGATGGATGGATGGATGGATGGATGGATGGATGGATGGATGGAATGATGGATTGATGGATGGATGGATAGATGGATGGATGGATGGATGGATGAATGAATGGATGGATGGATAGATAGATAGATAGATAGATAGATAGATAGATAGATAGATAGATAGATAGATAGATAGATAGATAGATAGATACAGATAGGGATGTTTATATACGCCTACATCAATAAGATATTCAAACTCTGGGTTCAATATAAAAATTTTCTATATTTCATAGCCTGCATAGATTATAATTTATATTGTAGTTCGAAAGGGGAAAAGTCGCTATTAGTTTTGTATTGTCTGTCTGTCCGTCCATCCATCCCATTTAGATATCGTAAACTACAAAACTTAGTGAAAATCCGAAATCAAAATATTTTAGACCCTTCAAATTTCTCATGCAACGGCTACTTTTTTCTTTTCTGAAACAGAAAATCTCATTTTTAAAATCAATTATGCATATTTCATAAAAATACACCATTTTTACAACTATTCACTATTAATAGTAACAAACACAGGAGGCTAATTAGTAAAGTAGATGACAATGTAACATATTTTTAATACATTTATGCAAAAAGGTTTTAGTCAAATTTTTTTTTTGTTACATTTGTATTGCTACTTTATATAAGTTCTGCCATACTAACTATTACATTTACAAAAAAATATTTCCTTTTTTTTTAAAGAGAAAAAATCTATTTAGTATGCATATAAGTAGAGCATAATTTAAAAAAACAATTAATAAGTAGTTTTTCATATCATCGCGTGAACTACAAAACACTCAACTAAAGAAAAGGATTTTTTTTTTAAGGACATTTTTTTTTCTTGATGCTTTGAATAAGAGATTGACCCTTTACAAAACAATTAGATCAATTAGATAATCATTATTACACATCAGTTAGGTAAGATTTAAATCTAGCGTCCACATTCACTTTTACCTATCCCTTGGTTTGCTGGATCGTCGGGGCACCACACAAGATCTGTCAACCTTCTTTCTCCATTCTCCTCTGTCATTTGTCTTTGATATAATTTCATTCGGATGTTCTTTTTGAAAATATTGAAGTCTGCCTGGGTATACCACTTCGGGGGCCGATTTTGAGTTTGTGTTTCCACACAAGCTGTCTTTGTAACCTTGTTTTTTAAAACGTGTTATTCTGTATGCATTTTTTAAAGATCTAACCACGTTGTGTTTACAATACATGGTTAATTTATTGTTAGAAGAACATTTTTAAACACAAAAGAAGTTATTGAAAAGTTCTATTTAGTAGGCCTACTACATGCATTGTGATTAAAAGAAAAGATTTTTTTTTACCGGGTAAAAAGCATTGGCTTGCACCGGTAACATAATTTTTGTTAAAAGAGGATTTTCCTTTCCATCGTTATAAGAGCCAGCGATGAGAGACACAAAGCGTAAGAGACGAGCTCTGCTGTCACCTTAAACAAATAAAAACAAAACATTTTCAACAAATGAGAGCTCATAAGGTGTTGTTAAGTCTCGAATACAACCAATGAAATAAACAAAAGGTAACCCTCAAACTAATTCATTAACACCGGCGAAAGGCCGAAACAATTAATATAGGTAGTCGAACGCTAGAGTTGAACATTAAACACGTTTAATACTCAAGAAAGGAACCGTCTACTTCTTGCCGTCTATCATATCCTTATTTCTATGTTGTTATGAAAGCGTCCTACTTGTGTCGACTCCTATTCCGTTCTTACTTTTTAAAGTTCTATCACGTCCTCGTCGCTAAGTAAAAACTTCTCCCTATTCCCGAAACAAATAACTAATTCCTAATCGTGCCATAACAGTATTTATTTTCAAATAAAATAATCCGGAACCTTAACTAATATTTTGATTTTATATTATTGGAATTCTGCCGAAACAATTAATTCCCCATAAAGTTTGATGGAAACACTCTGCCTTGTTGACAGGAAAATGAAATTAGACAAGTTTTATTTCATCTAAGTCGAATAATTCTAGTCCACTTGGAAATTAGCCTATTATCTGTATGTATAAAAGTCAAAGCCTTAACGGGTGGGGAGTGGGATCAGTTTAATTTTTGTGCAGAATTCAGAGTTTTGTAAACAAACGTAGAGTCAATAGTCTATACGTGCTACCTTAGAGTGGCGCAATTTATTTCCTCTTTTCAATATCAAACTAAATTAATCAATTACCACTATTTCATAAACTAATTGGTCAATATTTTTTGATTGATTCCTGTTTTGTTAGGAACAATGAAATATTGTGCAAAGTTTCAACTTGATCCGAGACTGGGAAGTGGGGGGGGGGGGGAGATATTAAACGTTTCAAAATTTGTACCAGATAGAGTGAATTGATATAAACTTTGTAAAAGTCAAAACTAAACCATAAATTTACCTTCGTCGTTAGGACTTTCTAATGACAGTTGGCTAAGTGCCAGAAGTAGAACAATGATTATACAGTTAACGAAATGCATTATTGATAATCTCTCACTTGAGTGTCCTAAAGTAGCCACTGCGTATTCTGAAGCTACTGAACTACTTTCAGGAAAATATTCGGTTTTTATTTAGAATTAGACAACTGATGAGAGCTGCATTTTTTTTGTGACAAAAAGAATATCGATTGCCAAGTCTAAGTAACAAGCTTCATTTCTTTTTTCTGCTTAACTGCTACATACATGCTTTTACAAGGTCGAAGTTTTGATGTTTTCCAATGGACCTCATTCACCATTCGTAAACAAACAACGTTTAGCCACGTGACAATATTGATAAAACAATAAAAACAACGTATCACGTGACAGCCTTTATGAATTGCATTAATTGTATAGAAGAAATAGAGAACCACGTTGCTAAATGTTGTTTGTTTGCGATTAGTGAATGAGGTCCATTGTTCTGTTGAGAGATATACAATTCAAATAGAGCCAGTGTTTGTCTAATAAAAGTCCAACGGCTATTGTGTCGGTTTCTTATAAAATTGTAATGAACAACAAACTTTCAAGAACCACTAGAACCCTATCTCCGTCAATACAAAAAGAAGAAACGTGTGCGTATCGGAAGTGTTGCCAATACTTATTGTATTCAGGGGGGACGCCCGCAGAGATTTTGTGCCGGGGGGTGTGTGCAAGTTGCGACCTATGGCTTTAGTCGTAGCTTTAACTTTCTTATTAGGGGCCTACTTTCTAGTGCACACACACCCTTTTTTGCCATTTGTGATATTAAGAGCACTGTAAATGCATGTTTCATGAAATAAAAAAAACAAAACAATTAAACAATCGAAAAAACTATTTACTGTACAAGTTAAGTTTATCCGTGCGGCCCGTGCCTACCTACGGTGGAGAAATACAAACTGCAAATGTTGACTGTGGCTTTCGAAACAGTCGATAACTTTACTGAAGAATTACTTGTCGCGATGGACATGCTCTGGCGATGAACGCTTATCATGCACAGTGCTGAGAGTCTTCTTTACGTTCCAGCTCTTGCATCGTTTTAGGAACCCTACCAAAAAATCAGGCTTTGGAGCCCCGTAGGCAGGGGGACAGATCACTGCTCTCCGGCATGCTATTCATCCACCTGACCCCAAATTGCGATGGCTCTCCATCCCTTTGGATCTGGTCAGTATGGAAGAGTAAAGTTAGCACCCAGACTTTCCCCCCCAGCAATGGAGAGGTCACTCCATCTTAAGTTGAAAAGGAAAAAGATCGTCTCTCGAGAAGTAAATGCCACAATCATGGTCGGTCATCAACTCCTGATTAGCTTCTTTAGTTTATTTACAATAATATCTTCTTCTTGTCAATGTACTTCACAGCACTTTAGAAATACCTAACTAAAGGGAAAAGGTGGGGTTTTTTTTTCGGGAAAAGTTTTATTTGTTTTGATTTTGATTTAGAGATTTCCCCTTTACAAAACAATTAGATATATTAGAAAATCATTCAATAACATTAGTTAAGCCAGGTCCACATTTAGCTTCACCTTCACCCACCCCATAGTCTGATGGATCATTTGGTCGCCACACAAGATCTGTCTACATTCTTTCTCCTTTTTTCTCTGCCCTTTATCTTTCAAAAAAATTCATTCCTCTCTTCTTCCTTTGTATTGTTCCCTGAAGAACGGTCTTTACAAGCCCTCAGGACCGTGTAATGTGGCAATAAACATGGAATTTGCGTTTTTTTGCCAATGGTTAGCAGGTCATCGTTGTATTAATCCTGTTTCTAATCTCTGCATTCGTGATGCGGTCTTAGTAAGTGACACTTTGGATTTAGCTCTATCTTTATAACCATCAGTTCATCGAATACATATGAATATTAACAATGTAATAAAAATAACATTAATAAATCTCCGTATCCTGTGGTATCAAATCGTCAGACAAACAATACAACAGCACGTCTCTTTTAAGCGGCCCGCGTAAGGGGAAAAGCCACTATTAGGTTTGTGCAAAATGTCCATCTGTCACACTCACATCTCAGAAACTAGAGGAGAAATGAAAAATATTATTTTACCATGCGATGCGGCTTGCAAAGTTTAGGTGCAGCGGCTACTTTTGATTTTCTAATGCACCAATGTCTATGAACCCTTGTCAGCTCACTCGTGTTAATAAAGACATTATTTTATCTTATCTCATATAATACAGACGTTACTTCAAAAAAGAAGATGATTATGTCCTACGCGTCATGCATTTAGTCATGCATATTAACCAATGAGTTAAATTCTGCCAAGTCACTGGTTTTCCTGCCTAGCTCAGGCAACCCATTCCATGCTCTAATGGCACTAGGGAAGAAGGAGCATTTGTACAAATTTATCCTAGCATATGGGACGAGGAATGTGCCTTTATCTTTGTGTCTTTCTGAGTATTTTATTACATTTTGTTTTTCTCTTTATTTTTATTAAATTTTATTTTTGTATTTGAAGATTATGGTTCAGTGTTTTGTGTATACTTGCTACTTTTACTTTTCAGTCTTCTATCCTGAAGGCTTTCTAAATTTAGAGATTTTACTAAAGGTTTTACTCTAGTCAAATGTGAATATTCGTTTGTTATGAATCTCACTGCTCTATTTTGAGTCTGTTCCAGTTTCTTAATATTTTCTTGAGTTGATGGGTCCCAAACAGAGGATGCATATTCTATTATTGGCCTAACCAAGGTTAAATAACATTTTAGTTTTTATGTTCTTATTTGTTTTATAGAAATTTCTTTTAATAAATCCTAATGCTTCGTTTGATTTTTTGATAGTTTCATCAATATGGGCATTCCATGACAGTTTTTCATCTATTATAACACCTAGGTATTTTGCATTTATAGTCTATGTTACTGGTTTACCATGAAAAAGATAAGTGGAATTGATTTGTTTTATTTTTTTGTTACTCATAATAACTGAAATTTTTCTAGGTGGAAAGACATGCTCCTTTTTGATTCCCATTTCTGTAATTCATCTAATTCTCTTTGTAAAATTTCTGTATCGTGTGTTGTTTTTATTGTTCTATATATTATGCAATCGTCTGCGAATAATCTGACTTTTGTTCCCTTTAGTCTAACTAGGCCGTGTGACGTAAAGGATTTTTTTCCTTTGAAAGACATACTGGCTAGATTTAGATCTAAATTAAAATCATTCTAGATTCTAGATTTAGAATTTCAAGGTCTAGTTTAGAGTTATATAGACTAGATCAAGATCTAGAATTTCAATTTCTAAATCTAAATCTAGACTTAAAGTGTAGAATTTGATTTCTAAAGGTCTAGATCTATATTACAATGTTATAAAATATTAAAACTAATCTACTATTTCTAAATTTGATGTTGCATTCTGTCTATTGATAGATAATTAGGCTTTTTTACGTTAATCTTATCTAAATTACATCCAAATTATTCCAAATTTAGATTTTAGATCTAGGTCTAGTAGATATAGGCTAGATCTGAAGAGTGCTAAATCAGAAGTTTAGTTTAGGTAGATCTACATATTCATTCTAGTTCCATTTAAATGAAAATGCCTATAGCTCTGTTGGTAACTGTGCTGGGACATCGAGCAGACGTTGCTGAAGTACAAGCTCGATAATGTTCTATCTTTTTTTTCAATTACAGAAAAAACAAATTTACAACGCCAAATGAGTTTTTAAAACATTATTACTTTTGACAAACAAAACAAAATCACGTCTTGAATATTCATTGCGAATAGGCAGATCCAATGTAGATGCGACAGGAACAGCCTCTAAGTTTGTGTGATAACACAATCTCTCTTTATAATATTTTTTTATCAATGGAGAAAGGGTTGTAGTTCTTTATAATTTGTAGTTCATAGTTTCTGATATTTTTGTTCAGAAAATATTGAAACCTGTCTTTTTATCTACCTGAGCTGACAACTTCAGGGGCCAATTTTGAGTTTGTGTTTCCACACAAACTTCCTTTGTTTTTAACGGAATTGATACTTTTTTTTGGTTTATCTGACAATAACACAAGTGACACAAGATAAACAATTTAATGTATCCACGTCCAGACCATATAACACTGTCAAGCAGTCAAATTTACCGAGAAATTGTATATAATTCATAATCATTGACACTGTTCATTGTAATAAAGCTGCCGCATTCATCGTCGCAAATCTAGAATCAAATAATCAGAATGAGATTTAGTTTTTAATGTTTGCCATAAGGAACAAATTTGTTAAGATTTCTGAATAGACGTAAATCCATAGTTCATGGTTCATACTTCATAGTTATATTTGAAATTATTTTGTTACTATCAAAAGTTCAGCGTAACACTCACTACTAATACTATACTAAATTATTTTAAAATTCATGTATTGTAGACATTTGTTTTAGCGTATGGCAGTTAAGCTTTTCTCCTATTTAATTCCAGGTATTAGCTAGAAATTATTGTCTGAAATGTCAGTCTGTTGTCTAGCTACGTGATTGGTGATAGTACACAAATTACTTTAGGGGCCATCCAATCAGTAGCGTTAAGGCACATGATGAATGTGAGATTTAAGCAAACCACCTATACATTAAGTCTGTTCTGGAGATATCCGCTTGCAACCCCGAGACAACCAGTTGACACTGGAAGATCCAGGAGGTGTGATCGAATCACCACGGACACAGACTGTAAAGAGAAAAAAAAAGTTAGTGGTCACTACATCATTAACATACACGTCTGTGCATCTTCACATTGAGCTGGACATGTCTGTATGTCTTAACACTGAGCTGGACATGTCTGTATGTCTTAAAGTTAAGCTGGACATGTCTGGAAACGATATCCCCCCCCCCATTTGCCAGTAATTAAGCCACTATTATAAGCCCAAAAATTTTGATAAACGAACTGAAAGAAATATGTTTTACAACATTCTAGTCATTGACATACTTTTAACAGAATATTTTGACAACCTGCACTTTTATTGTACTGTTATCCTGCTTCAGCTACTTTATAAGACACAATGTTGTTTTGTTCCGTAAATTATTTATTTATTTTTTTACAATATTTTTTCATACTTTTTGATTGGCATTGTGTGTTGTTGTCAGCGAAGCTAAACAATGGGCTGCGTGCTCCATGTGTTTCTTTTTGTTTCTTGTGCTCAAAACTACCCGGGAAGGTTTGGATGGAAACGAACCATTTCTGATCAAATTCATCACAGCTGCGTCCAGTTGACAGTACGAGATCTTTAAGACTATGTCTAGATCTACAGGGGCGGATGGCTATATGGGCATTCGTGCAAATGCCCGATGGGTCGGTATGCCACCGGAAGGGCAGCATGAATACCAGTAAATTGTTTTAATACGATTTTACAATATTCTCTTTAAAAGCAACACTTTAAGCGTCGTGATTTAAATAGAAAAAACAACAACATCTTATACACTTTAAAGTCTAATACTAATTGAAAGCATTGTTGTAAATATAGCCGTATATAGTGCTTCTCGTAGACATCAATTTCTAATACATACTAGACGACAAAGAAAAAACTTAAGGCCTTTATTTCTGATAGAGATCGAGGTTAGTGTGAATCTATTCGGATGAATCTCTAAAGGGACTAACAACAACGTCCTATAGATAACATGTCCAGTCAATACGAATTCTTATTGGTTTTTATGGAGTTGAAATCTCGATTTGGCTCTGCTACGAAGTCCTTTATTACATCACAATTATTATCTTGAATAGTGTAGAAATGCTTTATTTGGAATCAAAAGAATCGAAAAAGAAGCAGATAATTCTTCTTCTTCTTCTTCATCGTTCTCATTGTTATGTTGGAGTGTTCATATGACTAGACCAATACATGAGATGAACTGCGCAGTGGTTTCCAAATCAGGGAGCTCTCCATATAGTTTTCTTTCTATTTGGGTGATTTGGGGCCAATGTCTTATACGGACCTCTTGGTAAAGAGAGCAGTTTTGGAGGACGTGGTCGGCATTCTCTGGTGATACTCCACATGGGCAGATTTCACTGGTTCAATTTTGAGCTTCCGGTGCATGTGTTGCCGCATTCTGTTGTGTCCGGTCCTGAGTCAATAGATTAGACGTTGGTCTTGTCGGGATAGCTTATAGTAAATGTCATCTTTCTTGTGATTTGGATGAGAGCTCGTCCATTTCTCATTTATTTTGTTTACAATTAATTTCTTCATTTCTTCTGGATAGAGTGCAGAGTTTATTTGAGAGTTAGTTCTCCCACTCTTGGCGAGTGTGTCAGCCTTCTCATTTCCTTCTAGTTTTATATGGGCTGGTATCCATTGAATAACAGTTTTTTTTTGCTGTTGTTGTTGAGCTTTGTAAGTGCTATTCTGAGGTTTTTAATATGAGAGGAATCAGAGTTTTGCAAGCTTTGGAGGGTTGTTTTTGCATCGGTTAGCAAGACAATCTGACTGTGAGGGGAACTTGGATGATTTGCTAGCATGGTAGCAGCTAGTGCTAGTGCTTCCCTTTCTGCTCTGTGACTGTCAGAGAGCTCTCCAGTTGCAAAGGATTTTTCTAGTTTTCCTCCATCTGGCCATTCGATAAGTATTCCAGCTCCTCCATTTGTGGTGGCTTTATGGGATGAGCCATTCGTGTAAACTCTGATCCACTGATTGCTAGGGTAATTGGTATGTAGAAAACAGTTCACTATTTCCTTGAGGTCTGTTGGTCTGTAATCAGATTTTCTTTTTATGTTTTCAATATGGTCCCTTATAGTAGGAAGAGGGCTTTCGTCCCAGGGTGGAGATTCGTTATAGTGTATCGAGGATTCCAGAGTAATTTTTTCAAGTTGGTGTTTCTTTTTTAGGTTTAGAGATTCCTGTATGAAATTGGTCCTTTTGAGACGGTTTTTTGTGCCAGTTTTGTGGATTTTTGTTCTGAGTGGGTGCCTTTCCAAGGTTTCCAATTTAGTGAATTGGGAAAGGATTTTTATTTCTCTTCTTTTATCCAGAGAGATCAGGGCAGCGGTTTCCTCCATAGCTCTTATGGGTGTTGTTTTGATTGGTCCTGTCATTATCCTAAAACCAATATTTTGAACCTTGTCTATTTTTCTTAGGTTGGTTTGGGCTGCTGAGCCCCATGCTGAGGCACCATACTCTAGTACAGGTCTTACATAACTGGTATAGGTCTTTTTCAGGATGTTGTGATTAGCTCCCCAATCTGTGCCAGCTAATTTTTTCAAGAGGGATAGTCTCTGGATGCCTTTACTCTGTGTTTTATCTATTTGGTTTTTCCAGGTTAGTCTCGGGTCATAGGTGACTCCAAGATATGTAGGGCTGTCATTTTTTTCTAAAGCTTCCTTATCTAATGTTAATTTGATTGTTTGTTGTTTTGTTGACAGTGAGAATATGGTATATGTTGTCTTTTTTGTGTTAATGACATGCCCCAGTCTTTGGACCAATTATTGAGTATATCGAGAGCATCTTGTAATCGAAATTTCGATGTTCCTACATATTCTTCTGTGCTAATTAAGGCAAGGTCATCTGAATACATGCAGTGGGTATAAAAAATGGCGTCCCCCAAGGAGGAGTCCTATCCCCAACACTGTTCCTAATATTCATAATCGATCTAAATCAAAACCTACCCAGAAAAGTTAAAAGAAGCAGATAATAAGGAAGATAAAGAAAACATTTATTGCTGGACTCCTGTGCAAAATAAAATGTAGTAAAGTTATAAATGTTTTCTCACAAGCACTAGAGATTCACAAACCTTATGATGATAACAAATATGAATGAACAGGCTCAACACCATAAGAAACACTAATACCAAGACGACAAAGATATAGACTTAGGCCTAAGTCGAAATATCTAAAACTAGTTCGACCCGCGGTGTAGCATACGCCGCTATTTAGTGACGGGTGAACACTTCCTAAAAGGCACAGTTGTCCAAATGGGGTGGGCTTGGGCAAACGACTGTGAGTGAATGAAAAGAAGGAACTCTGGAGAGAGCACCATACAATTGTCCATGACTAAAAACAGGTTTTGGAAGATACAGGCATATCTTTTGGAACGTTTGGCCTTGTGCTTTATTAATTGTCATGGCAAAGGCTAAACTAACAGGGAATTGTCTGCGGGTAAAGGTAAAAGGCAAATTTGAATCTGATGGAGTCAGGAATATCCGAGGAATAAAGACAGTTTGTTAGGTAGCAGCTGCAATAGTTTTACACTCCAGTGCGTTGCGGTGAATGCTGGTAACAGTCAGTCTAGTGCCATTACAGAGACCTCTTGCTGGCATGAGGTTTCTAAGAAGCAGGACGACTGAACCAATTTTAATTTTGAGTTTATGCAGAGACGTGCCAGTAGGGGTAAGACTGTTAAGAAATTCTTCGGGGAATGAAAGTTGATCTGCGGGAACGTTCTGTGACGATAGAGTGAAAGCTGATAAAAGTTACTTGGTTGGTTGGGATAAGTTTCAGTACTTGTTCATTCAGGTGCAGGGGGCCGACGTTCGTGACACTTAGTATAGCTCGCGTGCTGAGTTGTTCTGAAGTGAAAGTTGAGAAGTCGAGGTCGCGATATAGTTGTTGAACGGGATCAGAATGAACAGGAAACCAATGTGAAGGTCACAGGTGTTCCATTAGTCCTGTTTCCAACAGCGAGATGCCATTTTGAGCTTTCATATTTGTCGTCAGTCTAAGTACATGCATGTGACGCCACAAAGGTTGCCTGTTAATGCAAATGGCGACAGTGAGTGCTCGAAAGCCACGCAGAATGACGGGAAGTATTTGTCGAAAATCTCCAGCCAATAGTATTGTTTTCCCTCCAAATGGGTGCGTCTCACCTGTGAGACAACTGCCTGGAATACGTATGCATGTGTCATTGGCGCCTCGTCCTATAGAATCAAGATGGATTGCAGACTATGTTGCTCGTGTAGCGAGGTTTGATAGTGCGTGTGGAAGTAGCATTGAGCTGTTAACGTTTCTAGGGAGCCATGGCAACCACTGGCCAGAATGTTTGCGTTGTCTAGGTGCTGTATCAAGACTAAAAGAATATTTCCAAGAGGGGATAACCTAGTTGATTTTTAATACGCCAACTTAAAACTGCTAGGAAGAGAAAGACAATAAAACATAAAGAAATAATAGAATTAATAGCGCTGTAGAGCAGACTCACAGACCTATATAAATATCGCCAGCTTATAACTGATTGCAAGAGAGAAAAGGAGTATGGTTAGAGAGTCGGCGTGCGTGCGTGGTGTCCCACATGGTTGGCCGACTTAGAGAATTATATATAGAAGATATGAAACAATCTTGACAGCATTTGTATTACTGAACGTAAAGGTATTAAATTACCTTCAAACAAGTGATTGTCTTCTGTTGTGTGTGTAGTCAGCTGAGTAAACTCTAAGATGCAGACAGTAAAACTAGGTTTCCTAGATAGTGAGAAAGCAGTATGCGACCTTGTCAGTAAAGTTCCCCTCTCAGATTTCTAGAGGGCAGAGAATGTTAAGATCATATGTTTCTTTGGCAAGCAGGGTGACATGTGGCCAGCACAACGACCAACCACCTTTACTTTCCCCAAATAAAGTAATGTATCCCTCAGGTACCCAAAATTCAAAATCTCAGTCTTCATCGAGATCCGATCCCAAAACCCAAGGTTCGGAAGTCAAGCGCTTAACTACTCAGCCACCGCGCCCCCATGACCTTGTGAGATGGGTAGTTAAATAATGGAGCATAAAGAGTTGTTTTTTCAAATTGAAGTCCGTATACCTGCAAAAATGGCGAGGTGTGAAACTAAATAATAAACAATATGTTCGTTGATGGAGGATCTTCATGTACATGTTTATGTGAATGTATATGGTAGCAGGAATTTTTTCACATTAAAAGATTCCCATTCCAAGTGTTATACTTTATTCATTTAGTAATACCGCTTATCAGATAGTGTCAAAATCATCTAATAAAGTATTCATATAGATAACTACTTTTGATACATTATTTAACTTCACACAATGCTTTTGGGGACAGGTATAATCGGATGCCCATCATGTGGCATATAATTTTTGGGCTGGATTGTATAAAAATGCCCGTGTCGGTTCTGACACCCAGTCCGCCCCTATAATCTACATATGTTTTTGGAGATGACAAACAATGGAAATTTTGTTACTAAAGTAAATTCAAAGTCAGACTTTGGCTTTGATAATGGATATATTGATAAAGAATTGAGCTGAATGGAAACTGAATGGAAGGTCTTATTCTCTCATAAAATATATGCCCGTGTTAATCATTTCTTTTACTCTTGGCATGTCAGAGAAATACGTCCTTTGACGCGTTTGTTCTAGCAAAGCTTAGTTCTTAACTTAGTTTAGGATTAGGGTTAGAGTTACAATATACTTGCAAAGTTGCATAAAGAAGTTAGTGCGTTAAGTTTTTATTGTCTATAATATTGTTTCGTATATATTTTTAAACTGTTTTTTTACACTAAAAATGTTCTTTCAGGAGAGAAGTAATTGAAAAGCAGCAGGTTTTCCCTCCAGCTAACAAGATTGGCTAGCTCTAAAGGTCGGTGCCCTGAACTAACAATGACACGTGAGCAAGTAAAAAAAAAAGGTTAAAGTAAAAAGTGGAGAGACGTGATGACATTGTTTTCTTTTTATCAGATCTGAGAAATGCGCCCCCCCCCTCAAAATCAGGACGTCACTTCCCCTTAGCATTTGAGATACGCTGTTCTGGACTCCGCCCTTACACCAGTCTTCAATTTAGCATCGCCTTAATTGCCATCAAAGATTTTCCCTATACTTTACAACAGGGATTTACCCAATGGAGTAGCATCCATGGCGCGAAGGCGTTCAATAAACCCGGGTCCACGACCATTAGGGGCCCACAGCCATGGGCGCCCGCAGAGGGGTGCAAGTGCATCCATGCAAGTAGATGCACTTGCACTCCCCTGGATTCTGAGTCAAATCAAATCAATTAACTTCTAAGAAGCAACTGAACAAGTAGTGCTTCCACTGGTTAATGTAGCAGTAGAAATAAGTAGATTAACCTAGGCGTATGAAATGAATGGTCAAACATCTGTTATTTTTTTTACGTAGATGTAGATTTAGTCAGAATCCAGGGGGGTGCAAGTGACCACAATGTTCCCTCTGCGGACGCCCGTGCATTACTGATTCAAGAGTTTAATAAATTAATGTTCAGAAACATTTTGCGCCTCGTCTTCTAAGTCTAAATCTAAAGGCCTATCATTAGAATAGTATAAAGTGTAGTCACTTAACAAGTGGTGCTTCCACGGAAGTACAGTTGTAAAGTTAAGCTATTATTGGAATAGGCAAACCTGTAGTTCATGTCCTACCATGTACTATTTATTCTAGGCTTGCAATTCTTTGCTCTATAAAGGATGTCACATATTCTATAGCATGTTAGTCGTAAAGATTTGTTTAAATTTGCACATAGCTATAGTTATTATAAATGACACAAGGTTGACAAGACATTCTGTAAGGTGATTTAACAGAAGGCAGGAGATTCGCTGGTCGTCCACTGCTAAGGTATACTGATGTATGCAAACGCGACATAAAGCTCTTCGAAATCGGCACTAGCAGCTGGGGAAAAAGTGGCTCTGGATAGATCCATATGAAGAGCGAGCATTAAAGGAAGGTCCTAGATTGCAGATGCCATACACAATAGTTGTAGAAAGAAGGGTGAAAGTACAAAGGATTGGCCTCTTTAGTCACACAAGAAGTTGTATTGCAAAGGGAAAAAATCGTCTCGAGACGTAAAATATGAAGAGCGAGCATTAAAGGAAGGTCCTAGATTGCAGATGCCATACACAATAGTTGTAGAAAGAAGGGTGAAAGTACAAAGGATTGGCCTCTTTAGTCACACAAGAAGTTGTATTGCAAAGGGAAAAAATCGTCTCGAGACGTAAAATGTCACAATTATTTTTAGCGGCCCCCATAAGGGGAAAAAGCCGCTATTAGGCTTGTGCAAAATGTCCGTCTGTCCGTCTGTCCGTCTGTCACACTCAGATCTCGAAAACTAGAAGAGATATGAAAAATATTATTTCATCATTAAATGCGGCTTGAAAAGTTTAGGTGCAACGGCTACTTTTGGTTTTCTAAAAGCAAACCGTTTAATTTATAAAATTAATTATGCAAGCGATTTTTTCATAAAAATACACCAATTCTAAAACAATTACGTAAATGTAAGGGAGGCAATGTTACAATATGCTAACAAAGATGGACAATTTTTGTGTATTTTCAGTATTACTAAGTTAAATATATTTTAAAAATGTACAGGAAATGTTTACAACAAATATAAATAATAGTTAAAGATGTTTTTTCTGGTCAACTAGCTGCTAAAATTAAAAGAAAACATTTCTGTTTGTTTATAAAGGCTAATAATGCATTTTGTATGTAAATATCACGCACATTTTTTTAATGGACTTTTTATGCAGCGATTTTCGTGTAGTAGCGTAACGTCGCTACATGACCAGGTGCTAAACCAATTCCTTAAACTTTTTTAAAAAATCAGATTTTATTTATTTTTTGTTTAAAATAAAATAAAAAATAAAATAAAATAAAAGAAGATTATTTTTGTGCGTTTTGTCTGTTGGTCGGTCTGTCCCTCACGATTAGATAAAAAAAAAAACTAGAACTCTAAAAGCTATTGAAAATCTGATTTACACTTTAATGTTCCTCCCGTAACATCTCAATAGTTTTAAGTATCTAAAAATTGTTTGTTCCGGATTTTTTTGTGCAAAACTAATCAACCCCAACAAATGTTTGTTTGCTCTTCTAATTTATATTACATTCAATTTCCATGCTTAAACGTTGCAAAAACACATTATCAATAATATGTTGTTCCGTTTTTTATGTAAATAGCATATTAATGCTAAATCAAAATCTCTATACTGACTTATATTTCATTAAGTGTAAAAATGTTCCGGATATTGTTTTATAAAACATGAATTATGCCTAATGATTGTTTGAAATCGCATAATTTACTAATATTACACTTATATTATCTTTTGATGTGATAAATGTTATATTTTATTTGAACAAAAGTAAAGAGTCTTTCGGGATTGCGGTCGGTGTCAGCGCTCCATAAAACTGCAGGTTAAAAACGTCCACCAGTTTACAATAGAATAGATACAAGAAAGTTCTTCACATGACGTCATTCGAGTCAAAACGTTGATTTGGACCAACGGAGCACTGTCAGCAGCAAGAACCCAAAAAATACGAGTTGCAGCATCATGAATAAGCTGCATTTGTTGGGTATTTTAGTGATAAAACTGAGGATATCTCAGGCACTGAGCAGATGTCTTTGAGTGTTCGGTTTGTTGATTGCGATTGTATTCTACTTCATTGGTTTAGTTCCTGTGGTTCAGAGAGACGTGATGCATGTGTCTAACGTCATTGTACAGTCTAGACATGGACAAACTACTCGGCCAAGGCTGCACAGTGATGGCTAGTATTCTTTTTTCCCTAAATGTCCCTAGTAATATCGATGGTGCTAAATTTACCTCTTTTGTGTGAGACACAATGAGCTGAAAAATACTAATCCATTCGAGCTTTAAGTCTCAACTTAGAGATCTTTAACCTTTTGGCGGAGCTTAAAATAACGACTGCAAGTGAAACCAGATAAACTGCAGGCATGTGTAGTAAATGTCTCCTTCTCTTGTGTTTCTGATTAGTCTTTTCATTGTCGTCAATTATTCATCTGTCCTTGAACCAGTTTCCATGGTGTTCCAGTCTTTCCAACTTAACATAGTGGTCACTCAACAGCACATCAGCAGTCACATTACTGGCATCATCAAAAACCAATATGACCATCCTGAAGAACACGTCAGAGGTGTCATTTTGAGGAAGGAGAGACTGCTGGCAGAAAAAATAATACCGGATGTTGAGTCGACAGACACACTAAGAAAAAACCACATGTTTGGATTTTGGGAGTTATTACAGAACACAGCTTTACATTACATATCTTAATTCTTAAGTTTCTTTATTATGCCTCGCTATTCGAGCAATACTAATGGTCAGTTCAACTTGTTTTGTCTTCATCCTAAAACGATGCGAAAGCTGCAATGCAAAGAAGAATATCAGAACTGCGCGATAAGCGTTCATCGCCAGCTTGTCCATCGCGACGAAAAGCAATTCAAAAGTTATTGACAGTTTCTGCAACCACAGTCAACATTTGCAGTTTTCTTTAGATCGAACGTAGGGAAGCACGGGCCTCACGGATAAAGTGACACCTTGTGTACAGTAAATACTTTGTTTACGTGTTTAAATTCTTTCTTTTTTATATCATGAAAAACAAATTATGCATTTAATATCGATTAGGTATGAGGGCCCGAATATAACAAGAAAGTTTGAGGATACGACTTTCAGCCATGGTTGGCAGCTTGCACGGTTGCACCCCCACCCCCCCCCCCTGCAAAAATCCTGCGGGCGACCATGCCCACAGTCCGTGGTGTAGCAACAATGGCGCATAGGAGTTAATTGCACTTGGGTCCATAACTTTTGATTGGTTGGGGCCCACGTGAGAACTTAGGGATGACACTAAAGAAAAATAATTGCACTTTTGTAAAAAACTAAGACTATATAGAATAATGAAAAGATCCCTCGAAATGTCCAAAACGTGGCACGACCCTTTATATTAGTTTTAAAACATTCACCACGTGTTTTAAGTTAGAGATAATATACCAGCAGTTTGTAGTATTTAAGTGTAAGGAACTGTTCTCCATCAGGTTGAATGTCATGGTGTCCAGTCCTAAGAGTACGAAGGGACTATTGTTGCCAGATCGTCCCCTTGTTTTCCCATGTATGTTCATAAACCATTGCTAGTATTAATAGGCCTAACCCAATTTGATTGCCATTTCTGTAATTTATCTTCTTCTCTTTGTAAAATTTCTGTATCCTGTGTTGTTTTTATTGTTCTATATAGTATACAATCGTCTGCGAATAATCTGACTTTTGTTCCTGAACTAATGCAATTCGGTAAATTATTTATGTAAATTAAAAATAGTAGTGGACTTACGACTGTTCCTTGAGGTTCACCTGAGTTTACTTTTATTGGTGTTGATTTATTATTACAGTTTGCTCTTTATGTGAGCTTGCACTCCCTGAGCTAGTTGTTTTATATGTATTTTTGTTGTATAGGTTAGATCTATTTTTATATATTTAATTTTTATATGTTAATGTCAGATTTTATAATTGTACTTCCGCATATTTATATAGGTTAGTGCGGGATAGTATAAAAGTGATGTACTACATGCTGTCTTAAAACAGTTGAGTGTACAGTTGACCAGTGGTCAGTATAGTATGTCTGTGTGACAACCGAAGATCTTTGTGGTCTGTGTTGTAATTATTTTATTATTCTGTACTTGGGACGGTCTGCTATTATTACTGCTGAATAAAGCTGCTGAATATAACTGCTGTTTTGTAGATCTAAATTAGTGTTATTCTGATTTTGTTTCTGTAGTGTTGCTTTAGTGATAGTGGCTTAGTTATAGTCTGTTTCTGTTCTTAGTGAATACTAATAGTAAGTGTACTAAGGCTAAGGTGTTCTTGTTTTAGTTTTAGTTATAGGTTGTTTATAGTAGTAGATATAGACTAGTTTATTGTGTGTTAGTGTAGATCTAGGTCTAGTGTAGTAGTGTAGTGGTTTAGACAGTTTAGTTAGATAGTTGTTTTGATCAGTTTGTGTTAGATAGTTGGTTTGGTTAGTTTGTTGGTGTTTGTAGTGTCGTAGATTTAGAGGGTTAGTATTAGTTGTTTTCATTGTAGTGTATATATTATATTTTACTATTGATTTATTTGTATGTTAATAAAGTTTCGTTTTGTTTATTTATCCTAAACTAAAGTTTCGTTATCTTGCTTTCGTTTAGTTTAGGTTAGTATGTCTGGTTACTTAGGTGACTCTAGAGTCACTCTAAACCCTTGGTCACCATACCGAGTTGCACAGATTGAGCCCACCCAGTAGCGTTAACATCTGCCTACTGTTAAATAATTTAATGTTGAGCAGAAGAGAATAGGTCCTCTCTCTATCCACTCGCGCCTGCCTGACCTGCTCACATTTAATCCACTGATGCAATGAACCATCAACGCCAAAATATTTTAATTTTTTAAGTAAACTAAGTTGGTGAACTTTGTCAAAAGCTTTGGAAAAATCTAGTAAGATAGCATCTATTTGCTCACTGTTATCTAAGCCTTTTGAAAAAAATCATCTAGTCCTATTAGTTGTGTTTCAAATGATCTATATTTCCTAAAGCCATGTTGGTATGGAGTAAGGACATTATGTTAGTCTAAGTGGTTTATGATGTTGCTACATATTATGTGTTCTAGGATTTTACATGTGATGCTGGTAAGTGATACTGATCTGTAATTTTCTGGGTCTGATTTTCCTCATATGTGGTTATATTAAAGGTAGACATTTCTGTAACCAATTTTACGAATTATTTTTTGAAAGTTTGTAATAGTCTTTGTACGTGCCAACATTTCACTTCCGATGTCCAGCTTTTACTTTATTTGAGCTATTTCACTGCTTACACTTGTGCGTAATACTCAGGAATTGTGGAACTAGCTTACTAGTTGTTATCCTTGTGACTGCTGTTAAATTACAGTCAGTCAGCATAGACCTCTTTTTACAGTTTTTAATTTTCGGATGTGTATAGTCCTGGAATGAGAAGTTATCTCATTCGTAGAAATAATAATGTAAACGTTTAGCAGCAAAGTTTTTAAAATGTGGAAATACTGCTTCTGGAACATACAACTCACGCTGAAGAAATGACTGGAACTTCTCTTTCAGGTCATAATTTTTTTGGAGGTATGTCCTCTGGAACTGAATCAGCTTCTGCACTATATAATGAGCTGAGGGTATTGAAAACTTGTTCCTGACGTCTTCAAATTTGCTTTTAAACTCCACAATCTAGGAATCCAAATAAGTCTTGTATTTTTCAACCATTTCACTAGAAATAGTTTCACCTTTCAGCAAATGACAAAACCTGTTGCCTGGAGAAATGGGAAAGCTTTGAAATAATTTAACATGCACATACATTTCACGTGCAAGCAACCCACTGTAGTATTGACAATGGAAAACATAAAGTCTGTCTTCCACTCTTCATTAGAAATATTAGCAACAAAGTCACAGTCAATGTCCTTCAAGGAATATAACTATTTTTTCCTTAAGATTCCATTTTCTTCTCAATACCTTGCTCATGCTAAGTCAACGGATTATTGCGGTACGAAAATAGGAATGTTTTGTTTTCGAATCTTCAAGTACTTATGAACTGCCTAGCTATGATAAGATTGATCACTGAAACAGACTATGCAATAATATTTTTGTTATGTAAAGCAGCTTTTAGCAAACTTTTCCGTGTATATTTTATGGTGGGGATATTGTTTTTTTAAACTTAATTTTCTCATTCAAAACACAGGCTTCATCAGTTGTTACAATTGCCATTTTGTTCCGAGCCTACCGACAACTTCAACTCATTAAACTCATTGTATAAATACTGGCCTGAGTTTGTGTCTTTGACTAAATGTTTAGAAATATTGCCAATAAGAAAAATCTTCGTTAACTTTACATGTTTTAGAATGGCATGCAGAGACAATGTTGTTGTTTTAGCCTCTTCATCATAAGTGATAAGAATCAGAAAATCAGAAGTTTGAAAACTTTATATAGATATTTACAATTGTTATTTTTAATATATTTGCATATTTCTATTTCTCTCAGTGGACACACCTGGTCCGCGGTGCGTCATTTTCCCAGCTTAGCTCTAAAACTCAATTAACTTCCCACACACACACATAGACACAAGCTGCTACAAACAATTCCTTGTTTCGTGTGTTCTCTGCTTCTTGTAATTCATCCTACACCATGGGCGGATCCAGAACTTTGGAGTGGAGGGGGCGATTTTCTTCCTAACCCTATCACCCAGTAAACCCTATTCAAAAACGTGCATACAGCATATATAAATATATATTGTTAAGGCCTCCGCGCGGTGTTGAGGCTTGACAATATGTCTAGTGTAGATCTGACTGGAAGTAACGCTGAACTCAACTAATTCAGTAACACCGGCGAAAGGCCGAAACAATCAAATATGTAGTCGACGCTGATGTTGTTCTATAACGATATTTAATACTCAAGAAGGGAATCGTCTGATGTCAGCTATGTCCGTAAATCTGTATCTATTCTATTGTACTCAAGTCTACTACTCTACAAGAAGCGTCTTCCTTTTAGCGTCGCTTAGAGCGTTCTTATTTTTTAAAGATCTGTCACGTCACTTGTCGCTAATTAAAACTTTCCCCTTATTCCCGAAACAAATATCTAATTCCTAATCATGTCATAACAACTCCTCCACAATATATATATATATATATACATATATATATATAAATATATATATATATATATATATATATATATATATATATATATATATATATATATATATGAGAATTTAAAAAAAAAGCAGTATTTCTCAAGCGTTTTCTTGCATTCTTCACTGTAGAAACGCATTCTCCTGACATCTACAGCACATTATTCACCAGTGGAGTTCGGGGCAAAGCCCCAACGCCAAAAGCGTTTTCTTGCATTCTTCACTGCAGAAACGCATTTTCTTGACATCTACAGCTTATATATCATGGGAGTTCGGGGCGAAGCCCCGACGCCAAAAGCGTTTTCTTGCATTTTTCACTGCAGATTCGCCTTCTCCTGACATCTACAGCTCACTATCCATTAGTGAGCTTCGGGGCGAAGCCCCGACGCTAAAGCGTTTTCTTGCACTCTTCACTAAAGAAACGCATTCTCCTTACCTAAAGCTCATTATTCATCCTATTAAAAAAGGACTTTTTGAATAATATTGCACTTGAAAAATATTCTAATATGAATTTATAGGCCCTCAATACATTGCAATAAAACCGATTTGTTCCTTGAAAAGATCCGATACCCCACATATGTAGATTAAGGCTTTGAGGATCGCCGCCGAAAAAAAAAAATCTTCGATAAATAATATTCAATAAAATTCAAGCATAAATTGTGAGTTATAGTCCCAAATTCAACTAGAAAAATATCAGATTGAGTAAAGGTTGGGAAAAGGCGACTAGGAAGACATTATTTGGGTTTAAAACTCATCTCAATCGTGACTCTTATACTGAAAATTTTCGTTTCAATTCTAACTTTTCCAAAGCAAAGTCTTTCTTAAAATAATTATGATAAATTCATGTGAAATTACATAAACTCTGTCTGGAAAGGGGAGGGGCGGTAGAATGAAAACAATTAATCCTCGCTTCTTTTTATAATTTCTGCTAATGATTGCATTTGGCATTTAAGATTAGGGGTGGGGCGACTCGATATAAGACTTTAATTTATAGCATATATAAATTATATTTAGACAGACTTAATTTTTGATATTGTAATTTCTTAACTATAATACAAAAAGAAAAAGTATTGCTTTGTCTGATGAAGGAAAAGAGATGGCATGTATCATCCCTCCCTTCTTTTTCATTTTATATTTACTAATCATAAAATGTGAGATTAGAGTGTGGTGCGACATAATATACAAATGGGATCACATATCAATACCTAGTTTATATTATTTAGATATTCAGCTAATTTTGTTCACATATTATGATTCCTCCACAAAAATAGGACCGCCCCCCCAGCACTCAGAGGGCTAGAGTGGGGAGGGCAGTACATGCTATCGCCCTCCCCCCCCCCCCAACCCTACCGAATCGGCCAAGATACCAGGACGGGAGCGACATAATATAAAATGTATACATCAATTCAACTAATTTTGTTCACAAACTATGATTTCTCCATAAAAGTAGGACCGCCCCTCCCCACACTCAAAGGGTTTATGTGGGAAGGGCAGTAGAGGTATTCCCCCCCCCCCACCCAATCGGCCAACAGGGGAACGACATAATATAATGATCGGTTAAAATACCAATAACAAGTTTTAATCATATAGATATTTAATTGATTCTGTTAGCAAGCTGTGATTTCTACAAATAAATTGAACCGCCCCCCTCACTCAAAAGTTTATGGATGGGGGGGGGCAGATTGATGCCATCGCCCCCTCCAGACCCCACCAAATCGGCCAACATACTAGAGGGGGGGGGGCGAAATAATCTAAAAATAGTTTGAAATATAAATAATTACTATATATATTATATATTATTAACATAAGTAATAAATTCGTATACCAATTGTGTGAATTCAATACTAAAATTCGTCCGCCGATTGGGGGGGGGGGCGATCGCCCCTACCGCCCACACCCCCTGGATCCGCCAGTGTCCTACACTTGGAATATTCCTTGAAGTTTTCTTGAGATCTAAAATAAAAACAAGAAAAACATTTAAAAAAAAAAAGCTTATTTTAAGTTTAATTGTATCAATTAGTTTGGATCAGTTATATGATCTCATGCTTTAGCTTTTTCTCAATGCACTATGATCCTATCACTTGTCTGGACCAGTTGAAAAAGGGTTTGGAGAAGGTGCCTGGGTCACCGTGTGAATGTTACCGTGATCACTTTCTAAATGACTTTTATATGTAACAAAAAAATATGCACGACCTGAATTCGAACTTGAGCTCATGCCGCCTCTAGCCGATTTACTAGCCACTGTGCCAGCTAGGTGCTTATGAATATTAAAGGTTTTATAGCTATCTATTGTTACCTAATTCTCTACACAAAGTATACAGGGGACTAATTCAATTTATATCACCACATCTGTCAAGTACATGTTTTCGATACCAAACAAAATAATTAATTACCAATAGCTAATTAACTTATTGATTTTTTCTTTAATTATTCTTTTTTTTTTCAGGTACAAGAAATAATTTCGCAAAATTTTGTTTATTGTGCATTTAGAAGCTCTTTTTAAGTGATCCCAGCACGCACACACACACACATGTATATATATACGGGTGTTCCAGAAAGCGAAAGAGAGAGAAAGAGAGAAAAAGAGAAAAAGAAAGAGAGAGGGAGAGAAAAAGGGAGAGAGGGATGGTCGATCAGTTTCTATCCACGTTTATGCTTGCTTTCATTACTATATAGAAGCTCGTTTTATGTCTACGAATTAACTCTCATGCCCTCATCATGCTCACTGCCTTTTATTGTTCTGTTCTCTGTAGCTGAATGGAGGAGAAGGGTGTGAGTGGATAGGGTTAATGAAATAATACAATGGTGTATAGTTTAATGTTGCCAAACATTTTGGAGCAGCTGAACGTGTTCTCTCATTGACAACTGCTGCTCGATCAAAAGAATAGGGACACATTCTCCCTGGTAAGAGAAAACACAATTGACTGGTCCTAGAACAATCGAGTTGCGAAATGTTAAAACTAAACTTAGACTTAGCGATATAGCCAATTTGGCAAGCGTGGGGGGCTGTTCAAAATTAAAAAGAAATAAAGGCGGGCATTTCTCTACAAATTTTCCATTCGTCCACGTTAGGGCGCGGTCAATCTGTCTCGTCAGAAGACACACTGTCTATGATCTATCTGACAAGACACAGTGTCTAACATGTATCTGATAAGTTTATTGTCGTGTGTCTTACTCCTGTGTACGAAAGTGTCCTCGGATAATTCTCAAAACACAGGCACGTCTTGTTTCATTGGGTTTTCTATTTTGTTTTATAGTTTTTACTGAACAGACTGTACAGAGCTTAATAATTCTAGATTATTTTACTAACTTTACATAGGCTATGTATAAAAATCATTTAGAGAAAAAGTTAAGCAAAGTAGTTGAGATGTTTACAACAATTTATGCTCTAGATCTAGATGATGATACTTACACTTTTGGATCCTGGACTCTTTGACACTTCTATATGAGAGCTCATTTCCTAGTCATGGTTTAATGTCGTATGTTTTAGGTGAAAACAGAACAAGACTTTTGCGGTTTCTGGCCACGATTGCTGGTTACTACACTTCTGATGATCCCATCAATGTACCTGAGAAAAAGATAATCTTACCAGTAGAGACTTCAGCTTTTTCTCCGGTAAATACAAACTTTTTATTTCATTTGTATTGACTTCTTTGTGCTATTAACACTTAAAATCCGCGGACCTATGTTGCGTGCCCATA
Source organism: Biomphalaria glabrata (assembly GCF_947242115.1). Classification (NCBI taxonomy): domain Eukaryota; kingdom Metazoa; phylum Mollusca; class Gastropoda; family Planorbidae; genus Biomphalaria; species Biomphalaria glabrata. The sequence goes on from NC_074719.1 coordinate 17,210,971, forward strand.
AGACAACAGAATTCAAACATTTGAAATCTGATATATAGAGTTTGAAATAATGCCATGGAAAAGTATGAAGTATATAGTTTAGTTATAGTTCCATGGTTTAGTAAATTCGACATAAGCTACAATGGGCAAAGTATAGACTTATATATTACACTAGACTGGAAACCGGAAATAAATTCTTATACGCGACTGGTCGATTCACAGACCTATATATGTATAGATTTTTGTGTTCGTAAATTTTTTTTTAGGCTATAATGGGAGTCGCCCCAATCAATCTTGTCTGTCTTAGAAAAGTAATGATCTCTAGTTTTCAAAGTTTAGAAATAATGCAAAATCATTTCTCGTATATAGACGCAAATATATGAAACAAAGCCATTTCCTGTTTGTTTCCATTGAGATAATGTTTCAAAAATCCTAGATCGAAATAATTCATGTTGATTTAAATCATCTTATGTACATTGAAATAGATTGATTACCTAAATCTTTCTAGATTATGTATCTAAAAATTGCAAAATAATAATTATGAGACAAGAATACTCTTATTTTTGATGTTCAATTACTAGATCTAGGTCTAAAAATTAAATTGTATGTTACATAGGTTAGGGTTGAAAAAAATATAACTTTACTTCTTTTAACTACTTTACAACTTTCAAAAAAATGTTCACGACATTTTTTTGTAGTGTTAAAAACTCTCAATGTCCAGTCTAGTCTAATATATAAGTCTATGGGTCAAACTTTAGACATTTTAAACCAGGAAGTGAGAGAACAATATCTCCACTCTGACTGCTCAATGAGTGGAGGCTAGAAGTTTGAAGCTAAAGAATTATGTTCTCTTTGAATTGAATGATGTCATTTAATGTCAATTATGTAATTTAATGATAATTATGTAATTTAATGATAATTATGTAATTTAATGACAGATATGTAATTTAATGACTATTATGTAATTTAATGACAGTTATGTAATTTAATGACAATTATGTAATTTAATGACAAGCATGTAATTTAATGACAAGCATGTAATTTAATGACAATTATGTATTAATTAAAAAACACTGAGATAGTGAAATACTACTTCTATTATTAAGCTAAAAATTGATCAAATGACAGAACATATGAAGTGCTCTGGGGGGGGGGAGCGGTAAAGCGCTTGGCTTCCGAACCGGGGTCCGGCGTTCGAAACCTGGTGAAGACTGGGACTTATTTCGGCCGCCTCTAAGTCCATCCAGCTCTAATGGGTACCTGACATTAGTTGGGTTAAAGAAATGGCGGTTGGTCATTGTGCTGGCCACATAATACCGTAGGCAACAAATGAATTACGACCAGCGGTGGGTTGATTATATGTCCAGTATCTTTACCAATACCTCAGTTTTAAAAAAATAAAAATAAAAATGTCAAAATGTATAAATGTATACATTTTGGGTCTGATTAATGTTTGACAAGTAGTATTTGGAGCTTATGGCCGAATAGTGGGCACAGAATTAGTCAGGTTTTAATAAAGCGATCATAGCCCTTTGATAAAAACCATCTACGTTGCTAAAAAGAAAGGACTTTTAAAACAAAGTTGGGTTTTTTTTTCAAGAGAACGTTACTTGTGAATTTTTGTGACCCCAATTTGTGACTGTTTTTTTTTACTACATTTTTAAATTCATAATGGCTACATGTGTATTAAAGTTTCTTAATTTTATACAGAGACAAAGAAATTCTTGAGAGTTTCTTTGGGTTTTTTTTTCCTCGTACAAGTCTCTTTAAATCATTTCGAATAACCTTGTAATATCTTATCTTATCTTATAAAATACTGACGTTACAGGATGATTACATCCTATGCGTGCCTCTAGGGCTTAGGTCAATTTAGTCATTGCATGATTCCTGACTATTTCATAAGGTTTTGTTTTTCTATTTGTAAATTATGGTTCAGTGTTTTATGTATTATAGCTACTTTACTTTTTATTCTTCTGTCCTGAAGTGTCTCAAAGTTTAGTGATGCTACTAATGGTGCTACTCAAATCAAATGTGAATATTCATTGGTTTTAATATCTTTCTAAAGCTAACGTTGACATTTTGTGTTTGGATTTTAGAGTCTCACATTTTACATGGAGGATGACGAAGGATTCCCAATTCCAACCAGGCAAATACTTGTGCTGAGAGAACGTCCTGATGGCTACATTGGCGTCATGTTCTACAACTTTACAGGCTCGGATGATTTAAATGGGTTGGTTTTCTACTTTTTTTAAAAAAAAAAAGGTCTACATTTTGAAATTGAACGAGCATACAATTTCCTTGTTCCTTACGTAGTAAATAGTTTCCAGATTTCTCGCCATTTTTTTTTCAAGACAAATGCTGTTGACCCGCAATAATTTGATATAAAAGTTGGCTATTGGTTAGGGTTTATTCTTTAAAAATTATAAACATTAGCAGCGTTATGCCAAAATCATAAATAAGTAGACAATCCATTTCATTTGTTTTTGTAAATAACTTTTTACTGTCCAATTTCAGTCCCATCGACGTGAGTTTATTTCAACGTCTACAACTGTCGGACTACTCAACACTTCCCAATTGTGAGATAACCATCGCAGAGATTGAAGACATCTACATGATGAATTGGCCCGAGTGTGACGACATCAATAATGACGTAAGACCAGACGTTCAGAGATACACGCCGTTGATATTTAGTGCTCTGGTGTAATGATATGGTCTCCTTCAGTCGCTAAGCGACTATGGATCATCTCATGGAAATGAGATGAATGCCTGGGCGTTAGCTGTGGTCGGAACGATGTCGCCCACACATCAGTTCCCCCCTCTCCACCTAGCTGATGTATCCAAAGGAACGGCAGTGCCGATACAGTTTGGGGTCAGCGGCGTCGCAGGTTCTACCTTCGATGAAGTCCAGTAGAGCGTCGGCGCCGTAGGCGCCATTATCCCGTTGATGGTTAGAAAGGCTTTTATCCAACCACCAGGCCTGGACATGGGGCTCTTCACCCCTGTCCTGTCTGAGGGCACCCAACGGTAGGCGGCCATATCGGTTGAATGGGCCAGACCGGGCCGTGCCGTGTACACAGCGCACCGTCCCCGGTCCTGGGTCCACTCGCTATAAGTGGCCGAGAACAGTGCTGACTGCGGGGAGCTTGTCTCATATTCCTATACTGTAACCGCCACTATTCAGTACAGCTCCTGATTTTTCCTCAGGGTTGACTCCCGAAGCAGGTTCTACCAGAGTGTAGCACTGGGTGCTGCAAACTGCCTTAGGGTCGCCAGCTCCTGATTTTTCCTCAGGGTAGACTCCCGAAGCCTTTCCCATGATTGGGTATAGCTGCAAGGTTTGAATTCAGAGTTTTCCTTCTCCTAGATGGGTAGCCAACCATGACTAACGAGCCCTTCCTGCCCGAAGCTTACTGGTTAAGGCGCCAGTTACTAGCCTATGCCCCTTCTCCTGTTAGTGGTGTAATGACATTTTGAAATGTTTACATGTTTTTATATTAGAAGTACATGTTTTATAAAGGGAATGCCATAGGATGCTATTGAATTCCCAAACTTTATTGTCACATTTGTCTTTCAAATACTTCTTAGCATTGTATTCATGAATTGATTTTTTTTATAACAATACCGAAAATTCAATGCTCGTTTCTTCTTCAGCTGTTACCTACCTACCTGGCAACCTGGACATGCGATCTAACCAGCTACATTTCATACAAAAACCCTCAACCCGATATAACAAAGAGTAAACCAGTCTATATTTTCAAAAGGAAAAGGTATAAATACATTCCCTTTACTCTCTCATTCTTTCATAATCTAGATGTATCTCTGTATAAAAGCATCTAAATCTATATACATACAGACAGACAGATAGATAGATAGATAGATAGATAGATAGATAGATAGATAGATAGATAGATAGATAGATAGATAGATAGATAGCTCTGGCCACATCCTTTTGTATCGGTTAGGTTGAGTCCTCTTTTAAAGATCCAATTCTCTGTTTCACGCTATGACAGGGGGCCTTGTGGCTCTACTGAAAGGGAGTTTCAGGGACGCATGTGAAACAAATATTTAGATATCTTTTATTCCTCATACGTTTTAATGCTTACATTTTTTTTATCTTTGTTGTTTTGTTTTTCTGATCTCTAGATTTCCTTTATTGCCGTCCATGCTCGAGGGTGTCGAAGATTTCAAAGACCCGTGTGATGATTAACTCATGAAGACTTGAGTGGCTGGAGCTTACAAGAACAACCAACTGTGTGCTGAATCAATGGAATTACAATTATTTGAAGAGCAGAAAATGCAGTATTTGTTTGTTTTGGACATAAAATTGTTTCAATTTTAAAAAGTCAAATCCAAATTTGAGTTTCTACAATTCAAGATATAGCACTTTTTTTTAGTTCATTATCTCTACACTATTCATTAAAACATCATACATTTTTTTTTGTTTTGTTTTGGTTTTTCAATAATTTTTATAGCTAAACGTAAACACCATAGTTGGGTTTGTGTTGAGAGTTAGATATCAAGTAAAGAAACAGTAAAACTCTCTCTTCAGACCTAGCGATCTATAGGGCAGATGATGGAAGGGTCGTCTGTTTCTTTGGTCAACGGTTAATGAGGGTGCAATGTGGCCAGAACAACGACCAACCGCTTTTCCTTACCCCTATTAATGTCAGGTACCTTGTACAGTTTGGTGGACTCAAAGGCACACAAAGATACCGAAATTAAAAATCCCAGTCTTCGAACCCGGAAACCCAATTTGGAAGCCAAGTACTTTACCACTCAGCCACCGCGCCTTTCAGACTTTGCGATGTATAGGGCAGATGATGTTAAGGTCATTTGTTTCTTTGGCCAACGGTTAATAAGCAGGGTTTTATGTGGTCAGCACAACGACCAACCGCCTTTACTTTCCCATATTAAAGTTGGATGGACTCAGGGGCGTTCTAAAAGTCTCGGAATTCAAAATCCCAGCCTTCACCGAAATTCGAACACAGGATCACATGTTCGAAAGCCAAGCGCTTGAACCACTCAGCCATCGCGCTCGCTAAAGAAACTGTCATTGTAAGGAATTTAATGCAATGAATGTGATGCTATGTTACATGTGAATAAAATCGTTTCAAGGGGATAAACTGTTATCAGTGTCTGTGTGTCAAGAACGTGAACAGCCAAAGACACATTTCTTTTCAAACCATAATTTTATAGTCGCAGTAGCTATTGACTAGTTTTAATAAGAGACAAGAAGAAAGAGGCTGAAAGAGAAAGAGAAGGCATTGTGCCTGTATTACAAGTAATTACAACGGATGCCTCATTATTAGATATATGGTGGCCTCAGACGCATTTAGCTATTCATCTTGTTTACTTTTTTAAGTATATCTTAAAATTATCTCCATAAATCTGAGGACCAAAGGGCCAGAAATAATTGTCCACAAATCTTTGGTCAATTTTTTTATTACAATCTAATTTTTCTTTGATAAAATGTTTGTTATCTCTGCGTTATGTAGATAGAACAAAGGTCAAAGATAGCACTATTATTTCTTGTTACTTGACTGGTTTGGTTGGTAAATCAATGCGTGTAAATCTGGTCACTTCCCATCTTTCATGGGCAATTCAATGACCTCTTCTAACAATAAAGCGGTCAAATTATTGTCTCTTCCAAGGCTGTATGGTCGATGTAATTAGGTAGTCCATCTTGCACGTACTAGAAAAGTAGAAATGGTGTTCTAATGGTTTTCGGTATTTGAAATGTCTTGTGTTCAAAAGTTAACTCTGATGACCCTAGCGGCTATCCATTTGTATGCCTAAAAATGTACTAGTGATAAAAAAACAAAATAACTTTAAAAAAAAAAAATTCAAAAAAAATTAATTTCCCAAGTTGAAATCACGAAAATTGAACTTCATTTAATAACACATAATGAAATTTTAATTCAATAATAAACACACAGAAGTAGTAGACTAAACATTAAATTTGAAACTTATAGACCTAATGAACTGATTAGATCATTAATACAAGCTCCGTTGAAAAACGTGAGTTGCTGAATCTTCTGTACCGAAAATGGATTATCTCCCCTACATTATTTACACTTCTGTGTGGAAACTCAAAGCTACCAGAAGCCAGTGTATACAAAAATCACTTGTTTACATTTCTTTGGCAACCTTGGCGCGTGTTTCATATGACATGATATATTTAAGTAGTAAGTAGTAGATCTTGTGAGTATTTCTTAAGTGCAGTACGTCGCCCTGGTCAGCAGGGCCAGATATAAGGGAGGACAGTTGGGGTTTATGCCCCTGGGACCTCTACAAGAGAGTCCTTTCCCACAGAGATTTGTAAAAAACAATCAAATTTCGATGGGTTAGAAGCTTGTACGTTTTTGTATTTTCCCCCCCCCCCCCCCACATTTTTAATGACAAAACTTTCAATCTTAGGGTTGGCAACATTGTCGTACTTAAGAAGTGTCCGCTTGGAGCGTTTCGTAATATAGACATGCAACCCCCGATTGACGGTAGTGCGTCTACCCAGGACTTTACCTTCCACAAAGTCAAAAATATCCTTTTTTTAAAAACTAAAATATGGGTATAACATATTTTTAAAAAAAAGATGATTTATAAAGAATATTTATAATGATAGCACATCGGGATGATTGAAAAGGAACATTGATGCATATAGTACAATTTTATTTGGTGGTGGTGAATAAGGTAACTAAAACCCGGAATTTAAGATGATGAATAACCAATGAAAAGAGAAATCTACTAAATATGTTCATTATGTTGTTTATTATTCACTACCCCACTCCAGCCTGGTTTTTTTTTTACACAGTCACACACACACACAAACAAACACACACTCACACAGTTATTAACCACTCAGTGATAATCAAATATCTGGAGAGATAAAAGGTTGAAGGAGAGAAGATAAAACTTGAGTCTGAAGAAGGTCACAGATGAATCCTTTGGACCTTCCAAAGTCATTGCGTGATAATGTGTCAATGTTTAGTCCATTGCATTGGTTGTTGATCTACACTACATAAGAAGGGCTTAGTTCTTGTTTTAGCCTGCAGTGTTACGGAAATGAATTTCGACCAGCGGCGGGTTGATTATGTATCTAAAAACTGCAAAATAATAATTATGAGACGAGAGTACTCTTATTTTTTCATGTTCATTTGCTAGATCTAGATCTAAAAATTAAATTATATGCTACATAGGTTAGGGTTGAAAAAAAAACAAAACAACTTTACTTCTTTCAACTACTATACAAAACAACGCCTTGATCCAACTTCTAAAAAAAATTTCACGTCATTTTTGTAGTGTTAAAAAGTCTCCATGTCCAGTCTAGATTTAGTATATATAGTTCTGGGTGTAGATCATAATCTGTTCGCTGTTTACATTTATATTTTTATATCCGAGCGTCGGCTTAGGTTTCCATGTAGCTCTATATTTAATTATTAGATTCAAATTTAAATTAACAAAACACAACATGAATGTCTGGTATTATTGGATCTGGATCTACTATGATGGAGAGGGGCTACATTTAAAATTCAATAACTTTTAATTTTGTTTGATTAGCTAGGAATGTTTAAGAATAAATACATCGCCCCGCCAATATACAGACACAGTTTATCAGTTTGGGTTTTGTAAGTTATGATTTAGTGTTTTATGTATTATTGCTACTTTAGTGTGTCTAGATTAGTTCTACTAATCTAATGTGTACACTCGCCAAGATAGCGCTGCACTTCAACTTCTGGCTTATCAGAGAAGTTGTTATCATGTAAAAATACTGAATATTCTTTTAATACAAAGTTGTATGTCATTATGTAGTATTTAAACTGGTGTTTTTTGGCTAGATTAAATACTGATATATCATAATCGTGTTTTTTTCCCCTTCTACTGAAAGTAAGGTCGTATAAACGTGTTATTAGAATGGTAATCCATTAATTACCTTTCTCCCACGTATTTTGTTAAAAATCTACCTGCTGTTAATGACAAGTTCTTGTGTCTTATTATAATTTCACTGTACAGTGTGACTCAAGGTTTCAGAGGATTACCAGGTAAGGTGCTGGGCTCTAACAGTTGATTTTAGTCTGAAACATCATCAACTTTTGCAGCAAGCTGTACCGAGCAATTGGAGCATGTATCAGACGAATGTCACCTTTTTGTTCCAAGGCTGACGTTAGGCTGGTATGACCGATTGCTCCAAATTGGGCCCCTCACCTGATAGGAGCCCCGCAATTTACATTGAGCACATCATGGCTCTTGTCACAGGCTTTTAAAGATGTAGGACTTAAAGGGTTAATATACTTAGTTTATCATACGATTGAAGTAACATTAATTAATCCACTGGAGCAAATTGCATTTGAGTTGCTTCCTATGCACGTTTTATAATAAATGCTGATATAATGACCAAATTAATAGTAACAGTTTTTTTTAATTGTAAACAAATTTAGAAGAGGGACCTCACAAGCATTCATTAAATTGGCCCCCGCAATTAGTAATGCCGTCCTGTTTTGATTCATCCACAAACCCATACACTTTTAAATGCGTTTTTTAGGACGTTAAAATGTATTTTAACAAAGCTTATATCAACTCTGTCTGTCAGTCTGGTAAAAAGTTTGAACATGTTTTTTTCTCCCATTTCCTATTCTCTCCTCAAGTTAAAAATGTGTACAAAATATATTGAACCTGACAAGACATGAATCAATTTAAAAAAGTATCCAATTAGTTAATTAATTGTTGGTGATTAATTATTTTGATATCGAAATAAGGGGAATAAATGCTACTTAATGAGAAATGCGGAGAAAATATATGAATTTAATCCCCTTATTACGATTAGACACGTTTTTTCTTCCCCCTCCCATTCTCTTATTCTTAGTTGATGACAATATGCGAATCAATCCAAAAATTAACCAATGGATTAATAATTTATTACTAATTAATTAATTTTGTTTTATATAGCAGAAAGAAAGCTAAACTCTGTAATTTTCAGCTAATGACAGTAATTAGTGGTTCTTTCCCTTAGATAAGCATTGACTTTGAAAAGTATTATTTTTTGCTATTGATTGCTATGAATCTCCAAACACACAAACTATTGAAATCTCCCTAGAAAGTCTAGCTAATGTCATTGAAGCGCCTCACGAACCTTAATGTAGTATCTTATTTCAGAGTTCTCTACTTCCCACTATTAAAGATATAGGTATATTTTAGGGAATTCAATGTTTTTATTTTTCTGTACAAAAGATAACTAATTTTCCTTTTATCTCAGGATAAACAACATTCACTGACAAATAAGCAATTTTTAGTCATCCAGTTTTCAAACTAAACGGTTAAGTTCCATAAAGTCTTGTAGATAATAAGAAAGAATTGATAACAATATAACAAGAACAAAACAAATTAACAGTTAATCTATATCGTAAGGAAAAGAATTACTATCTCGTTGGCCACATTGGGAAAATTTTACTTTGACCGTTATAATATTTCAAAGCAGAAAGAAAAAATTTAGCTAGAGGATTAGAAAATATTTATATTTTTTAAAAAATCTAGCATATATTAACTTTTAAGATGAAAATAATTGCTCTATAATGTTATAAGGACAGAATTCTGTTTTACAAAAATACGGTATTCTATATTTGTTTATGTTTTCTTGATTTCAGTGGACCAGAAACATGTCGAGAAAGTTTACATTCTTGCTGTCCTCTTTTAGTTGTTTTGCCGCCATTGAGGCCTCATTCTTGGTGACCATCAACCCTACAAGAGTAGAAACAGGCATTACCCATAATGTGACAGTCACTTGCAGCTACTGGGGAGAGAGCTCTTTAAGTTCTCTTGAGAAGATCACAATGATCCGCATCTTGCACCAGAAAACGACGGAGCCTTTCTCTGTGGTGGCGGAGATACGAGACAACGAGAACAACGTCCACACCTCCGGCCTGAATTCCGGCGTCGTTGTGTCCGGTGCAATCAAGACCCTTGATGATTCGTTCGTCGAGATTCTATGGCCCGTGGCCACACCTGATCTCTATGGTCACTATCGGTGTGACGTAATCGGCTTCTCGATCACCCAAGACATCATCACGGAGAAGTCGCCCATCGTGTCCATCCTGGAGACGAACGTCACAGCCAACGACGTGCTGGAACTGTTGATCAGGGAGAAGGAAGAAATGAAGAGCTACTGCGATGCCAGGGTGGCGGCTTCCGAAAGCAACTTCCAGACGCTGCTGAACAACCTGAGGAGGGAAGAGGCCAGCAACAATGACATCCTGGAGAACACGTTGAGGGGAGAGCTGTCTGCGCTGAGAGAGGATGTCAACAGGCTGATGGAGACCGGAGTCCTCCAGTACTGGCCTGAAGGCACGTATGCTCTTCTATCGCCTCAAGCAGGATGCCCGAACAACGTTGGAGCCATCTGGACAACAGGCTTAGTCAAGATTCACACTGAGTCGACTGACCGGAATTACGACCAGGTTTCAACAAATTCCCATCTTTTGGCTCCTGTCCTTGAAAGGGCCGGAACGAACAACTTCATGTATCAACACTTCTGTGTTTCAACCACTCTCTCCCCAGGAGCGGCTTGGCCGAAAGGATCTTACTGTATCAACCGCAAGGGAGATAAATGCCCGACTGGATTCGAAACCGGATCAATCCAGTGGAACGAAGAAAGAACCGGCTCCGCGGGTGCCACCACAGGAGCTATTCCTGACGGCACCTATACAGCAGCTATTGCCAAAATATTTTACTGCTGCCGCAACGACAGCGACCCTTTCCACCCCGTCTACCTCCCGAAAGCCCGCCCCTTCTACTTATACAGATTCAAGGGCACATGCCAGGATGTGGTGGGCATGAAGGTCACTCCCGAGCTCATGGTCTTCGACACGGACACCACTAATGCTGATGCCTATGACAATGACTGGCATCCAGACGGTCAGATCAACGATGTCCACTTACTGCTGTGCTATTACGAAGAACGAGTTTAGCCAAACAGAGGTCAGGGACTCAATCTCTTTATCCAAGGTTCTCACCAAAAAACTTTGAGACTCGTTTCATTCAACATTCCTTCCTTTCTTTTGTTATTACAATGTTATATCGATAGTGAATAAAGCATTTTATTACCTGATATATATATTTGTAAGAGTTGTCCTATATTTGTGTTTCATAGGAAATGAGATTCTTTTCACTATCTTGAGCTGTTTATGTTATGCTTATTGATCGTTGTTACAAAATGGGGTGGGAATATAAAAAGAGACTTGCCTGTATTTCCTGCGAAAATCATTTGGTACTTTTAGCATAGACAGAGCTTTGAGAGCAGGACACCAACAGGACATTGAAGACTTTCGAAACCGTCAAGCTGTAAAGGCGTTAACTGTAGCCTAAGTCTGTTCTATTTGTGGCTGACCCTCTCATAATGTAGCTGGTCCAGAAGGCTAAGTATTCATATGTTTTTGGTTTATTTTAGTTACAGTCGAACTTTCCTGTAGCAGTAAATGTATTTTGTTTTATTAATGCATATTACTACTTTAGATTTTTTTTTACTTTTGTCTTTAATGACTGTTACAAATAAGGGAGAACTCTTTAAGTGTGTAACATAGCCACTATTACATATCTAGATAATCTATGGATCCATTTTATTAGGGATACAAATAAGTAAATATTTAATGTTGCCTTTATCTCTAGTGTAACATTAGATTTTGTAAGGTTATGTTCACCAAGAAACACAATCAAGCTAGTACTTTTCATTCTTGAAATTAATTGAATTATATCCCTTGAATTGAACGTCCGTTTGCTCTACAAATAAGACGAATGTATATAGGCTGTTTTTGTGAGTTGCAAGGGCTTCTATTTCTTCACTACATATCTACTTCTTGACAGAAGCAAATTTTACACTTAGAATACCAGGTAACTCATGGGCATCAAAATAATAAAAAAAAAAACCTTTTTAAGGGGAACACCTACTACATTATTAAAATATTAACAAAAGCAGTAGAACTGACTTAATAATTCTAAGCTGTATTTTCAAGAGCTCATTGCAAAGTGAATAACTTTCTGTAATTATAAATTGAAGTTTATCATGTAGCTCTCAGCATTTCACACAATCTCCTAGTCTGAAACATTTCCTAGTCCTGTTAACATGAAGTCAAATCCACCACCAGCTTGAGTTAACAAACAACAGCAGACAGACAACAGCAAGAGTACTGATAATACAATAACAAGAAAATGTTTCTGGACTCACAAAGAAAGATCTCAACAATTTGTGTTTATTTGATTATGTTTTTATTGTAATATCACTAATGACAAAATCCAAATTTTTTTTTCTATTTAAATATTAGAGTTTGTACTCAAAATAAACTATTAAAACATAAGTACTTACTTGAGATAACAAAAATGACACAATAAAATGAACCTGCATAAGAACACAATGACAGAGGCTACCGTAACAGTTCCAGATATGAACATGATTAAATACTGGTCTTAAAAAAAAACAAAAGTTGGACTTCAGCATATAAAGTACAAAATTAACACTAATATTAAATAATGCATACCTAGGTCCAGGTTAGTATCAGAACTTAGTTATCAAAGAGTCAGCAATGGTACCCAAATTTTCTCTTACAGGTAAAAGGGGAATAGAATGATAAAATTAAGATGAAAGTCAAATTAGCAAAGGAGCAGGTCAAAGATTACTTCCCTTGCTCTGTGGAACAGGTCCATGATTACTTCCCCTGTTCTATTGATATAAAATGGAACATTATCCTACTAAGCTGTATTTTACATGTACAGTACCAAATACTCCAGCTCAATCAATTTGAATCTAGGTCTTAAGATATTCAATATAATGAGAATGGACATTTGATCAGAAAATAACAACAAAGGACACTGATATTCTATTTGATGTCACTAATAAATCTCATGAACTACAAGCCTCAGTGTTTAATAAACAAGTAATTCAAAGATCTACCACCAGTAGAGGAGGAAAAAAAAAAAAAAAGTTGTAAATACAAACTATAAACTAACAGAATCTTTGTGCGTATGTACAGAAATATTTATACAGTCATCAACACTACATTAAATAGTGATCAGTCCCTGGTCTAAATTCTCACCAACAAGGCAGTATTTAAGTGATCAATAAAGCCAGAATACAAAGGCACAGTCTAGAGCTAGAGCTACACATATATGGGACACCAAGATAAGATCATAGTACAGCAGTAAGTTCAAAATTAAAGTACCTCCTTCAAACCTTGCAATTTATGGAGCAGACGATGTAAAGCTCATCTATTACTGAGGCCTAAAGGTTAACAAGATTGACAGCACAGTGACTAACCACCTTAACTCAGTGTATGTCAGTTACTGATGTGAGTGTATGTTTCAGGAGCTTCCTTAGAAAACCTGAAATTCTAAATCCCTGTCTTTACCAGGATTCCAACCCAAGACTAGAATGGAGACAAATAAAACAAAGAACACATGAAACTCAAAAACTTTACAACTAGTCAACAAATATTTTATTGGAGACTATCATCTTGAAAATAATAAAAGTACAAGTGAACATGGTTTTTCTAATCAAATTTCATTCAATACTGAGGCAACTGTAATACTAATTGAAGTCACCAATACAATACCAGCTAAATCAGCACAACACAAAGGAGAAGAGAGTTTATCAGGGAGTGAAATTGAACTAACAGACCTTTCAAGGTAGGTGAAGGGACAAAGCATTACACCTTATGCACAATATTATTAAAAAGGTGTTTTTGGCATTTTTTAAATTACACATTATTGAAAGGGAACCCTTTAATTAGGTCAAGCACCTGTTTACCCCTACATTTTAAATATTTGTTTCATCACTTGATACCAAACCCACAACTTGAATATGAAAGGTGTATAATACATGACTAAAAGGCACATAAAAGTCATATTAGAGCCATGTATTTCACAGACATCAACAATTATCTAATGATTAAATCTCAGCTGAATTTGATATTAACTTGGTCTTCAAGGAAAATAACTGCTTTCTAATTCAATGGTTAAAGTGGAAGTGTGCTTTTAACAATTATTTTTTTGGCAAAGGGGGGTGGGTGAGTTCTATTTAAACAAAGACAAGTAATGAGTGTGGTATATAATATGTAATGCAAGGCTAGGTATGCAAAAAGTATTAAACCGAGAATAAAATCAGCATTTCTAGAAGCAACAACATGACCTGTTTGTCTTGCTGTTAATCGGGCATTCAGAGCTGTGCAGAGTCAAGCTATGGAATCTCACATCCAAATATCTTTAATACAAAATATCTTAGACCAATTCTCTTTTCTAGCCTAAGATATGTTAATTTTTTACAGCATTTACTAAAGTTACAAATAAAAATATACAAGAGTAGCTAACTGGGGCCTTGTCACACCTACATGTATCACTTCAAATGAAACTGACAGAGTAAGAGCAGTTTTTAAATTCAGAAATGTTTGTGTTAATACATAAATAATTATTTGCTTTTGGTGTTTCATTAAAAAGATAACTCCCCCCTCTCCCAATTTATGTCATTAACTGTCACTTTTCATGATAAAGGATACACAGAGATGTGAGTATATTTTTTCCGCTGACACCTAAGTGGACCCATAGATAGTCTACAGGTAATGTGGTAATCCTGCCATCTGATAGTTTAAATTTATATTGAAGTTAAAAGGCTCTAAATGATCATGTTTATCAAATCTATTCTATTTATTCTAATAATACAGGATGATTTGTAGGGAAAGAAAAAAATAAAAATAATAAAACCTTTTTTTTTATTATTATTTAAAAACTTTCTTTTTATTATTTAAAAATATTTTTTTTCAATATAGCATGAAAGAATTATATCCAATGGCTTCTTATTTATCTCACAAAAAATACTTACATTTAATAATTCATCATTAAAATTACAGGAAATGCATAAACAAAGACTTGCTGATATATCTGCTTAGCAATTATGTTAATGTTTGGTAGTATTATGATATTCCAATAATTTTAACCATCCTTTCATATTCCTTATAAGATACACTGGTAGAAACCGCATAAGCTTGTATGACCAAAAAATCTGACATGGAAAAAAATATAAATCTAATTTCACAAAGAAAAAACACAGTCTAGTATACCTGTTACTAATGCCACTAATATATAAATGCACACATTTACTACTTGAATAGATACAAATAGAAAATCAAGCCTCCTGCTCCAGACAACAAGAAGCAGTAAATTGAACTAATCAGGTACACCATGAAGATAATGAATAACAATTTTACATCTGCCAACTGAACGTCTAAGCAAATTGAACAATTAGAATCTATTTCCTTTTCAACAGACTACACATTTGTTTCTCATTATGTTCAAAGCAACAACAACAACAAAAGATATTTAGCATTTTTTATTGCCAAGAAAGAAATTTAGATTGGGGTTTTCTTAGAGAAAAAAAACAACAACTAATTCTATGCTGCCAGAGACCATGAGATTAATTAGCCTAACAATTACATGTACTTTAAAAAAATATAACTAATTAATAAAAAAAAATAAGGCAAGCTGATTTCAGCCTAAATACAATTAAAGGAGGTCTTTGTAAGATGCGCCAATAAATAAAATTAATTAATTGGGAAAAAAGTGTTTTTTTTTAAATAGTTAAACATTATTATTCAATAGGTTTATAAGGAAGTAGTGTATCTAAGGTCATTGTAGGCTAATAAAAAAATTGGATTCATCAAAAAGAAACAATATAACAAATGACGTAACAATCAGACATTCCAACCAGTAACAAGACAACATACAACTTGGATAGAGACGTAGTTTCTGGACCATCCTCAATCACAGAGCCAGCTGCTCCTACTGTCCTATGTCCAAACGTGTGTGACCAGCACTCGACCATCAAGTCTATCGCATCAACAACCATACTGGATGACCCACATAACAGAAGCGCCCCCTAGTCCTTCCAAGCACCCCACAGCCAGGTCTAGTAACCTTCATTGCTCCATGTAATCTGGTCATAGTCCTTGTATTTCCTCAGCAGCAGAGAGTGAGTGATGGAATGGTCAGCCTGGCCATATTGCTAACATGAAAAAGAAACAAAGGAAAAATTGTATGAAAATTTTTATTTAAAGATTTTTTTTTGAAGAAAAAATGTGATGGCAAGTTACAACACTAGCTGATCATTATGCTTTATAAACTATACTGGCAGTTAAAGATGATGGAAATGTACTAACAATATTTCAAGAAAAAAAAAACTGTTGGTGTGGTAGGATGATGGTAGGTAGTATTAAGTCTCTCATACAAGGGAGGTAAAAAACTATTTGATTGAAATTTGCATGGACTAGTAAACGAGAGGGAAAGAGCTACAATTAGAAGAGGAATGATGTACCAGTCAAATAGGGTGAATCTGATATCTGCTCTACTAATCACAAACCTATTAGAACTGATTTCTAAACTACCAAAATATCTTGGTCATATCTGCCTAATCTCAACAGCTATATATTATGACCCAAATTATGGTTATAGTGGAACATCTGATTAAAAAGAAAACTATATATATTTTTCATGTTATTTTGAAAAGGTATGATTTGAGCAGTGAGATGTAGGTAAACATGTATGGTTTATGATACATTATCTCTCAAGAATTCCCACCCCCTTTCTTTCCTCAAGGATGTTATTAAAGTAAGAGTATAAGTTTAGTTTTCAACTATGTTTCAAATAGTCATTGCTACTACATGTCTTAAATAATCAAAACAACTATATGTTTCACATAATCATAACAACTATGATTCACATAATCATAACAACTATATGTTTCAAATAATCATAACAAATATATTTTTAAATAATCATTACTATATGTTTTAAACAATCATAACAACTATATGTATATAATTTTCTTAATCACAAAATTTATGAATATCATTGTGAAGCAGATATTAATAGGTTAGGGTTAGGACTCTTTTTGTAACTTAAAGGTGGAAATACGACTTAAAATGCTGAAATGATCTCAGTTCCCATAATGGAATTTTTTCTACGTCTTTCTAGTCCATAGAGCACTGGCGGATCCAGAACTTTGGAGTGGGGGGGGGGGGCGATTTTTTTCCAAACCCTAACCCTAACGCCCAGTAAACCCTAACCCTATGCATAAACGTGCGTACAGCATATATATATATATATATATATATATATATATATATATATATATATATATGTATATGTATATATTCCATATATGAGAATAATATAAGACTGTTTCTCAACAGTCATGTTGAGGCCTTTCTCTTGCAAGCTTGGGGGTCTGGTAGAGCACTGTAAGCTTCCTCAGTGGGGTTTGGGGCTACGCCCCGACGCCAAAAGCGTTTTCTTGCACTTTTCACGGCAGAAACGCATTCTCCTGACATCTACAGCTCATTATTTATAGGGGGTTCGGGGCTACGCCCCGACGCCAAAAGCGTTTTCTTGCACTTTTCACTGCAGAAACGCATTCTCCTGACATCTACAGCTCATTATTTATAGGGGGTTTGGGGCGAAGCCCCGACGCCAAAAGCGTTTTCCTGCATTTTTCACTGCAGAAACGCATTCTCCTGACATCTACAGCTCATTATTTATAGGGGGTTCGGGGCTACGCCCCGACGCCAAAAGCGTTTTCTTGCACTTTTCACTGCAGAAACGCATTCTCCTGACATCTACAGCTCATTATTTATAGGGGGTTTGGGGCGAAGCCCCGACGCCAAAAGCGTTTTCCTGCATTCTTCACTGCAGTAACGGATTCTCCTGACCTACAGCTCATTATTCATTCTATTATAAAGGACCTTTTCAATAATGTGGAAAAATATTCTATTATGAATTTATAGTCCCTTAATACATTGGAAATACAACTGATTTGTTCTTTGAAAAGATAAGATACCCCACATATTTAGATTAAGGCTTTGAGTATCGTTGCCGAAAAAAAATTCGATTAATAATATTCAATAGAATTCAAGCATAAATTGTGAGTTATAGTCCTAAATTTATTTAACTAGAAAAATATGAGATAGAGTAAAGGTTGGAAAAGTCGACTAGGAAAAGATTATCTGGCTTTTGAACTCATCTCAACCGTGACTGTTATATTAAAAAATTTCGTTTGAATTATAACTTTTCCAAAGCAAAGTCTTTCTTAAAATAGTTATGATAAATTCATGTGAAATTACACAAACTATGTCTGGAAAGGGCAAGGGCGGTAAAATGAAAACGATTAATCCTCGCTCCTTTTTATAATTTCTGCTATTGATTTCATTTTGCATTAAAGAATAAGGGTTGGGCGACTCGATATAAGAATTTACTTTATAGCATATATAAATTATATTTGTGACAGATTTTTTAAATTTTGTAATTTCTTACTATACAAAAAGAAAAAGTATTGGTTTGTCCGATGGGGGTGGTGGTGATTGCATGTATCGCACTTCCACCTCTTTATATTATATAGATATTCGACTAATTTTGTACACATACTATGATTTCTCCATAAAAGTAGGACCGCCCCCCCCCCCCACTCAAAGGGTTTAGATTGGAAGGGCAGTAGAGGTATTCGCTCCTCCCCTTCCAATCGGCCAAAGATGAACGACATAATATAAAGTTCATTTGGAATACCAATAAAAAGTTTTAATCATATAGATATTTAATTGATTCTGTTACCAAGCTGTGATTTCTAGAAATAAATAGGACCGCCCCCCCCACTCAAAAGTTTATGGTGGGGGGGGGGGCGGATTGATGCCATCGCCCCCTCCCGACCCTACCAAATCGGCCAAAATACTAGAAGGGGGGGAGCGAAATAATCTAAAAATAGGTTGAAATATAAATAATTAGTATATATTATTAACATAAGTAATAAATTCGTATACAAATTGTGTGAAATCTATACTAAAATTCGTACGCCCCCCCCCTTTGGGGGGGGGGGGGGGTCGGCCGAGTGGGGGGGGGGGGGCGATCGCCCCTACCGCCCCCCCCCCCTGGATCCGCCAGTGCCATAGAGATACTAGTTAAGAGTGAGCTTCGTAGGGGAATAATGAAATAGAGACTTTCTCTTCCCGAGTGTCAATGCATTACTTTATTTTATAGTTTGTAAACTTCTCTGCTGATGCAAGTAGGTGTGAAGAGATACAATGTAAAAAGAATGGGAGAAAAAATGTGGGCCGTGAGGGGAGGGGAGAGGTAAAGAAAGATAAAGAGGTGTGAATGAATTCTAAGCATTGTTTCACCATCAGATCTTCAGGGCTAAAGGTAATTCTGGCTAGGAAATAAACTACAGCTATGCCTTGTTCACAGAGAGAGAGACAGAGAGAGAGAGGGAGTGGCTTGTGTTGAAATAGATAAGAACAAAAAAAAAACTGGAGAAAGAAAAAAAAATCGTCAGGAAAAAAAAAACAGTGAAAAAAGCAACACTAACAGCAGTATGAGATCAGGAAAGAGGTTCTAGATAGGCCTCAGGTTCAAGGTATAGAACTGTTTGGGTCTGGCCTCAAACTTGCCCATAAAGACCATTTCGGTTATCTTCTCTCTAAAAGTTGTACTTTCTAATTCATCATCTGAGACGAAAGTTCCGCTTCTGAAAGATGTCCATGACACAGACCTGACAGAAGAGAGACGTCAGATGAAAGTTGATCACCGCTGGTTCCTGTGCTGTTCTGAATTTTGATTAAAACTGGCTAAGTGAGGCAACGCATTCCCATCCCAGCCCCCATTTTTACCCTCCTATCTAAAGTAATCACCAACAACTGGGGCTCGATGGACGGTTGATTTTGTTTACATTTAGCTCACAGCTAGTTGAACCTTGTCTTATCCTTTTGAGATCACAGTAATAACACCAAGAAACAAATTATTTAATGACCAATATAATGGAGAGGGGGGGGGGGAGTGAGATTATATTGAGCAGACCAAACATCACCCCACCCACCACCCAAAAATGGACTTCTACCAACATTATGAGAAACACTGAAGCTCATTCCGTGGAGAAACAAGAAGGGAAACAAGCAAAATTTTAAAAAAATACTTTAAAGAAAAATAAAACTTACCGGTACATTAAGTATATCAATTAGTTTGGATCAGTCATGTCATTACATTTGTAATAGATCTAGACTAACAACAATAAATCTGTGCGATTAGAAACAGTTTTTACCAATTGTTTTTGTTTAGCGAAATTTCATGCTAATAGCTTTCTCTCTACGCTATGATCCTGTCACTTGTCTGGACGGGTTGGAAAAGGGTAAGGGGAGGAAGGACGGGGTATTTGCGTGATCACTTTTTAAATCTATTTAAAAAAAAAGAATGGCCAGAATTCGAACTTGTGGGCTTAAGCCTTCTCAGTTTTTTCAAGCCGTAGCGAAGAGCCTATGAGCATGGAAGATTGTATAGTTATCTATTGTTTCTATTTCGACCTATAATGGGAAATAATTCAGCTTATACCACCACTTCAGTCAAGTACAATTTCTTTCCCTTGTTTGAGATACCAAACAAAATAATTTATTACCAATATAAATTTTAAAAATTTGTTAATTTTTAAAATTGATTCTTGTGTTGTCAGGTAAAAGATATAACTGCACAATTTCAGCTTGATCCGAGATTCGGTGTCAGAGAAATAACGTGTACAGACTTTTAGCCAGACAGACAAAGTGAGTTGAAATAAGCTTTGTAAAAAAAAAAAAGCTTCCTTCATTCCAATCCAACTTTCTTGCTGCCTGAGCGCTAGTAATGATTGTTTAGTATTCAACGAGAACAAAGGATGTATCCCTTTTCAGTGTTCACCGTCCAGGGTAAGGCATGGAGATCTTCCTCTCTCAGAGAGATGGGACCTTAGGAAAAACACAGTGACTTCTTCAGATTGTTCTCCCGGGAGTCGAGGGATTTCATAGTTCAAAGAACCAGCAAACATAAACATTTTCTTACTTCAGTCTGGGGGCTGTGTGTGCGTGTGAGCGCTTTTCTTTGGGGGGAAAGGGTGGCGGTGGTGTTAAGTTACTTATTCGCACTGGGTTAAAAAAGAAACAAAGTTTTCAGTGGAGAAAATCAAAGACAAAAATTTCAAGCAATGTATTAAATGTTTGAAACTGAAGCATGCACACTATTTCTTATTGGATCAAAGATGAACAGAAATTGTTCTTTTACTCAATGATAATAAGACCATTTTTTATTTTTAAAAAATCAGAGCTTATTGCCAGATGCATAAGAACATTTCTGTTTCTGAATAATTTAAACTAACAGACAGAGAAAAACATTCGTTTCGTTTTATCTTCTGCAAAGTGTAATGACCACTTTCATTAATGTGTTTCATTATGTTATTAGTAAACATAATCACCTCTTTTAGATCATTCCTAACATTCTTTTCTAAGAAGAACACACAAATTATTTTCCCTGTACTCTATCTCTTAGATTAATAAGAGCCTGGTTAAAAAAAAAATTAAAAAAAACAACGATCTACTTCAAAGAATGATCTTGAAAAGGCATCAAACCAACAACTGCTTCAAAAGCAACAACATAATCTGACACCAAACCCAAGAATTCTATTGGTCTGTGGAATCTCTCCTCGGATTGAGAGAAGACTTCTTTGATAAAGCCAAACAAAATTTTAAATTGGCTTGCAAGGATTGGGGTACAAAGTAAGATCACTATAAATAGATCATGGTGGAACTATTAGACAATAAGCACACGTGAATTCCATCAATGACCAATCAAAATGTTGCTCGATCCACTTTAAAGGGGTCTCACTTTTTCAAGCCACAGATGAGAATAATTACACTGCTGTCTTTGAGAGCACCTCTAACCCTCCCCTCCCCCAACCCCACCCCCGCAGATCTGTGCATTCCAGTGTAATCTCGGGATGATAACCAACTATCTCAAACATATGTTGCATTGGTTTTGAAAAGAAAGAGGGAGAATAAGTGGAGAGAGAGAGAGAGAGAGAGAGAGAGAATGCAATAGATAAGACATTCTTTTCATGTATCTCGCAATGCCGGCTACCTGTTGACTTGGGCACGTCATTCATGACAAATTCATCTCGTTGAAATACGACGTAGTCAACTAAACCCAAAGTGTAAGACGACACACACACACACATATAGTAACACCCAGAACTAGTGCAATCTATGCGTTATGGTTCAACCTACATGCAGTATTGATAGTATTCTAAGTAGGACTCATTTACTTGACTAAATATATTTTGTATATAAAACTCTTTCTTTGTGCTATAAATAAGCACATTTTTTTTCGAGGTATTCGAAGATGGCTGGAGAGTCCAAGGGTTTTCTTTGTTTTCTGACTTTCTCTCTACCTCGTAGCCTGAAACTATCACTGAAGGCACCACACCACGAGGAGCGATGATAGTGCTAGCTGTTCTCAGTTAGTATAAATAAGATATAGTAGTACAAGAAAATGGAATTCAAAAACTATTAGCCAACACCAAACCAAATAAAGCTTCTGGACCTGATGGTATTCCAGCTAGATTACTCAAAGAACTAAGTAATGAGTTAGCCCCAGTGTTCAAAATACTCTTTCAGGCTTCACTTAACCAGGGCAGAGTACCAAAGGACTGGAAAGAAGCTAATGTCACCCCCCTATTTAAAAAAGGAGAAAAATCTGACCCAGGAAACTACAGACCAGTATCACTTACCAGCATCACATGTAAAATCCTAGAACACATAATATGTAGCAACATCATAAACCACTTAGACAAACAAAATGTCCTCACACCATACCAACATGGCTTTAGGAAATATAGATCATGTGAAACACAACTAATAGGACTAATTGATGATTTTTCAAAAGGTTTAGATAATAGTGAACAAATAGATGCTATCTTACTAGATTTTTCTAAGGCTTTTGACAAAGTTCACCACCATAGTTTGCTTAAAAAATTAAAATATTTCGGCATTAATGGTCCACTGCATCAGTGGATTAAGGACTTTCTGATAGGGAGAGAACAAACTGTAATAATAAATGGCTCTAAATCAACACCGATAACAGTAAACTCAGGTGTACCTCAAGGAACAGCCTTGGGTCCACTACTATTTTTAATTTACATAAATGATTTACCAAATTGCATTAGTTCAGGAACAAAAGTCAGATTATTTGCAGACGATTGCATAATATATAGAACAATAAAAACAACACAAGACACAGATATTTTACAAAGAGAATTAGATGAATTACAGAAATGGGAATCAAATTGGAGCATGTCTTTCCACCCAGAAAAATGTCAGTTGTTAAGAGTAACAAAAAAACTAAAACAAATTAATTCCACTTATCTTATTCATGGCAAACCAGTAACACAGACTAAAAACGCAAAATACCTAGGTGTTATAATAAATGAAAAACTGTCATGGAATCCACATATTGATGAAACTACAAAAAAATCAAACAAAGCATTAGGATTTATTAAAAGAAATTTCTATAAATCAAATAAGAACATAAAACTAAAATGTTATTTAACTTTGGTTAGGCCAATAATAGAATATGCATCCTCCGTCTGGGACCCCTCAACTCAAGAAAACATTAAGAAACTAGAACAGACACAAAATAGAGCAGTGCGATTCATAACAAACGAATATTCACATTTGACTAGAGTAACACCTTTAGTAAAATCACTAAATTTAGAAAGCCTTCAGGACAGAAGGCTCAACAGTAAAGTAGCAATCATACATAAAACACTGAACCATAATCTTCAAATACAAAAACAAAATTTAATAAAATACTCTGAAAGACACAAAGATAAAGGCACATTCCTCGTCCCATATGCTAGGACAAATTTGTACAAATACTCCTTCTTCCCTAGTGCTATTAGAGCATGGAATGGGTTGCCTGAGCTAGCCAGGAAAACCAGTGACTTGGCAGAATTTAAGTCATTGGTTAATATGCATGACTAAATGCATGACGCGTAGGACGTAATCATCTTCTTTTTTGAAGTAACGTCTGTATTATATAAGATAAGATAAGATAAATACTGGTACATATGTAGCTGTTCTCAGTCAGTATAAATACTGGTACATATGTAGCTGTTCTCAGTTAGTATAAATACTGGTACATATGTAGCTGTTCTCAGTTAGTATAAATACTGGTACATATGTAGCTGTTCTCAGTCAGTATAAATACTGGTACATATGTAGCTGTTCTCAGTTAGTATAAATACTGGTACATATGTAGCTGTTCTCAGTTAGTATAAATACTGGTACATATGTAGCTGTTGTCAGTCAGTATAAATACTGGTACATATGTAGCTGTTCTCAGTTAGTATAAATACTGGTACATATGTAGCTGTTCTCAGTCAGTATAAATACTGGTACATATGTAGCTGTTCTCAGTTAGTATAAATACTGGTACATATGTAGCTGTTCTCAGTTAGTATAAATACTGGTACATATGTAGCTGTTCTCAGTTAGTATAAATACTGGTACATATGTAGCTGTTCTCAGTTAGTATAAATACTGGTACATATGTAGCTGTTCTCAGTTAGTATAAATACTGTACATATGCCAACACATAATACTGGTATGGTCATGTTTTTCTTTTCAGATGCCATGTTCAATTCAAGAGGGTTTGGGTTGCATTACAATAGCCACCACAGATGTGTCCTAAGCATATCTCCTAGGTCAATTAATCCTCCATTATTGAAAAAAAAAGTGAAGAAAAAAAAATCACAAAATTATAACACTTGAACACTTTTGTGGAACCATTAAAAACTTATCGACTACACCTAGACCAGCTCTTCGCTCAGCAGAACAACACGAGATGTGTACATTGTGGCCACTGCTGTACATTGTATTGTTTAAATACATCCTGAGCATATATACGTTGTGTTCATTCATTGTGTACGTTCACTGTGTACAGTCTGTACATCCAGTTACAAAGGAAGAAGGAATATCCCCCAGTGTGAAGATAAAAGTGTGGAATGTTGATTCATCTTGCTAAGGAATGCAGACACACACATACACACAAATATACATTTTAAAATTCAGATCGACTTTTATTACACAAAAGTGGCTTCATTTGGATACCATGCAGTGTACAGGTCAAGTAGACGCGCAGGTGTGTGGCCAAAATGTTTGCATTCAACCAGCATTTGTCCATTCTTTTTGCGGTTTAGAAGCGACTAGACAAGCAAGACCAATGGTCAGATTGGTTTCGTACTCACTCTAAGACAAAACACTCTTCGCATCAAACTCACATCCAAGCCCCTAGTGTACTAAATTCTATTCACCTCAAGTTTTTCTCTCTCTCTCTCTCTCTCCACCTGGCTTAGCCTGCTCAGTAATCATCTTTGTTGAATTCCTATAAAACAACTCCACTTCATCGCAGCCTCCTCCTCCTCTCTAGTCTTAGGCACGCCCTCGAGGCAAGTTCTAATTAAGAATCAATTAGTGGAGGCACTGCGTTAACTACATAAAAAAATGGAAGGAGAGAGAAAAAAAAACGTCAGCTCTTCTGGGCCATAGGGTGAAGATGTATTTACTGACAGGGACGACAACTTTACCTAAATAGCTTCACTCAACGACCGCTGGCGGAGTTATCTTTTCTTTTTACCCCAATAAAACCCTACTTAAGATATGAAAGCGAGAGGGTGCTGGGTGGTTGGGTAAGCAGGTTTAATGTACTCATCATCAGTGTATACAAGGAAATTGGTCACAAGAAACGTTTCGAGCCCCCCCCCCCTTTTTCCGTTTTCATTATAAAGAAATAATTAGATCTTAGATCAGCGGCAACCAAGGTTGGTCTTTAAACAAGGTAACAGTAAATACGCTTTTTTTGTAAAATAAGTTTGTGTAAATTGCAATGAAGCATCCCCGCACGACGTCCAAGTTAAGCGACAGACACCTCGACAACAACGTTTAGAGCAGGGGCGGACTGGCTATATGGGCAAACGGGCAAATGCCCGGTGGGCCGGTACCAAATGGCCCGGTCTGGTAGCGACCAAAGAAAAAAATTTCAATGCAGACAACTTTTAAAAAAAATTGAAAGCAGCAAGATACAAATGCCCGAAAACGTTTTCTTGTTGTTATTTTTTTAAAATTCTTATTACAATTAATTTTGCTTGAAATTCAACAAGAATATAAAAAAAAATACACTATACACTGTACCTATTATCATTTGTAAAACGTTGGACCGTACTTTCTGCTATGCACGAGCGGCATGGACTGCTTTGATGTCTTCGAGGCTGTATTTGGCCTAATAATTTTGCTGGTCGGCATGGGCCTTTGATGGCACTCCCATTTTTTTTTTTGCTCCTTCCCTCCCCCGTCTTTTAATGGTTCCAATGAAATTTAACCAAAAAGAGGGATTGAGATAGGTAAAGTTAGATAACATTGATATAATGCAGAAAAAAAAAAGACAATTAGCTCTTTAACAATACTTAATAGAAATTAACTTTAACACATACACACAGCCGCGAAATTGCAAACCGCCCAATATATTCCCAGCTCAATATGGGTATAAAGCTTTACTTTCTGCGATTTTAAAAGAAAAAGTTACTTTATTTTTGTTTATTTTTAATAACGTAGATCTAAAAATACTACACTTAAGGCTTACAAAAAAAATATTTAATTAAAAAATAAATCTACATCTCAATCAATTTTTATCCTATTATAACTAATCGGAAACTTATGTTTAGTATGAAGTCATTAATGATGAAAATTATTACAATAATTTATATAGCGCTGTCACATCCGATATTTAATGAAAGGAGATTTATATTTTAAATAATGGGTCATGGTATATTCATACACAAATCGCGTTTTTGAGAATGTACTAGGAGGAAGCAACAGCTTTTTACATTAAGTAAGTGCCTCTCTAACCGTTCTTCTTTCTCTTATCTTTTAATGGAATGGGTTGCCTGAGTCAGCCAGGAAAACCAATGATTTAGCATATGTTAAGTCACAGATCAATATGCATGACTAGATTGACACATGAAATGCGTAAGACGTAACAATCTTATTTTTTGAAGAAACGTCTGTAATCTATATGTAATACCAAAAAGCTTCAAACTCATTAGGCGGCTATTGTATTTTTTATAGTTTTCAGACTACGAACATGTTTAAATAGAATACATTATGTAATCCTACGAATGCATACATTCAGTTTTCGATGCGTTATCAAACTTTATATATTTTGTAGAGAATTAGGCTTACACCTATACTATAACACATGGCCGTAGCCGGGAGGGGAGGGTCTTCAAACAATCACTTGCCTCAGCCAACGTAAGAAAACTACAGTTTCCAAATTTCATGAGCTTAGCCAAAAGGGTTTTTGTGGTTTCCCTTCCCCCTCCAATACAAAAACTAAAGCATTTTTACCATTTTCTACCAGTCGATGGACTCCATTGAATAGCAGATTTGGTTTTTGAATTTTTTTAGCGGAAGAGTAGCAGGCTAATTGCACTGTAGATACCTCAGAATATTAATTTTTTAAAGCTTAAAATAACGAAAATAATGCGTGGTTCCGGGGCTTCGTCCCGGACCCCACTGGGGTGAGCTCACAGCGCTCCCCCGGACTAACTAGCTGCTCTTTGACGGTGTACTGTCTTTCCACAAATTATAGGAAGAGAGTATTCTAGGGTAGAAAAACCTTTGAAAGACCGAAAGATCAGAATGTAATGAAGATTAATTACATATAGAACCTACACACACTAATATATATATATATATATATATATATATATATATATATATATATATGTATATATATATGTATATATATAAATTGTGTAGTGGGGTGAAAATTCCCCCCCACACACACCGAATATATATGACATGCCATTTGTGGGCCGGTTTATATGGTAATGCCCGGGCCGATTTAGATACCCAGTCCGTTCTGTTTGAGAGCGACTATCATTGTCTAGTTCTTCTGAGACATGCTAGGAGCATTATAATGTCATAGTGAACACTATTCAGCAATCTTGAGACACACAAGTGTCTTCTAATTAAACATTCAAAGAAGCTTTTCAAAACTCTATCACTCGCAGAAACAGGATTCTCAGAATGCAAATACAACGAGATGGGAAGAAAAAAGAAACCTAGCTAAAACCTAAACTAAAACATTAATAAAGCAACGAGACAAACATTCGTTTTGGACTCACTATTGCCTGAAATAGGTAGATACATCTCAGTGGGGATTTATTATAATTAACAATAATTATAATAATAATAATCAACTGCAAAAACCAATATTCTAAAAATGTGAGACTAAAAACAATCTGGAAGGTATAGCCCTGGACACTAAAAATCAGACTGATGCGCATATTGGTAACGGCCACAATCTTGGGCGCTGACTGCAGATCTAGAGTATCACTTACACAGACCGCATCACAAATAAAAAAGATTAAAAACGTGATTAATACAGCAAATGCAATAGGACCCCACGATGACCTGCTAACTACTGTCAAAAACGCAAACTAAAACTCTATGGCCATATCACAAAGTCCTCAAAGCCCTTCCATCAGGGAACAGTACCAGGAAAAAGAGAAAGGGGCAGACAGAGAAAGCAAATGAAAGAAATTCTATCCAAGACAAAAAAACAGAGATGAATGGAGAAAGACAGTCAACATATTTTGTATGGTGTCGCAACAGTTCAACAGACTAAGCATAGATTGGGATTGGAGACGGAATAAAAAATTGAACTGAAAATTATCTTTTGTATGGGCGTTTCTAGAGGAATCAACACAAACCAATTTTAAAAATTCATTCTGTCCAATGCAGGGCAAAGTAGACAGCATCGAACAATACATTGAATATCTCAAAGAAATATTTTCAAACAAAGATGATCAAGATCGATAGGAAATGTTCTCTTTGATATGGACATCTTTGAAAGCTTCAAAATGTGATCTATCTGCATCTACATGCCAACAGCTAACTATCTTCAGACACTGAGATTTTATCGCGTTGACTTTTTTGTTTAGACCTGCAACTGGCGTTATTTTATGACATAAACATCAACTTTTTTTTTTGTTTAACTTTAAGATCGTTCTCATCTCTAGCTAAAAACAAATCCCGTGGAGCAAATAAAGATGTTGTAGCCACAAGTTTTGTTTAGGAAATGTGCAAATCCGATTTCAATTTATAGACAGTTTTTGTTTTCGCAATGTTGGGAACCTTGGGAGGAAATGTATTCTTCCCCGTTCCTGTTTCCTGGTAGACAGGAAACAGTATTCTATCTACTGGGCCAGTGCAGGAGTTTTCAGTCAGGTGAAATGTTCACACCTGGAGCACAAACAAAGAAAGGTAAGAAAACAAGAAGGCTCAGAGCCTCCGTTTATCATGAGGCGCTACAGAAACATCTACATTACTAGTTAGTCACTAGGCGTATGGAAGTGTCCCGTTGTTCTTTGACTGAGCATAAAAGACATTCCAATCAGATCTACACAAATGATGACTTATTTAATTCATAAATACATCATTTTATAAGGTAAACAAATGTTCTAGTACTTTGATAAAAATAGACTACGATGTCATTGCCGTCATTAAGTATCTAGTCAAGAAAGGCAATTAGGCCTAGTGTTTAAGCTGTTATATATTGGGTTCCTACATTTATCCCAAGGACCTGCTTTTCGCAAGAGTCTGAAGGTCTTCTCAAATAGGAAGAGTTACTGTAGTAAACTGGAGGCCACAGAATTGGACAAATGTTGTGAAATTCACTCTACGAAGTGTATTGAAACATTGCTAGTATCGCACCTTCACCGTCGGGGCATCCACGTGAACTGTCAACTGACTTTCTCTGTTCCTCTTGTGAATCAAATAGAAACTCTTTCATTGTCCATTCCTTTATGTTGTCTTCCCATCTCTGCCTGTCTCTTCTTTTCCTTGAAGGAAGGTCTTTGCAAGCCCTGAGGACCTTGTGATGTGGCCATAAAGATTTAGTAAGGTAACGTTATTTTGACAAGAGTTAGCAGATCATCGGGAGGGGGAGGGAGCTATTGCCATTGTGATCCTGTTTCGAATTTCCTCATTTGTACGCGGACTTTTTGGGTGATAACTGGTATCCTTTTAAGCATCTCAATTCCATTGCAAGAATCATACTCTCTAGTTCTTCAGTTAGCGTCTAAGATTCGCAAGCTTACAAGAATGTGGCCATGACCAAAAGGTGCATTAGTCTTATTTTAGTGACGAGGGTTGGTAAAATGATATATAAAATTGAAGGCCTTAATATTTATTTTCTTAACAAAGGGTCTTGATGGATGTTTTTTTTTAGCTGTCGTGCCTTATTTGGGAAAATCATTCCCACCAAAATGCATTACAGGTAAAGGTGACGCCTCCTTAGGGTGTCACAAGAACCAGTTGTTGTTTTTTTCTCAGTTTTGCTGGTTTTGCTTTCAGGGATGATGACATGGCTAGCTTGCTTTTCTGACACCTCTGTCAACATAGTGCAGTCTGAAGTGTTTTTTTTTTACCTTTACCTATATCTTAGTCTGTTGAAGCGTCGGGGCATCATGCAAGATTTGTCTACCTTCTTTCTCCATTCCTCTCTGTCTTTTGTCTTAGAGCCTCTTTCAATGGCAGGCCCGTCCATTAAATTCTAAGGTTAAGTCTTCCTAAAGGAGAACAACTTCATCGGGGGAGCGGGTAATCTTTCTCAATAGCAAGCTAAAATTTGAGGGCGACTCTTTCTAGTTTCCCCATAATTACCAACGCTGGCACAATAAATACTTTTTATTAATGTAAATTTTATGGTGGCCATGCAGTAGTGTAGCAGTAACGTTTTATTTCAACGTAAGTAAACCTAGAGAGAACAATTGTATTATCTAGCAAGGTTCAATCAGTCGCAGCAAGGTGCTGAACAAATATCAGGTCTCATTGAAAGCCATGACATCTGGAAGCCTTGGGGATGTCAGCAGACGAGCTTGTTGATGTGCAGATTCCTTCTCTCTCCCCCATCCCTTTTTTTTTGTTCTGATAACTTGTCAAACAGGTGTCAAAGGCTACGCACCTGGATCGGAATACTTCCCTGTACTCCAGAAATGTTAAGGGCATATAAACACAATCCCAGAGGTTACACTAAATCCACGTTGGTGTCCTACTTGAAAATGGCATTTTGTGAACTACCCAAGACATAAGAATAGAATAGATCATTAGAAATTTTTTT
This sequence comes from Biomphalaria glabrata, assembly GCF_947242115.1. Taxonomy (NCBI): domain Eukaryota; kingdom Metazoa; phylum Mollusca; class Gastropoda; family Planorbidae; genus Biomphalaria; species Biomphalaria glabrata. Next base: position 17,241,997 of record NC_074719.1, read on the forward strand.
TTTAAATTTTAAAAAAGCTTATATAAGAGAAAGAACTGTTCAATTACTGCTATATCTCTCAATATTGCAAGATTTATTTTCTCTTTGCTATTACAAAAAACACAATTAATTAATTACCACTGATTAATTAACTAATTGGTAACTTTTTTTTATTGATTCATGTGTTGTCATGGGCAATGAATAATTGTGCAAAATTTCAACTCTATTCGAGAATGGGAAGTGGGAGAGAGATGGTGTAAAAACGAAATCCTGTCAGGCAGACAGACGGAGTGAGTTAATGTGAGCTTTGTACAAATAGACAATGCTCTAAAGAGAGACTCAAAGACAAGAACGTAACAATAATCTTACAAACAAAATGGTCAAGCAATTAGAGCGGGTTAGGGGGGGGCGCTTAACTTTACTAGAGTTGGATATACTTTTTAAAATAGGAAGAAGACTGCACCAATAGAGGTAAAGATCTAGATTATAGATCATTAATTAAAATTAAAACACCTAATAGTACTTACTGATCACATGGAGACACTAGAATGGAACTCAAGTTAAATTCATATCATTGCCAAGTACAAGAAATAAGGCATTACTTTAGAATTAAAATGTGTATCAATATTTTGAATACAATAAGTTTTCCTCAGAAGAACTGACAGAGCACAGTGCAAGATATTGCGGGACGACCTAGGTTCAACATTCACTTTTTTCTTGATACTTTAAATATATATAGCATATATCAACGTCGGTGGAACGGAAATGCACTAGTTTGTTTTACCAAGGGCTTTTAGGTCGTATATCGGTGGAGGTTAGTCTAGAGTTCATGATTCACTTCATGTGAAACATTCTGAAATGAACTCACAGTGACTCACTGTTTAGATCAGCTCACAATGAATCATTGTTAGATCATCATTTGTATGTGATTGAAATGGATCACCATTCTATTAATGTCCTTCTTTAACAAACAAAAAAAAAATTTCTCGAAAGAAAAAAACAACAACATATTTTCACATTAAATACCATTACAACAGAAGAAGAAAAAAAACAGTTCCAAATAAGATGTGCATGTTATCCCAAAACAAAACAAAAACAAGGTTTTGGAAAAAAGAGAGAGACAGGTAGCGCACTAACTTCATGCATGTGCAAGCATGTGCCATTTATTTCTTATTCCTGCAGAACTACCAGACAGGACTCTCCTATCAATTCCTTTCCCCAAACTCACCATCTGTCTGACACTGATCAGTAACTTTTGACACTTGGCAATTTAGGTGTCTGTGTGTCTGTATGAGTATGTAAGTTATCAGGTCAGAGGTAAAAACAAAAAATTGGGGGGGGGGGGGGTTGAGAAAAAAAAATGAACTGATTTGATGAGTGCAGCGCCCTGTAAGGTGTTTCCTGGCTCACCCCCCACCCCAGCAGGACAAACTACCTTGATGAGGTGTCAAGCTGACCGACTTTATGACAGAAGGAGCACGAGCTAACCTCAGCACGCGCGCCCGACAATTTCCAGCACTGCTTCCTTCACACGTGATCTCCACACATCAACATTGTATGTAGCGATGTGTGAGTATATACATCTCCAACTCAATTACTCATGAAATGTTCATTGAAACCAGGATGTGAGTATATACATCCCCAACACAATTACTCATGAAATGTTCATTGAAACCAGGATGTGAGTATATACATCCCCAACTCAATTACTCATGAAATGTTCATTGAAACCAGGATGTGAGTATATACATCCCCAACACAATTACTCATGAAATGTTCATTGAAACCAGGATGTGAGTATATACATCCCCAACACAACTACTCATGAAATGTTCATTGAAACCAGGATGTGAGTCAAACAACAACAGCAACTGATATTAACAATACTATTAGTATTTCCAGAACGATACTGTAGGAGCTTTGAAGAACATTTTCATAACGAGACTGTAGGAGCTTTGAAGAACATTTTCAGAACGAGACTGTAGGAGCTTTGAAGAACATTTTCAGAACGAGACTGTAGGAGCTTTGAAGAACATTTTCAAAACGTGACTGTAGGAGCTTTGAAGAACATTTTCAAAACGTGACTTTGTGGCTGACAATCGAAACTGTACGTAGAAGGGGCGGGACATGTTAGCGGTACAGTCTTTTGGGGAGATTCAAACAGAGTCTGAGAGGCAAGCTAACTTCTAAGGAATAATTTTGTAAAGGGGAAAGTAGGATTGCGCTTGTTGATAGGTTCAGGAGTTTTGTAAAGGGGAAAGTAGGATTGTGCTTGTTGATAGGTTCAGGAGTTTTGTAAAGAGGAAAGTAGGATTGTGCTTGTTGATAGGTTCAGGAGTTTTGTAAAGAGGAAAGTAGGATTGTGCTTGTTGATAGGTTCAGGAGTTTTGTAAAGAGGAAAGTAGGATTGTGCTTGTTGATAGGTTCAGGGCTTTTTGATAGTTGTGCTGAAATTATCGCAATGCTTACCAAACATCAGACACAGGCCGACCACTTGGGGTCGCCTAGGAAGTTTCTGTTTCAAAAACTGTGTTTATTATCTTGTGTTGTTGTTGTCTGTGACCAAGTATAAAATCTGTAAAGTGTACGTTTAGCCTTCACCTATCTCTTGCAGCATTGTTACTGGGACGTTGAAGACATGACACGCTGGACTTCATGGACAAAAAAAAAAACAACAACGTTGCAAACACAATGAAATCTGAAGGGGGGGGGGGCGATTAAACAAAAGGAAATAGATAGTTGTTTGTTTATGTTTGATTCTTTGTTAGTGGTGGTGAGTGTAGACAAGAAAAATGAGTTTCAGAAATGTAACATTTATGTAGCTTTGTAGTTTAAAACAAAAAAAAAGGAAGAAATAAAAAAAAGAAAAAAAGAAAAAGAAAAAAGTAAAAAAAAAAAAGTTTTTGAAGAAGAAAAAAAAAGGAGAGGAGGAATAAAAGGAATAGAAAGACAGAAAGACTGGAAGTATGTTTGACAGAACGAGCTGGAGAAAAGGGAGGGGGTAAAAGTGAATGGATCCTACATCTTTAAAGTAAGATATTTTGAAGTGTGACAACATTAGTTAGCCCTCTGTCAATCTACACGAATCTTACGTTCCGCGAGAGTGAGTATATGAACAAATAAAGAAGGCCTTGAAGATTCTAATCCAGAAGAAAAAGTGGTTGATTGAAGAGCATAATTCGATGTCCATCAATCTGTTTAGTCCAGTGATGCCCAACCTGATTCGACCAGTGGGCCATTTTAATTTCCGACACTCGTGTCGCGGGACACGACCGAAAATTTACAAAACGAAATGAAATTGGTCTAAAGCAAGTTTATTAGAAACTTTTACATCTAGTACTTACATTGTTTAATGGGATATTGGAAGTTTATATTTTTTAAGCGTCGGAAACTGGTTTCATTGCTCTACTTAAAATGTGAGCAACATTGTTGGTAAATATTCCCATCGGTCCTACAGGCGTAGTTTTATTGTCTTTAATTCGCAGTCAATGTTTTATAATTCGTTTATATGCAGTTGTGCTTAAAATAGACACACTGTACAAAAAAATATGTTGGTTTATGATCATGTTCCACAAAAAAAAAAAAGTATTGATCGATTCACTTTACCTCGTAGATTCTAAATTCGAGTCCATTTTTAGTTTCTTCGTCTCTCCCATTGTATAAACCTACAGACTTTAGTTGTCATGGTACCATTACATCAGAGAAAAAGTCAGAGCCCTAACGTTGGTAAAGATACATTTTTCTATACTTTGTACCAACGTTTTAGCGGGTCGAATGAAACCACGTCCGGCCCGCTGCCCTATTTTGAACATCACTATAACTTTGAAGCTTTGTATTTCGTAAAGAGGCAATCTGAATATTGGGTCCTCGAGTCTTATGAAAACAGGAAGATCTCTGGTAACTGTTGAAAATATGAAGACAAATCAAAGCCATTGTAACCATCACATAGAACTCCATTATTATTTGTATCGGCTTGTTATAAATTGTTGGAATTGTCCTAGCACTTGCTACCTGTTGGTTCAGCACAGAGAGTGCGAGTAACCAAGTGGGACTGGGTCTCTAGGCGCGAGTAATTCAACAAAAATGATAGTAAATAGCAAGTAGGTCGAAAGAATAAAGTTTCCGAAATGAGAAACTACAAAACCTATGTATTAAATAGAGACTTGTGGCATAAAAAAACAAGTTATGAAGGCTACAGGTTAAAATAATATGTAAGTACATAGTTCCTGAATAGTTTCTTTTAAACCAAAAAAAAGGGGGGAGGGGGGGGGGGTTGCTGTTTGAAGACCATCAGCAGTAATTGCACTAACAGGTACCACTATTTAGTGTAACATGTTTGATTCAAAGTGTATCCCATTCTGCATTGCGCTCTTTACATCTCTACCTCGGCTCGTCTCCTTCTGTGAAACACATATGTATTCAGATAGCAATGGGATGGTCAGATTTTGTCAAGGATTTCAACCATTGCTCTAATACCCATTTTAGGATCGTGTATTGCCTTTCCATCAGAATTGCCTACAGAGTATCACATCCTTATGTGTGTGCAGCAATACTCTTGTTTTGTTTTTAAAAATTTTGTTTAAAAATATCGTTCGCATATTTGCATACCAATAATTATTTAATTTAATAAAAAATATTTAAAAAAATAGAGGAAACCTTTTAAAGTACCACAAAAAGCACACATAAAATCGATTTTAGGCACAAATAAAGGAAAGCACACAAACATTTTCCAAAAGCACGTTTAGTTTCCGAGATCTTAACCTGATAACTACAACACAAAATCAGCTTTTCGTTGAAAAGGGGTGGGTGTGGGAGCTAAACAACAAAACAAATCAAAATTTAAATTGTTAGTAAGGGCAAGCAATCCTAAGGAAGAGAAAAAACAGATGCAAGTCTTGTGAATTCTACCTCAGGTAGACGTATGATGAATGTTAAGTGAATGTGGATCGAATGTCTTAGCCGTATCAATAACTTTGAGAAGTTGAAACATCAAGGAAAAACTAGCCAGGAATCTCATACCATGATCTGGTTTTCACTTGGTTTTAAGAAAGCGATTAGTGATTGTTGGTTTGATTTACATCTTTCACTGTTGAATGTGCTGAGATTTAAGAGGTGAAAAGAGAGACGGGGGATAAGAATGAGAGAAAGAGGAATTCAAAATGACGGACAGAACGAGAGACTGAGAGGAGAGAAAAGACAGAGAATGAAAGAAAGCGAGAATGGAAATGAAAGAGAGCGAGAATGGAAATGAAAGAGAGCGAGAATGGAAATGAAAGAGAGCGAGAATGGAAATGAAAGAGAGAAAGTGGGGAATATTTCTGACAGGAAATGAGACAGAGAGAAGGGAGGGAATGAGAGAGAGAACGAGAGAGAGAGGCATTATTTTCTGGAACAGCTCCGCCCCCTCGTCAAGAAAGATGAATGAATGCTGGAAATACACAGGTACACACGTACTACACCTTCAACCTCCCCACCTCCCTCCTGCTAGCATGAAGTTTATTCAACAAATTTCTACGCCACTCTGGAGACGATGACACGCATTAAAGTACATCGTTTGAAAAACATCAACGGCGGGTGTTTATGGTAGTAGTGAGTGAGTAGTGTGAGTGTGTGGAGAGATAGAGATGTGAGTAATGTGTGTGTGGAGAGATAAGAGATGTAAGTAGTATGTGTGTGGAGAGATAGAGATGTGAGTAGTGTGTGTGGAGAGGTGAGTAAGGTGTGTGTGTGGAGTGAAATTTGAGTAGTGTGTGTATATAAGAAGAGATATGACAATAATGTGTAAAAGACGAGAGAAGTGAGTAGTGTGTGTGTGTGTGTGTGTAGAGAGAGAAGTCAGTAGTATGTGTGTGTGTGGAGAGATGCATGTTTCTAAGAGGAGAGATGTTAGTAGTGTTTGTGTAATGACAGAGATGTTAGTAGTGTTTGTGTAATGATAGAGATGTTAGTAGTGTTTGTGTAATGATAGAGATGTTAGTAGTGTTTGTGTAATGATAGAGATGTTAGTAGTGTGTATCTGTGTAATGATAGAGATGTTAGTAGTGTGTATCTGTGTAATGATAGAGATGTAAGTAGTGTTTGTGTAATGATAGAGATGTTAGTAGTGTTTGTGTAATGATAGAGATGTTAGTAGTGTGTATCTGTGTAATGATAAGAGATGTCAGTAGTGTGTATCTGTGTAATGATAAGAGATGTCAGTAGGGTGTATCTGTGTAATGATAAGAGATGTCAGTAGTGTGTATCTGTGTAATGATAAGAGATGTCAGTAGTGTGTATCTGTGTAATGATAAGAGATGTCAGTAGTGTGTATCTGTGTAATTATAGAGATGTTAGTAGTGTGTATCTGTGTAATGATAAGAGATGTCAGTAGTGTGTATCTGTGTAATTATAGAGATGTTAGTAGTGTGTATCTGTGTAATGATAAGAGATGTCAGTAGTGTGTATCTGTGTAATGATAAGAGATGTTAGTGCCTGTATCTATGTAATGATAGAGATGTTAGTAGTGTTTGTGTAATGATAAGAGATGTCAGTAGTGTGTATCTGTGTAATGATAAGAGATGTTAGTGCCTGTATCTGTAAGTAGTATTTGTTTAATGGGGATGTGGACCTAAGGGTTCATTGAAAGGTCTTACCTGTGAATAACCATAAATCTTGATAGACTTTTTGGCCGGCTCGTGCTCTATTCGACCGCCGCCGAGTATCTCACAGTCCAGACCTTTCTCTTCTATCTGAGCCACAACCTGATCGTAGATGTCAGCTGTGAAGACACACAAACACACAGAATACAATAAAATGATATCAGACTTGTCAAAGGGTAAGGTCAATGTAAAAAGCAGGAGGCACATGGATGACCAATAGGGGAGGGTCATTCTTGCTTAACATGAAGGGAATCATTGAAACAACTAGTACATGATCTTCGTCCAACGGACGCTAAATTGTCGTAATGACTTGATGTCATACCGTGACAAACATGTTATATTATCGGTGTCTTCAAATTGTTTTGATATTTATTCAATGTTTTCTGCATGTCATTGTAGCTCTTAACGTGGCGTCATTGTGATAATCTATCTTCATTCGTTGCAGGATTCAAAAGCTGACAGTGTCAGATTTGCACACATAAAAAAAAAAAAAGCGAATGTCTTCCAATTCGGAAGTTAAGGAAAGGTGAATCATCGTGCGTGACAAAGCAGAAGGACTTAAGAAATCTATTTTGTTACATATCCTAGTGCAGTACAAAGGGACAAGATTATAGGTAGATGTTTTCAAACGTTATTTTGTAATGATTTCATTCCACTACTCCTAATCTCATAACAAGCAATACAAAAAAAAAACAAAAAAAAAAAAGGTTACTTTTTAAAAACAAAGCTTATCTAAGGGAAAGAACAGCTAATTGCTGCAATTCAGCTACTTTTCTCCTACATTAAATAAAATTAATTAATTAGTACTAATGGATAAAGTAATTCGTTAATTTTTGGATCGATTCGTATAGTCATCGACTGTGAATAATTACGCAAAACTTTAAGTTGATCCTCGAATGGGAAGTGAGAGAAAAAACGTACCGAGGGGACAAAATCCATATATACATCCACATCTCTCATTGAGTAGCATTAATTGCACTTATTTCCATACAAAAAAAATTAATCACTAATAATTGATTGACTAATTTGTTATTTTTTTTGTATTGATTCGTGTTTTATCAGGTATAATAAATACTTATACAAAGTTTCAACTTGATCTGAAAATTGCAAATGGGAGAAACAACTGTGATGACATTAGCAATCAGACAGAGTGATATAAGCTTTGTAAGAAATGATTTCTATTAGGTTGACCATAAAGCAATGGGAACAACTGACGTCATTATAGTCATTCAAAAGCACGCCAGTCTATATTTAACTTTTATTGTTTTGTAATAGTGAGTGGAATAAATGATAATAATGATTAATACGAATGTATGTTTTTTCATTAGTTCTTTTTTTTTTTTTTGGTTTCAATGGTTGGTGCAGATCTATGATATGTAGCATGAAAGAACACTCCAGGAAAGTGAGAAAAAGAGAGGGAGGGGTGGGGAACTAATCGCCCACTCAATATGTATGGCAATAATAAGATAATACAATATGGGGCGCCATCAATCATCATCGATTTGACATGCTTTCATTTCTAATCATCACCTACTGAACGTGCTATGACGTCATCGTTCAGACTGGGCTTTGAAAATTATGACGTAAATGATCGTCCTTGACTTTGCATGCTATGACGTAATTATCCATTCTTCTGATTGCTACCACGTAATTAATCATCCTCAGCTGTGCGTGCTACGGCTTATTAATAAGGTTCTCATGTTAGTTGTGATTAATCCTCCGCATCAAAATATAGTTACAACTACAGTACAAAAGAATCCGACTGATGTCGCACCATAATTGCAACCATCTTTCTAAAGGTTTAGACCAGTGATTCCCAAAGTGGTCTATATAGACCCCCAGGGGTCTACGAGGACTTCCAAGGGGTCTACGGAAGTGAAAAAATAAATTGGGGGTCTATGGCCTGTTAATGGGGGTCTACGAAGGCGGGTCTCATTGAAGCATGACCATTCATGAAATTGACTCGTTCACACATGATTTGTACCATAGTTAATCCTTTGAATTTCAACCCTGTTAGTGGAATGATTTTTTTTTTAATTTAAAAATTTTAACGTATTATTTTAAATACCTTAATTGTGTCTACATGAAAGTAATAATTTACATGGCCGAGTCTATAAAATAAAATGTTGACCGTAAATTGTTGGTTATTAAAAATTTGGCTTCATTCTTTCTTTGTTGAACAACTATTGCATTTGTTCTTTATTTTAATGTAACAAAGTTTAAAGCTATGTCGCTATGAAACCATCGAAGCTGGAACATCGAGAAAAGTCAACATGAAATAAAATAGATTTATTTAAGATTTGAAATACTTTTGAAAATTTTTAAATTCAGAATTAAGCCACAGTAGAAAAATGTTGATTAAACATCATATGAGGGAATAGGTTTGTGAGCGTCTTACAATATATTTACTTAGGCTTATATCAAACTCTAAAAAACTGCACACTGTAAGCAACATATTGACTTTGCCAACCATTGAAGAGGTTTTACAATCTGTTTTACACAATCCTATATCTGATATCATTAAAAATTCCTCTAAGCAACAATACAGTTCAAAGGTATAATGGTGAAATGAGTTTTGGACAATGAATGGTTATTACGATTTACTTTTTTTAAAAGCTGGACTAGTTAACCTTGCCTGATAATGTAGTGGTATTATTATATTTTTGTTATGAATCAGAAATTCATAAAGAATTGCTTTTTGCCTGAAATTTTGATCAATTGCTCCTTCACACTGAAGTATGATAGTTTTCGAAAGGCTTATCTTTGACACTATTTTTTCTGAGTTCTTGGTTGCTAAGATCCTATTTTAAAACACAGACATTCAAAGGGAATCGGACATAGTCTATTTCACAAACTTGTTTCATAAATTGAATGAGGTTAACTTGCAGCTACAATGTGATAACCTAAATTTGATCAACACGAAGGCATATTCTCAGTGTTTCATGTGAGGATTAAATTAATGAAGCATACAATGACAAGGATACATTTTCTTACTTTCCAAATTTAAATCAGTCAGACATCATCTAATCGAGAAGATAGAATGTTAACCCGAACTAAATTGAAGCCCAAGATTGACATTTTATTATCAAAGCGGCCCACCAATAGGCTTTTTTTTTTGGTTGTTGTTGTTTAGTTACTTCTTGTAATGCATATTAAATTTTATTTTGCTTTGAATGTCATCAATAAATATATATCGCATAGTAATCAGTGAGAAAAGCACATCTGAAGTTAATGAATTTAAAAAAAAATGCTGGGGGGTCTACCGAAAACTTAAAAACATGGCAAGGGGTCTACGAGACAAACAAGTTTGGGAACCACTGGTTTAGACTGTGGTCGCAAAAGTTGTACCAGAGTAGTGCAATCGAAATAAATACTAAGGATAATAGAAAAGCGAAACTAACCAGCCATACACCATTACATCTATTTAAATAATAAAAAAAAAGAAGATGACACACTAAGCCAATCACTAAGGAGCTGTACTAACAGTAAAACATAACATGCCCCCCCCCCTCCCGGTAACTCATCAACATCAGTCATAGCAAGACAAAAGTGTATTGACCCAATGTAACAAGTTCACATTCGTCCAAGTAACACAAGACAACATCTCGGAGGATCGGGCCATCATCCCGAGACCAATAAAACCGCTCAACAGTTACAGCATGGTATAATGCGACAAGGCATGCACTATGACGCAACAAGCCCGGCCAGATGCGCCTATTTCACTGACACAATTGTTCATTCCACAGAAAGGGGGTGGGGGGGGGAGGCTCAGCAACATGGCGGGATGCACAAATTTACGACAGGAAGCGGATGTTGGAACAAATTAGATAATAAGGCTAGACGCCATTCTTATTGCCATGTAGAGAGGCGGCTCAAAAGAAACATTTGAAGCAGATGTGCCAAGAAGTTCATTATGAAACTTGCAGTCAACTCATAAAAAAGCAGGTCACTTGAAGCGCTCACTAAGGCTTGGGAAAACCAACGATAAACCCTCATAACATGACCAACATTTCACGTGTGTGAGAGTTTAAATGTGGCTCAAGGAATCAATTTACAGTACCCTTTATAATAAGGTGCGAATGTCCAATCAAGACGTGTCAAGGTTCATCAGAAACGATAGTGAATGATAAGTTTCTGATGCCAACTGACCTAGATAGTAGACTACAAGCTTGGTTAGAGATGGGTTGGACAGCAAACAGTGTTTGGGTAGGGGCATACCCTTTTAAAACTTTGTTTTTTTTCAAATATGTTTCTAGTAAAAAATACTTTTAACAAAAATGAAAACTATTATTTCAAGGATAGCTGATTGATAACAAGAATTCCAAATAGCACTTCTCATTAGGAGTGTGAAAGTTAAACACCTTATAGAATACTAATAAACTCAACATAGAGCTGTCAGCCAACACAATGTGTGTGCAACAAAAGAGCTAAAATAGAGCTAACTAAATTAATTTGTGAACAAGCGGATCTCAATCGTATGAACGAATGCATGTGTGGTATTGCGTGGTCTGACTGAGCTCATTGCGGTACAAGTTCCATCCACAACGAGTGTCAGGCCCAACATTTTGGTGGAGAAGCGCAGTAGAAACAGAAGAGAGAAGAAAACCAACCAACAAGCATAGTTAGTAATATTTTAACTCTCCAAAGTATACTATTGAACAAGTTACTACATACATTCTTTATTGTCTCAACAGCCAAACCAACCAAATCAAAGAGAATATAAGACAAAGTGGCAGTTTCGAACACAATTAACTTTTTTCAAGACTCTTTCTTTGATGAGCTCATTTGAAATTCGGCCGGCGACAAGGAAAAAACAAAACAAAACAAAACAATGCCTGTGAAGACAAAAGAAGCAAGACGTTCTGTCTCTACCTAATCATAACATCTAGTGTCAGAAGATGTTCAGATGTTAGGGAAGCGAAGGAGCCCTTAAAGAAGCGCTAACATTTAAATGTCATTATCCCACTTTCCCATCTCGCCTCCAGGCCAACAAATCGTTCATCTGTTACAAGTGATCTGACCTTCTCTGCATGCCAGTAAGGGAAGCAATGGTAAGAGGCAGGGACTAAAGAGAACAACAACAAAAAAAAAAAGACTGCAGAGAAAGCGATTCAAAGGTCAGGGGCCTTTAAAGTCTGACGCAATGAATCATTGAATTCCGTCAACATGGAGGATACTGTAAACAATGTCTCCAAGTATGGAGGGGAGATAATCCCCAGAGAAACAAAGGTTGACGCGCAGACAAGAGGATCTTGAAAAGTGTAGTCTAGAAATGATCAGGAAACGAAATTTATCTTGGAAATTTCTAGTAACGAAAGAGATAAAAGTATTACCATCTATGAAATCAATTGTGATACAAGAGAGTGTGTACACTTTGATAATCTGAGACGAATTTCTTGCTTTAAAAAGTAATTATAAGATCTGTAGTTTGTAATAGATTACATATTTCGCGAATGTGTGTTTATTGTCTGAGTGAGTGTGAATGTGTGTGCGCAGGCTTGTATTTTCTAAATACTCCATCGAGTAACACTGAGTAAGCCAATACTTCATCGAGTAACACTAAGTAAGCCAATACTTCATTTCAAACAAAAGAAAAAACAAAAACGAAAAAAAGAAAAGTTGCTTTGTATTCTGGGAATCTCAGGAACAGTGGAACATTGTGTTTGAGGGGAAGGGGAGATAGTGACATACCGACATTTCTGTTTTCAATTCTAAAACTCTATAAATAAAATTAGTTTACTTTGTGTCATGACTAAAAAACAATTATGACTTCAATAAATTTCAGCCTGCCAGTTACTCTCCAGTAGTTAGTAACTGCACTCAATTTCTCCTAGCTCACTATTGAAGATAATACGTTCAAAATACGATCTGTTTCACCACTTTAACGACAAACTCAAACCACATATAATCTATATATATATAATAACAACTCTCCCTCTCATATATAATTTCTACCTCACTTAAAAAAAATAGGGGGGGGGAATTATTTTTCTCCCTTCGCTACGGATGGCTACCAGATCATGCGGTTTGCGCGCTGGACTGTCAAACCCTGCCCGCTCCCATCACCCTTCGTCCTGTGGGAGGTTTGGACTAGGAAGTAAACTATCTTAAACTCTGAAGGAATATACAAAACATGTAATACATTTAACAAACACTAAATAGCAGCGCCGGACTTAACCATTGTGACCAAGAAGACATGGAAGAGAACAAATAATCTACTATGCATATTCACCGACACTAAATAGCAGGGCCGGATCTAACCATTGTGACCAAGAAGTCATGGAAGAGAACAAGTAATCTACTATGCATATTCACCGTCACTAAATAGCAGGGCAGGATCTAACCATTGTGACCAAGAAGTCATGGAAGAGAACAAGTAATCTACTATGCATATTCACCGTCACTAAATAGCAGGGCCGAATTGAACCATTGTACGGCCCTATGCGAAACGGACTTCGCGGGGCCAAGTTTGGGTAGGAAAGCGGATAGCAAGGGAAATTTAAGAGTTTGTATTAGAAAATAAATTCGTCTATGCACTTTATTCATTCTTTACTACGTACAGAATTACTTTACGAGCCTTGCGAGTAGCAAAGTTATACAGTATATCATAATAATTCTGTTTCCTACATAGATCACGCTCAATAGCAAGAATTACCAAATGTTTCAATCTATCTTTGAGAATTGTTGACCTCAAGTAATTGTTCATTAGTTTAAGCCGCGAGAAGCTTCTTTCATCAGATTACACAATTACGGCTAATGCATAATGCCGTTTTTATTTATCGCGCGTAGGACTAAATGTTTTCCATATTGAATGAAACCCCGAAATGACAATTTTTGTCTATATATTTCAGTATATTTTAAGGACTTTTCGTATATTTTGCAATTTCGGGGGATTTCCAGGAGCTCCAGATAAATCGACAGAAGGGCGCGGGAAATCTGTTTTAAGTTATAAATGGTTTAATTTAATAATTTGTACACTTTGAATTAGCGCGGGTCCTATGAAAGTGCGGGGTCAACTGCGGTCGCATAGGTTTCAGTGGCCTAAGGCCGGACCTGCAAAATAGCGGCATATGCTAGGCCGCCGGTCGACTAGTTCATAATAAAGCGATTCCTTTAATCAGTCATCATAAAACAGCCGATAATCTCATTCCTTTATCTTGTGCAGTACACATCATACCGAACAAAGGCATCAATGTTTACGTTGATCAATCAGGACAACAGTTCGTGGGCTTAATTTAAACTACTACGCAACGAGGGCCTATTAGAGAGTCATCGGACCGAAGAGTTCATCCCCTTGTTTGTATTCAGAGTCACGCTTCCGACGTGCATTCCAAGCACTAGTTAGGGTGTTCACCATCCAGCATGTTCAAACCCCCACAGCCTCCATCTTGTTTTTCCATCTGGGCGATGCCGAGATAAGACGCGGGACGGTCTAGCTCCTGGTGTATACCTGAGCCGTCCAGGTAAGTCTAAACACAGGCCAGGCACCACCACCGGATGAGGCTTGCAGTTTGAAAAGCTTGGAGGTCGGGTACAGGGGAGATTGGAAAAGTTCAAGGTGCGGATTCTCTAGAATTAAAACACATTTATAAACTCATTGTTCTGAAAAGCTCGTACACATACTGATCAACAGGCTACGTGATTCGATCCAAACTGGCCTATATTGATTTCCTGTCCATTGAATTCATTTACCCCTCACCCCACACACACTTTTTCAATTTTTATAATGTATTTAAATATTGCAGTGCACTGTTTGCAACTGACATAACGACACTTCCTCCCCACATATTGCAGTGCACTGTTTGCAACTGACATAACGACACTTCCCCCCACATATTGCAGTGCACTGTTTGCAACTGACATAACGACACTTCCCCCCACATATTGCAGTGCACTGTTTGCAACTGACATAACGACACTTCCCCCCACATATTGTAGTGCACTGTTTGCAACTGACATAACGACACTTCCCCCCTCCCCCACATATTGCAGTGCACTGTTTGCAACTGACATAACGACACTTCCCCCCCCCCCCACATATTGCAGTGCAATGTTTGCAACTGACATAACGACACTTCCCCCCACATATTGCAGTGCACTGTTTGCAACTGACATAACGACACTCCCCCCCCCCCACATATTGCAGTGCACTGTTTGCAACTGACATAACGACACTTCCCCCCCCCCACATATTGCAGTGCACTGTTTGCAACTGACATAATGACACTTCCCCCCCCACACACACACATATTGCAGTGCACTGTTTACAACTGACATAACGACACTTCCTCCCCACATATTGCAGTGCACTGTTTGCAACTGACATAACGACACTTCCCCCCCCCCACATATTGCAGTGCAATGTTTGCAACTGACATAACGACACTTCAACCCCCCACACACACATATTGCAGTGCAATGTTTGCAACTGACAAAACGACACTTCCCCCCCCCCCACATATTGCAGTGCAATGTTTGCAACTGACATAACGACACTCCCCCCCCACACATATTGCAGTGCAATGTTTGCAACTGACATAACGACACTTCCCCCCACATATTGCAGTGCACTGTTTGCAACTGACATAACGACACATCCCTTCTAATTTTGATAATTTATTGAAATATTGCAATACACTGTTTGCAACTGACAGAACATGATGTATTACAAAATGGGTGAAAAAAAGTTTAAACAAAGGATCACGTGAAGTTCAAAAACGTGGTTAGGAAGCACTCGCTGTGTTCAACCTTTCACTAGTCACATTAAATGCTAGATGGCCACTCTTAAAATCAAAATACATCCATGTAGCTTGAAAAATAATTGTATATAAAAAATCCTTTAAAAAAAAAATTATCTAAAGGGGAAGAACTCCGCCCTTAAAACTATATCAATAATGTACAGGTTATTTTCCTTATTTGATATCAAACAAAATAATTACCTATAATTAATTGACAATTGGGTATTTAAAAAAATGATTCATATTTTAGCTGCAATAAATAATTATTTAAATCATCAAATTGATCGAGAATGCGTGAAGGAGAGATAGCGTTAAGAATTATTTAAGGGATCCAACCCAACCAATTTAGCCATATATGTAAATGCTGAAGGATTAGTTTCCCTTTTTGGTATCAAACAAAATATTTCATTGCCAGTAATTAGTGGAGTAATTGTTTACTTTTTTTTTATTGATTCATGTCTTGTCTTTGCCGATGAATAAGTTTGTGAAGTTTCAACTTGATCCGAGAATAGGTGTGGGAGGAATCACTTTTACTCTTTTTTATTAGACAGAAAGACAGAGTGAGTTGATATAAGCTTTGTAAAAACTACTAGTAAGAAAAGCATTAAACCCGTCATCTAGAAGATTTGATTTGATTTGTTGATTTGAGGCACATCGGCACAATTTAGGCCATGTCGTGCCTGCAGTCCCTTAAGGACTACTCTCTCTCTAAACAGCAAGGGCCAGATTCTATACAGTAATATAATTAAAATTAAGGTCTATTCACAGTTAAAATAGTAAAGGTAGTAAAAATTTAAATATTTGGTAAAAATCTAATGTAAATAGTGCATGTTCACAAATTCAGAAATCACATCTTCGTAGATAGCCCCACTTCCCGAATAAAGCCCAGTACCTTCCCAGGGTCGACATTATTAAATAGTGTTTTTAGATTAGTGGCTCTAAAATGTTTCGCCCTGACATCCTGGTATCTGGGGCAATCAACGAGGATATGTTCCACGGTGAGGCGAGAGTCACAGTACTCGCAAAGTGGGGGCTCCTCTCTCTTCAGTACAAAAGAGTGCGTGATGTAGGTGTGGCCAATCCTAAGTCTGGACATGGTTGTGCTACCACGCCTTGTCAGACCCTTAGATGTGGGCCGCCACCTGACATCCGCCACAATCTGCCTGAGTTTACTGTGAGTCTCAGCCTCCCATCGGTTCTGCCACTCTCGATAGGTGGCAGAGGCAATACTTTGTCTCAGGTCCGAGTAGGGGATTTGGGTTCCTGACACCGCATGATTTAGGGCTCTCTTTGCTTCTCTGTCTGCGGCTTCGTTTCCCTCAATGCCAACATGGGAGGGGACCCAGATGAAGGTGACATCCCTACGGTCGGCTGTTATTAGGTCCAACAGCTTCAGGCTCTTATGTACCAATGGGATGTCAGTCTTCATCTGCCCCAAAGCTTGCAATGCAGATTTGGAGTCGGAGCAGATTATAAATTTCCTCCTTTCTGATGCCTTTACGGCCATAAGTGCAAGCAATATTGCGTGCAATTCGGCCGTAAAGATGGAGCAGCCATCGGGGAGTCTACGGGAGATTGTTTTGTTCCGAAAGGAGCAGGCACACGCGACCTTTCCCTCCATTTTGGATCCGTCTGTGTAGATGGTGCCACAATCTCCGTAGCTCTCCTGCAGTTCCCTAAAGTGGACTTGTAGTATGCTTGGGTCTGTATTTTCTTTTTTGAAATTAAGGAGGGATAAATTTAATTTGGGTTTATTCATTAGCCAAGGAGGATTCTGAGGGGTTTCTATTTTAGAGATTTGGTCAATGGGTGGGGTTAAATTTTGGATGGGTTCTCTCATTCGAAGGCCCAGCGGCTGTATGACGTTAGGCCTTCGATTGTATAATTCTACCTCTGTGGGGTTAAATATGGAGTCAAAAGCAGGGTTCGTGGGGTTGGATTTTAGCTTGACTATATACTGTATTGCAAGCTTTTTCATTCTTATATCCATGGGGAGTTCTCCAGCCTCCACATGGAGACTTGGGATAGGTGATGTACGAAACGCGCCGAGACAGAGACGCAGGGCAGCATTTTGTATTGGTTCCAGTATTTTTAGGTACGACTTCCTTGCTGCTCCATATATTATGGATCCGTAGTCTAGCTTGGATCGAATTAGACTCCGATAGAGCAGCAGCAAGGTATCTCTGTCAGCTCCCCAGTCCGTATGGCTGAGTACTCTTAGTATGTTTAATGACTTTTGGCATTTCTTCTTAAGTTCCTTAATGTGGGGGAGAAAATTAAATTTGGAATCTAAGGTGAGGCCTAAAAATTTTGTAGTTTTCACGACAGGGATCTTCTTTTTGTGTATAAATAGTTCAGGGTCTGGGTGGAGTCCCCTTAAATTACAAAAATGCATACTAACTGTTTTGGAGTCTGAGAATTTGAAACCATTATAGTTTGCCCAACCCTGAATTTTGTTTAAACATAACTGTAATTTCCTTTCTAAGGTGTTCATGTTTTTCCCATAAGTAAGAATGACAAAGTCATCAACATACAAAGAGCACTCTATGCCAGGGGACAGCGCATTTATGATGCTATTTATTTTAATGTTGAACAGGGTGACTGACAGAATGCTGCCCTGGGGTACACCCATTTCCTGGTCATGAGTGTCAGAAGCGGAGTTGCCCACTCGAACCTGAAATTTTCGATCTTTCAGGAATTCCTCCACAAAACGGGGGAGGTGTCCCTTAAGCCCCATAAGCGCCAGGTCACGTAGAATGCCATGTTTCCAGGTTGTGTCATAGGCCTTTTCTATATCGAAGAATACAGCTACTAGATGTTCTCTTCTGAGTAATGCATTTCTAATATAAGCTTCCAGCCTTACCAGGTGGTCAGTTGTTGTCCGCCCCTGCCGGAATCCGCACTGGTAGTTTGAGATCACTTTATTCCTTTCCAGGTACCAGACCAGCCTACTGTTAATCATTCTTTCCATGGTTTTGCAGATGCAGCTTGTTAGTGCTATTGGTCGATAGTTAGCTGGGTCAGAGCCGTCTCTTCCCGGTTTAGGTATCGGTATAACTGTGGCTTTCCTCCAGCTGTTTGGGAAAGCGCCTGTTTGCCACACACAGTTATAGACCCCTAGCAGGACTGCCAATGAGGGTTCGGGAAGGTGCTTGAGGAACTGGTAATGGATTTCGTCTTCTCCAGGCGCTGTGTCATGTGACTTGTCCAGCGATTCCCTCAGTTCCTCAAGCGAGAACGGTTTGTTGTAGTCTTCATTGTTCTCTGACCTGAAATCAATGGGGTGTCTTTCCTCCCTGGTTTTGACTTTTTGGAACTCTGGCGTGTAGTGTGCAGTGGATGATTTTTCTGCTATTGAGGATGCAAGGCAGTCAGCTATTTCTCTGGGGGACGTGACAGTTCGTCCTTGGTTTTTCAAATGCCCTATTGCATTTGATTCTTTCCCTTTGATTCGCCTTACTGCCTTCCAAACCGCTCTAGCAGAAGTTTTGGCATCCAGACTGCCGACAAAACTTCTCCAGGAATTCCTTTTGGCTGACCGTATGGTTTGTCTAGCCTTTGCTCTAGCTATCCTGAATAGCTTTAGGTTTTCCTGGGAAGGATTCTTTATAAGTGCAGCCAGTCGTTTTTTCCTATCACCAATAGCACTTTTGCAAGCTGTATCAAACCATGGTTTGCTAGGCCGTTTTGGATTTGCAGAGGTTAGGGGTACAACTTTCCTGGCTATACTTAGTAGCTTGCTAGCAAAGGTATCAGCTGGGTTCTGTTCATGGAGGATATTTTCTGTGATATCCTCAGAGCATCTTTTTTGGAATTGTTCCCAATCGGCCTTATTCAGTTTCCACCGCTGAGGTCGTCCCAATGAAGGGAGATTGTTAGTAATGATGATTGGGAAGTGATCACTTCCCCGTAGATCATTGCTAACTGACCATTTAAAATCGTCCAGAAGTCCGGGGACGCATACGGTGAGGTCAATGCATGTGAATGATCCAGTTCCTGGGTGCAAGTAGGTCGGTGATGCATCATTAAGTATGCATAAATCATGTTGGAGGAAGATATCCTCCAGCATACGACCTCTTGTGTCGGTATTGTTGGATCCCCACATGGTGTTATGGGCATTGAAATCCCCAAGGATTAAATAAGGCCGGGGGAGTTGTTTCAATAGGTCCTCCATGTCTGTTCGGTTTAATGGAGCGCCTGGTGGTAGATACAGGCTGCAGCAAGTGATAACCTTGTGAAGGGTTATCCTAGCTGCTACGGCCTGTAGTGTGGTCTGTAGTTCTACCCTCTCATGGGGGATGCTATCCTTCACAAGGATACAGACTCCACCTGATGCTCTCTCTGCATCCTCAACATTCTTGGTGTAAGCACGGTAGCTTCGGAAGCTGATGCAATCTTTTAGAAATGTTTCCTGTAAGCAGACAGCTACAGGAGTCTCAGAGTCCATCAGTAGCTGCATTTCCTCGTAATTGGCCTTGAGGCCTCTACAATTCCACTGTACAATTCTGGAATCCATGGCTTATTCTAGATGACCTACTTGGAGCTATTTGGCCTTGGGAGGCCCCCGGGGGGGGGGGTTTCCCTTTATTCCAGTGACCTTGGTATTTTTATTCTTGGGTTTGGATGGAGAGGAGGACAACCCCCTTTTGGGGGAAGTCTTTCTCTCTGGAGAGGGGAGATCCCTCTGGTTAGAGCGGAGGTTATTTCCTCCTCTCTCACCTCGGGCATCCTCTCCGCTTTGATTTCTCCCCTTAGGGAGTTGGTCAACCTCTAACTCAGTAGAGGTTGGGGTGTCTGGCTGGGTTCTCTGAGGAGAACCTGTGTCAGACATGATGTCTCCGGGTTCTCCCGGAGTATTGGTTTTGACATGCTGCTCAGTCTCCATGCTCTCATCAGCGAGCACAGAGAACCTGTTCTTTAGCATGACAACAGGGCTTTCTTGTTTCTTCAGAGGTGTGTTCTTTGGCGGTGTTTTCTTCTGAGTTGGGGGAGGAGGAGGGGGTGGTGGGGTCAATGTGTCCGTCTGTGTGGCTATGGATCTTCCTTTCTTAGCAACAGCCTGGGCGTAGGTCTTTGTCAAGCCGAATTGGCCCTTGGGTAGGGCCAGTACAGCCGATTTCGCCTGGCTAAAGGTACATCCGTTTCTTGCCTTGTACTCCTGCACGGCAACCTCCTGTTTCCACACAGGGCAGTCCTTGGAGTAGGCTGAGTGGCCAGCTTGACAGTTTGGGCATTTGAACTGGGCTGTGCAGCCCTTGTCCTCATGACCCTCTCCAGCACATCTGGCACACACAGTGTTCCTCTTACAGACTGCCGCGCCGTGTCCATAACCCTGGCACTTGAAGCACCTCATGGGGTTAGGTATGTAGGGCCTCACTGGAACTCGTAGGTATCCTGCCTTCACATACTCTGGCGGTGTCCTAGTTCCGAATGTGAGGATAATAGTGGCGGTTTTGACCTCCTCACCCTCCCTGCGCCTGGTAATGCGCCGGGCATGGGTGACTCCTTCAATGCCCTCCACTATTTCCTTCTCGGAACATTCCAGTAGGTCCCTAGAGCTGATTACACCTCTGCTGGTGTTCAGACTCTTGTGTGGCATGACTTCCACTTGGAGATCACAGAGTCTTCTGCATCTTAAAAGCCCATCAGAGTGTGTCTTGCTGTCTACTTCTACAAGGAGTTCCATTGTTTTGTGTAGCTTAGACACACTCTTGGGCTCTCCCACTACTGACTTGAGTCCCTTATAGATAATAAAAGGGCTCAACTTGGTCAGGCTTTTTCCCTCCTCTGTGCATCTAACCACCAGAAATGATGGCCAGGTGGCACAGCTTTTTGGGACCTCCTCTTTTTTATCGTCAATTCGTCGTTTCTTGCCCAGACATAGGTCTGGGGCAAGTAGTTTTGTGTGTGTTTTTTGGTCCATATATATTTTGGTTAATTCGGCACCTGTGCTCCCCACCCGCCATCGAGTCCAACAAGGGGACGGGCCATTCGGATGTCCAGAATGAGCCCGCCAGGGCTACACAGGTGCTATACTCAGTCAGCTGCTACATCGGACATGTGTCCGATACAGCAGCTCCCTGATTGACCCTCCAGCCACCGCCCTCCAGCATAGGTCGACGACCTATGCTGGTAGCTCGGCATGACCAGCCGGTTGACCCAGAGCGGGCCATCTGGGTCTCAGGTCTAGGGGAACTTGGAGCCAAAGTATTGTGTTGTTGTGGTTTATCCTCAGATAGCCACCACTCAAACACCAGGATCTCTTTATCCCCCCTTACCCGTCGCAGTCCACGGCAAACGGACTGGTCTAGGACGTAGTGAGAATTTAAAGTTAAGGAGACAGTGTGATGATCAATGAAGGCAGACTTAGGAAAAGAGGAGGCAGACACAATGATAGAAAAGAAGTAGGGCGTTTTTGAGCTCCAAAAGTGCTAAGGAAAGAGGAGCGCAGTTTAACGTCATGTCTCGGGACGTTCATCTAGAAGAAAAGCTGGTTAAATAATATCCGTCTAAACAACACGAACAGCTCAGGTGCTGAACTTAGTAGGCGTAGGCTATATGAGATACATGCCTTTAAAACCTATCCCCGTCGACACCCCTGGCGAAGACAAACGCCTTGCTGTTGACCAGCTCTAAGAGTCCAATACATGCCCGTTTGAATGTAGCAGCTGGTGCATGGCATAAATAAAGATTCAACGCATTTATCTGCAAGAATAACACATTACAGATGATTTATTGTTGACACAAAATTAGAATGACTTGGATTACACTAGGCCAGTGTTTCCCAAACTTTTTCCTCAACGGAACACTTCGCACTTTCTGAGTATTTAGCGGAACACTTTACCTATTTTTTAGAGACTTTAATTCACTTGGTGGACTACTAGTTCATTATTCCAGCAGTTCGTGGAACACCTATTCAGGCCTCGCGGAACACTAGGGTTCCGCGGAACACAGTTTGGGAAACACTGCACTAGGCCAATGATCCTCATATCTGTGCCCAGGACTACACTATACAGTGATCTATATTAAATCATTTAGGACCACCAAACCGCTGGACTAACAAAGACATTCAGTTTGGATTTTAATGGGGTCTTTGTATTCTAAGTTTTAGTGGGAAAAGTAAAGAATCTAAACGATGTAACAGAACAACGTAAATGACAGCTGTTACTCGCTCCGACGTTGGTTATTGTTAACGCAATAGTTTCATTTTCTTCTACTATTATACACGGAATGTTTTCTGGACACGGTAAAAAAACAGCAAACACTGGGAATCTTTGATGAACTAAATATGTTTCGACAAGTGTGTTGGGGGAAATGCAGCAACAACTGTAGCAACAGACTGTTACACTAAATGCCATAGAATGAAGCTGAGTAAATTGTACATTTACCAGATGATATGAGGTTCATATGTTCAATACATTGGTAAAAAGGGATCATAATTAAATGTTTGCTCCTTACAGCCCGTGCAAGCCGTATCTCGCACACCTGTGAGCACGCGCGCACACACGGATGTAGAGAGCAGAAAGTAAATATATGTATAAAAAAAAAAGTGAGTCGGTACAAACACTGGCGTGGAGGCCAGTCACTGAAGGAGTACTGCGCAGTGACTAGCGCCGCACGTGGGTATGCGGGCGTGTGTGAGTGAGTGTGTATGCGAGATTAGAATAAACAGCAATCACATTCACTAGTCTGTCTAGACAATTGACAACAAATCCAGACCCAATCTCTTCTATAGGCTCAGTTCATACCATCTTGGAGTGTTGTCGGCCATGTGCGGGCTCTGGCGAAGGGGGTTACTGCAGATAACATAACAACGAAGCTGGCCTGTAAAGCCTCAGCTCGGCCTATCTCGAAGTAACATGGTGCCTGAGTCAGCCAGCTAACTAATAGTCAAACGTTTCACGAACATTCCGTATAACAAGCAAAGGTAGTGATGAAAGTAAAACTAATTAGAAAGAACCCTTAAGAAGCCAAGCAGTTTTTGGCTGTCAAGCAAGCTCGCTATACAAATCGCATACTAAATTAAAGGCTGAGCATTTCATCTTCTTTAATTCAAATATTACACCTTACAATGTAATGCTCTTAACCACTTCCCTTTTTACAAAGCTTATATCAACTCACTCTGTCTGCCTGTGTGTCTGGCCAAAAGTTTGTACACGTTTTTTTCTCCGACACCCAATCAAACTGAAATTTTGCACAATTATTTCTTTTACCTGACAACACAAGAATCAATTTAAAAAAAAGCAACTAGTTAACTAATTATTGGTAATAAATACTTTGGTATCTCAAACAAGGAAAAGAAATAGTAATTGACTAATTGGTGGTATAAGATGAATTGGTCCCCATTATATGTCGTGAACACAAAACATGAAATAGAAACAGTAGATAATTATACAATCTTCCATGTTCATAGACTCTTCGCTAGCAGAGTGGTTACCGCGTTGGCCTGACAAAGCTTAAGCTCACAAATTCAAATTCATATCGTTCCCTTTTTTATTTTTAAAAATGCTTTTTTTATTGTTAGTCTAGACCTATTACAAATTTAATTACATGACTGATCCAAACGAATTGATACAAGTACGCTTAATACAAGCTTTGTTTTTTTAAAAAGTATGTTTGATGTTTTGTACTTTAAATGAACTTTTAGACATGTCTAACGAAAGTGTCTGTGTTCAAGACGTGGATGGTACGAACACCGATTGAGTTAACAAATGATTCTAATGTTGTTTTCTTCAACTAAATACGGAATACACCTAAAATATAGAGTGAAAGACCCAGCTGGGTAGCATCTTTCATTACATTAGCATTAGTACTTGGCTCAACGTAGAGCGCTTCATTAATACAACACAGATCTAGGTATCCTTGCGTGGTAGCTTTGAGAAAATATTCACCACTGAAGTCGCCTATACAAAGTAATTACTTTTTTGTTTCAAAAGATTTAAAACCTAATGAATACATGTGGCTGGAAACGACACACAAGGGCGTTAATTCGAAATATAATTGTTGACATGATTTAAGTGTTTCTTACCCACTCCCTGTTCGGTACGAGGTGGCTGTATTTATATACAGCAGCTGCTGGGCGTGGCCTGTCAGACAATGGAAGTCTTAACAGATGAGCATTTCCAATCCTCAGTAGAGTGCTCGTCAGGGAGCGGTCTATGGTCAGAGTTGGCGGGAAGAAATAACAGGTCAACAAGACTTTGGGATGTATCTTGGGATGACTACAGAAAGGACCTGGCTCAAGGTCCTGGTCAACTGTTCTGAAAATGTTGGACGCTTACACCCTCACACCCTTCTTGCTAATGGATGTAGGGTGGGGAAAGTAAATTAGTTTGGTCCATCACTGGTGAAGATTTGAGAAACACTGGATTTGCTGAATGTCTGATATCAACGTTGAGTCAAAGCAAAAGCTAAAGCACAAACCAAACTTCCACCAGTCTATGTTTCTAAACTGATAAAACAAGAGAAAAACAACAATAGTTTCTGGCATCTCACTGCGACCATCTTAACACACTATAGCTTGGCGCTTGGACATTCATTCAGCGACTATAGACTTGAAATGAAATAACACTAACCTTGTTAAACCATGCGACAACTGACCCCCCACGCCTAGATCAAGCCGGAAATACACGCCCTAAGATTTCCCTTGACCAGTCAAATTGTGAAGGGTATTGTTGAAATGTTTCCCTGTCAGGAATCTCGCACCTGTCAGTGCCAGCAAATAACTAGAAACTCATGTTTTCCATAATAATGTAATAACTAATAAGAATGCTTAGCAAGTTTTTAGTAACAAACACATAGTTGATCTACTCCTATGTTACAGGACTAAACAATATTTAGATTTGTAGCCAAAGAAACGAGATGAACGTTTTTACTTGAATGTCTCTGTCTGGAAATCAGTTTCGAACTTAGCCATTTGACAAAACACGACAATCACGACTTTCTTCTATATTTTAAACTGTATGCTACAAATATTCTATACTGTATGCTACAAATATTCTATACTGTATGCTACAAATATTCTATACTGTATGCTACAAATATTCTATACTGTATGCTACAAATATTCTTGTGTGGATCTCCCATCGAGCGCTTCCCCAGGTGATGATAGGGGATTTGCCCTCCAGATATGGTGGGTACCGGGGAAATTAAATACCCGGGGCTCAACCAAAATCAAACCTGCTGCCTTGCAGGAAGTGGAGGGATCCACAAAGACTAGGGCACCTTACCCGAAGATAAAGGCAGCTATCCAGAGAGCTGAAAGGGGCAGCCCCCCAGATGGTTGTGCGCAGGGCTAACAACCCTGTCATATAAAAAAAAAATACTGTTACAAAAGCTTCTACACACAAGAAAACCCGGACAGATCTCAATGGAAAACGACCTAGGCCTGGAAAAGACACGATTTTTTGTTTT
This sequence comes from Biomphalaria glabrata, assembly GCF_947242115.1. NCBI lineage: Eukaryota > Metazoa > Mollusca > Gastropoda > Planorbidae > Biomphalaria > Biomphalaria glabrata. Next base: position 17,267,765 of record NC_074719.1, read on the forward strand.
GCATTGGGGCTAGGGCGTGGAGACGAAAGGCCGAGGAGAAATCTAAATGGAGGGATGTGTTGAAGCAGGCCAGAGCCTTCCATGTGGTGTAGCGCTACTGGGATAGATAGATGGGTAATACAATTATTGAACTAAAAAAATGTGTTACAGGGTTAAAAACAACGCTACGGCGATGGTCCAGATGAACTCTATAACCTTGTTGGTTCCGTGATAAAAATGATGTTCAAATCGGATTTACAATGCAGCCTTTAGTTTCTGAGTTCTAAACATGATCCATTCTGTGGCATCTAAAACAAATAGTACTATCTAGATCTAGAAATGGGTATCATATGTTCAAGTCATGAAATGAAGGCCTGACTAAACAAACAAGACACACAGATATCAGTCGTGACATCGTGACATGTGTGCCACGATCTGATCTGCACATCAAAGGGAAATCACTTGATCAAGTCAGCTACATTAGTGACTGAGAGGATGTAGATCAAGTCATATCACATCAAATCAATAGGTCGGTACGACTGGTTTTAATTAATTCAAGGATTTTTAAAGTTTATTATTTTCCAGTCAGTGCTGATCATTTCATTGCTAGACACGCACACAAACAAAAACATAACGCCAAAGCCAACCATTTCAAACAGGTTAGCAACGTGTGCATGCATCAGTGATTCCCAAAGTGATCTGTATAGACCCCTAGGGGTCTACGTCAGTGAAAAAAAGAATTGGGGGTCTATGACATGTAAATGGGGGTCCACGAAAACGGATCTCATTTAATTTTTATTTCACATAATGGCTATAACAATTATATCATACAAATATAAATTATTTATATCTTATATAAGCCATTAACTTTTAATACTTTTATCCGAATGAAAAATTATTTTAAATTTGTATACCCCATTTAAATAGCTTAATTTATTTACAAGTAACTAATATTTAAATGTCAGATTATTATTACGAAACAAAGACAGTAACATCATTTTTATTTAATTTGGCTTCTCTCCTTGTTGAACATATATTGCCTATGTAACAAAGTTTTACTTAAATAAACTAGGAAACCAATTAAGTGGCAGGATCTTTTGAGACGATACCACACTGATAAAATGAATTAAGATTTTAAAATAGTTTTGAACACTGAATGATTAAGTTGAGAAAAGACCTACAGCGGACAAGATCTTTACTTTGACATCAATAAGAGAAGATGATGGTTTGTAAGTGATTAAAACAGCTTTTAATTATTTGGAAAACATCTCTCTATAGGCGAAAAAAAAAATGATTTTGCCAGCTGTTGAAGAATTTTAAAAAAATTGTGTACAGTAACCTACATCTGATATTTTAATAAAGAAAGTAACAAAGCAGTTCAAATGCGTACTGATGAAATGAATTATCATTTTGAGAGCCTCTTATGTAATTATTTGCAAACATTTTTTATATACCTGGTTGCCGGGTAATGAATCAGTTTTTATTGGCATATGTTTTAGTCTGGATCACAAAATGCAAGAAAAAATTTTTTTTTTCGAAATCTGTTAATCTAATTATTCTAATATATAAAGCAGAAAGTAGGGTGTATGTATGTGTATGTCCCGCATAGAAATCAAAACCGTTTGACCAATCTTGATAAAACTTGGCATAAATGTTCCTTAGATCATGGCGGAGACCGTAATGTATGTTTAATGTTCCTCCGACAAAAGGAGGGGGGAGGGCAAAAATAAAAAAAATGCTAAATTTATCTCTATTAAAGAAATAAACTTTTTAAACAATTCGGGTAAATCCGTTTTCGCAATCTACTTTTATTTTCGTGGTGAAAGAAATAAACCGAAAGGAACATCAGCCAAGTTTGACATAGATCTAAATCCAATCCACTAGATTAGTAATACACAAACTAAGGCTCACAGGCTAGATGACACTAAAGACGAATCAATATTTAATGTTTCGTTTCTGCAATTATAATATCAGTAGCAACTAAGGGAGCACCTTTCATGGTTGAGTCCTACTGTGGTAGATTGCAGGAATAACTGTTATTAGTTCTCAACGCAGTTAACCAAAGCAACTGGTCAAAACAAGCGATTACTTGCTCAAATGTGTTGAGAAAAAGACAAGACGTTTCTCACTGAAGCACGACGGTTGTCGAAAAGCTTTTGTTTGACAAGATTTATATTTTTCATTTTTGACATGTTTCGAAGTTTTTGGATGCTAAAAATTTAATTTTCAAACGGAATTTACATGTGGTTTTTATTAGTTTTTCAGTCTTTGCATTATAAGTTTAGAAATCAGTAAAAACACATTTGAAGTTCATGAATCAGCAAACTGCTATGTTAGCTAAGTAAGGGGTCTATCAAATACTGAAAATACATGGCAAAGGGTCTACGAGCCAAAAAAAAGTTTGGAACCACTGACCTAAACAGTGGCGCTATTGACTAATACTACATGCAGAAAGCAGTACAAAAAAGCCAACAAAACCTAGAAAACGTAATTAGAAAGCCCAATAAAACATAGAAAACGGAATCAACAGCAAAATGGAAAAAAAAAAAAAACAGTTATGCTTGTTTTTTAGTAGTTGTTTTTTTTTTTTATTTGCTCAAAAAGCGTAAAAAAAAATCTCTCTCTCTCTCTCTCTCTCACTCCCTCTCCCTCTCTAACACACACACACTCAATGTTTATGCTAAACGTCCAACTTGGTCAGTAGGTGCCTATTGATCTGTTGTTCAGTCCGTGATAACTGAATGAAAAGAAAAGGCCCCAGTGGCATTGTGACAAGATTCATGGTGGAAATAAAGTGCCAATTAGCTACAGCGTTAGCAACACTGGAAAGTGATAAAAGGAACATTACTTGAAATGTACAAATAGCACAACTACATCAACCCGAATATCTCTGTTTGCATTCTAGTTTTTGTTATCTTTGAACTAGTACTCAAACTTTCCTCTTGCGTTTTGTGAGATAAGAGAGATACCAATTAGTATGGAGTGTGTGTGTGTGCGTGTTTCTGGTGTAACCACGAGTCAAACGTTGGGGCTGGAAATCTGTAGTAGCTGACTAGATTCTGAGGTAATCACGGGTAGGTCCATCGTAGTTGAGGTTATAAATGGGAGGGGGTGGGGTACTACAAATTAGAGATGAGTGACGGCAAGACGTGTCGAGTTGATACTGAGGCTGTATTTTGTTGGAATTGGATCACATTATTTCCTTTTGTGTTTGCCTACATCTCCAGTGAAGTGGAAAGCTCTGTATAGACCAGTGGATAAAAGTGACGTTCATTTTTGTTTAAAAATAAGTTTGTTCAACTTTTAGTGAAGCTCGACATTAAGAAATTAATATACCCACAACGGCTTAGTCAAGTTTAGTTGGACTAGCTGTCTGCAGTTACAACCATAAGACCGTGTATCCAAACCAATGTACCAGCCTGACTCATGAAAAATAAAAATAAAAATATGCATGATCATATTTCTCAGCCGCTTGGGAATAATAAACATGCACAGATTTTATATAAATATTTTTCATAAATGTTGCATAGCGTTGGAATAGATCAAACATGTGTCTGTGTGGGTGTATGTACTGGGAGGGGGTATAGACAAGGTGCGTGTGTGTGTGTGTGTGCCCTGGAATGTGCATGAGCGAGACTTAACTTACAAGGCATAAAAGAGATTAGGCTGTAAGTTTACGCAGATGATAAAATAGTAAGAAGGGGGGATAATACGTCATGCACTTCGTAGCAGATGGCCAGCGCTCAGCAGATGACTTGACCAGACAAGGCAGATAAGTCAGATGGAAGTAGCGTGTAAATCAGGGACTTCCCTGTCAGTGCAGCTTCTATTACATCAAGTTTACATGTAAAACTGTTTCAATCTTTTCAAAATCAACGTAGCGAATACATGGGGTAACACCCACACACTCACACCAAGTAGGTAAAGAAGAATAAATAATAGATCAAGAAATGTTTTGAACACAAGGAGATTGTTTCCCAACGGCAATGAGCAAATGTTTGTGGCATATAATCTATGTCGATGTCGCCTGAAGTGCTGTATTCATGGCACAGGCTCAAGTGAGAATAAAGTGAACACTAGATCTACAACTCCGCTCTAATCATTGCTAGCTAGCTTAGAGTTGATCAATGAAGGACAGTTTCATTCTAAGTGTTCTCTTAGAAGAAGTTAAATAATAATCCGGGGTTATGTCGAAAGTATTTGCCTTAAGCATACCGCGAATCAAAATAGAACTGTGAATATTCATATCAAAGTAACCTACTATTAAAAAGTCTGGGAGAGGGGGGAGCATTAATGAAAGGTAAACTGCTTCAATGAAGTTGTGCATTCAGGATTATCTGATAGGGAGAGAACAAACTGTAATAATAAATGGCTCTAAATCAACGCCAATAATAGTAAGCTCAGGTGAACCTCAAGGAACAGTTTTGGGTCCACTACTATTTTTAATTGACATAAATGATTTACCAAATTGCATTAGTTCAGGAACAAAAGTCAGATTATTCGCAGACGATTGCATAATATCTATATTATAAAGTAGAATGTGAGGAGTATGTATGTATGTATGTATGTATGTATGTTACTTATAGACATCAAAACCGCTTGACCAATCTTGATAAAACTAGGCAGGAATGTTCCTTGGGTACCAACTTAGACCTTAGTGAATGTATTGTAGCCCTAAAACAAATGTAAGACCCTCAAAAAAAATAAAGTTGTCCGACTCTATTACAGCTATAGTATTTTATGGATCTAGGCCATGTCTACAATGTTGACATGAGAAAAGATAGAAAGGATTTAGACCTAGATCTAATTTTAAGAAATACACTTTGCGCAGATAGTTTTTTACTTTGACACATGAAAAGACAACAGAAGATCCATTGATTTCATTATATAATAAAATTAACCTTCAATTTTGTGTTTCAAAAGCATTTTTTACATTAATTAGTTCCTTATATCTGTGATTACAGATTTCCTGACGAACATTCTTTCATTAGACAAGTCAGTAATGAATCGCGTACTAAATATTAATTCGTTTAATTGTTTACTTTATAATCCCATCCCTAGATCTAAAACTCTAATTCAACTCTAAGATGATAAAACTTCTCTTCGCACAGATAGTTTTATACTTTAACACATAAACATAATAATTAAAGTCCATTCATTTCATATTTTGATCAAATATACATTCAAATTTGGTTTTCTAAAGCTACATTCGTTTACGAAAGCTGCGAAGCCGAGTTAAAGGCCTAGATCTATATTCATTCATGAATCGCGTACTAAAAATTATTTCGTTTAATTGTTCACTTTATAATCCCACTCATTTAACAAAGCTATCGCTCTTTTCGTTTTTAATAGATAAGAATGTATCGACTTCGGGTAAACCATTTTCGCAAAACTAATTTTATTTTCGTAGCGAAAGAGAAATAACGTGAAAGGATCATTAGCTACGTTTAACATACATCTAAATCCAATCCACTAGATTATTCAAAAGCAAATGTTTTAATTTAAAAAAAAATTGGATTTAAGCCTATTAGCTATTTTTACATTGACACATTCGCTTTACTTATTACATTATTATTTCGTTTAATTGTTTACAAAACTCTCTCAGTGACTATATCGACAGTAATGCGCAAATAAAGACCCGCGGGTCGCGGGTAACATATGTCTAGTATATATATATATATATATATATATATATATATATATATATATATATATATATATATATATATATATATATATATATATATATATATATATATATAACAATAAAAAAACACAAGATAAAGAAATTTTACAAAGATAATTAGATGAATTACAGAAATAATAATCAAATTGGAGATATCTAGAAAAAAATGGCAATTATTAAGAGTAACAATATAACTAAAACAAATAAAACCGCTTATCTTTGTCATCAGTGTATATATAACAATGAGATGCCCTTGTACCTTAGCGAACTGATTACTCCATATGTCCCCCAGAGAACCCTGCGCTCAATGGACTCAACGCTTTTAGTAGTGCCACGTTTCTCCCTCAAAAGCTACGGTCTGCGTGCTTTTTCAGTTCACGGACCAAAGGTTTGGAACTCACTCCCCATTGATCTCAGACAGACAACATGCTATACCACTTTTAAGAAGAACATTAAGACCTACTTGTTTAAAACTTTTTTAGATTAACTGTTATTTTGGCAGTCGTGTTTATGTTTGTAATGTTGTTACAGCGCCTTGAGCCTACATTTTGTTTGTTAACAGCGCTTTATAAATAAATTATTATTATCTTATTCATGGTAAACCAGTAACACAGACTAAAAACGCAAAATACCTAGGTGTTATAATAATTGAAAAACTGTCATGGAATCCCCATATTGATAAAACTATTTTAAAAAATCTAACAAAGCATTAGGGTTTATTAAAAGAAATTTCTATACATCAAATAAGCACATAAAACTAAAATGTTATTTAACCTTGGTTAGGCCAATAATAGAATATGCATCCTCTGTTTAGGACCCCTCAACTCAAGAAAACATTAAGAAACTGGAACAGACACAAAATAGAGAAGTGAGATTCATAACAATATATTCACATTTGACTAGAGTAACACCTTTAGTTAAATCACTAAATTTAGAAAGTCTTCAGGATAGAAGACTTAAAAGAAAAGTAGCAATTATACATAAAACACTGAACCATAATCTTCAGATACAAAAACAAAACCTATTAGGGCATGGAATGGGTTGCCTGAATCAGCCAAAAAAAAAAACAATGGCTTGGCAGAATTGAAGCCGTTAACATTCATGACATAATTGACCTAGGAACCCGAGTAGAACGTAATTATCTTCTTTTTTGAAGTAACGTCTGTATTTCATAAGATAGGATATGAGATTCATAATTTTTTTTTTTTTCAAATGACCAAAAGAAAATATCGGTAACTGAAGGAATGTAGACTGTTTGGGGGAGTTAATTAAGATTGACTATGACACTGTGACAAGCTTGTTGCTACGTGACGCTTTAAGCCACGCAATATCGAGCAATCCGAATCACTATGTTCTCTTTCTGAATGAGCAACACATCCATGAAGCATTTCACTTCAATGTCCTCTCTTTATGCCAGGGTAGAATCAAAGAGAAATACTTAGCAAGTCTTGAGTCAAAGCTGAGCCCAAAGTTGAAAGATCTCCATTGTTGAACAAGATAAATAGGAAGCACTCTAGAGCTTTATATTTCTATCCCATTATTGAGAAATAAGAAATACCTCAAAAAAAAAGTTCAGCTTAGTTCAGATTTGTGAAAAATAGACTCCACCGTGAAGTAACAAAACCTGACTTATTCAATAGTATTGGAAGGAAAAGGTACAGGTTAAAATTATAATAATAATATCAACGAAGTTTGTGCGTACTTTTATTGGCTGTTTTTTTCTTCTATACAAATATTCTTTTTGCAAAATGTAAATGAAACTTACTAAAAACAAAAACGTAGGAATATATTTGTTTGTTCAAAGAAAGGAACATAATCTTCTACAGCAGTGATGCTCAGCCTAATTCGACCTGTGGGCCATTTTTATTTCCGTCACTCGTGTCGCGGGCCACATAAACGAAATGAAATTGACCTAAAAGAATTGTATTAGAAACCAGCGGATCTAATACTTGCATTAATTAATAGGATATTAACTGGCTTCATTTATCTCTTAAAATGTGAGCAACATTGTAGCTAGCTTTACCAACGACTCATTTTCTTGTCTCTTTTTGGTAAATATTCCCATCGATCCTCCAATTTCTAGCCTTAGTTTAACAATCTTTTATTCGCGGCTCAAACCAAGAATGCCGTTATATTTGTTTTATAAAGCCGTATATATGTTGTTAGTTTTAAAACAGCTACAATTTACAAAACAAATATGTTGGATTATTATCATGTTCCAAAACAAAAATAATTAAAGATCCATTCAATTTTCCTGGTATGATTCTAAATTCAGAGTCAACTTGTAGTTTCTTCGGCTCTCTCATTTCATAAACCTACACATTTTAAATGGCGTGGTACCAATTCATCAGAGAAAAAGTCAGGACCCTAACATGGGTAAAGATAAATTTTACACTTTGTGCAGACGTTTCGGCGGGCCGGATAAAACCACACCGCGGGCCGGATCTGGCCCGCGGGCCGTATTTTGGGCATCACTGTTCTACAGCAAATGTAACTGAACACTACACTATGTCTACAGTGGATTAAAACAGTGATTATGGGTTGAACTCGATGTTTAGTGTCTGCCAAGAAGGAAACGTTGATATGTTGAATGACTTCTATAGCCAGTGTGGCGAAAACAATAGGCCACAAGTGTCTCATTTAGGATTCATGGGATATGCACATATGTAACCTAGCCAATAGGCAGTTACTATTACCATCAAGACGAGGAATTCCTCTCCTGACATGTCGGTTCTGACACGATTGTCGGGCAGGAAAAAAAAATAAGGCAGACACTAATAACTCAGGGTAAACGCACCTTAAAGAAACAAACGACTTGCATCCTATAACCGAAGCACTAGGTCGCAGGTCCGTAACAGTTTCGTTTCACTGGAAAGGAAACTTCGAACAAGCCTTCACAAAACTAACGCAAGGGGCTAGGTAGGAATACAAGGGACCAATTCTACTTTTGCATTGGTAATGAACGAAGCTGAGAACAATATTTAATATATAAAAGAAATCAAAGTGCAGGTTGGCTTCTATGCATTGAATCGTGTAACCTAATACAGTTTTCAAATAAAAGAAAAAAAAAGTTTTAGACAACATGAGAACATTCTTGGCAAGTTGTCAAATTTCTGAGAAAACTGGAATCCAACATTTCCAATGAAAAAAAACAAAAAACTGACATGAGATTGACCCAGAGATTTGTATAAATCTCTAAGGTCAGATGAAAAGAATCTCAAAGGTAGCATGTCGGACATCTAGCTGGTATTGCCTGTTTGACGCTCTTTGAATTCTTCCACTGCTTGAAGTTTGTCGGACAAAGAAAGTGATACAAAGGTAAATAGGAAAACGTGATGTCACTTTGGTGTGGAGAGATAAATACACCAAGTAGTGAATGGATAGACTACGTCTGGAGTAGTGAAGACCAACTCGACTCGTCATGAAGCTGCATAATGAAATATACTCTACTTAAAGATGTCAGAACAAGATCCGGTGGTACAGATTCAATGCTATCTGCGAAGACCACGTCGATACTGGCCACTAGGTACCGAATAACAAACGCATATGCAAAGCGCTTTTTGTGAACCCGATCTGTTCACTTGAACTGACACGAGCTGTCCTCCTCCCCCTGCTCTATGGACTTCCTTCCGGTAGGAAGCGATGGACGATTCCAGATCCTTTTTGCTCGAGTTCGATAACAACTGTGCTCTCGTTGGCATCGTGGAATCGATGCCGTTTTATTTTTTTTTTTTAATCAATAAAGTTACTCGTGCCATAGTTAAGACCAATGTGATGCTTAGTGATGAAACCAATTCGAACAGAAGCACTAGAAAGCAAGCTGAGCATTACTAAAAGAAATAGTGACGTAAATGTGACTCAGGAACACCAATCCTTGAGCAGGGCTAAGATCACGGACATTGTACTCAGTAAGCCAACCATTACCAGCGATGCACTTTACTTCTTACAAGAACATCCAATTCTAAAAATAAAATAAAAATGTATCCTAAATTGAGCCAGTCCTCCAATCACACCTATACAATGAACTATAATCCCCCCCCCACACACACACACAAATTGAGCGAGACCGACGCACATATAAAAGGACAAAGTTCTAGCGCAGTGTTCTGTGGTAGATGTTTGTTCCTTGTGAGACAAAAACTGTTCCTATATACACAGGAAACAACTTTACTAACTCATACAAACTGACATATTTAGATATAAAAATATAATAAATATACATATATATATATATATAAATTTTGTGAAAAAAAAAATTATGAGCTTTTAAGAAAGTTCGAAATTGTTCATAGCAACTTTGAGCTTGTTCATTACACTTCTATTGAACTCAAAACTTCATAGAGCTTGGTGGGTGGGCTCAAAAAACCTGGACACAGATATCGAAAACGGCTTTAATGAGTTTCCTAGAAATTTGACAATTGCTGTATATTGTTGGGAAAGAATTAGTAGCTCGTTGACCATATTGAGAAAACTCTAGTTTGACCATTATAATTTTTCAAAGTACTAGAAAAAGAGAAAATGTTTATTTTGAACGGACTATACGTCTTTGGGTATTTCCGCATGTAGTTATTATTCATTCAAGTGTTTAATACATTAATGTTCAGGAACCTTTTTTGCGCATCTTCCTCTATGTCTAGATCTAAAGGACTATTACTGGAAATTTATAAAGTCTAGTAGATCTCTACTAATCTATACATTCGTTAAACTAGGATTCTTCGTCTTAAAAAAAGGAACATTGGTGTGACTGATATGAACTGTAGCCGTCACAACCAGTTGAATGGAATATTAAACAGTGTTATATTACCGATGCTGTATTGGATACAGCTCAGGCTAATATTATATAGAACAGATCTATTACTGATGTTGTATTGGATAGAGATCAGGCTAATATTATATAGAACAGATCTATTACTGATGTTGTATTGGATAGAGATCAGGCTAATATTATATAGAACAGATCTATTACTGATGTTGTATTGGATAGAGATCAGGCTAATACTAGCAATACAAACTTGGAGGTGAAACAATATGTCTTTGAAGTACATGGCCGGTAGTCTGCTACAGAACGTCTTTACGTGACTATTTCTTTGGGCTTCCAATATTTCGCACAGGGACCAACACATAAAACCTGGTCATGTCACTATATTCTAAGTTATTGCAAGACCAAGAACACCAAGACAAACTTAACCAAAGTAATAGAGATGAATAGTGGAAGCTATGATTCTGCTCACAAAAAGCGAATACAAGTAGATCTACCCAAGCTATGCACTAGCTCTTGAGACAGCTCGGCCACTGTCGATAAAGGGAAACATTATTCTGAGCTGCTTTGAATAATAATCTCAGTTCATGTATGTCTAATAAATAAGAATAAATAAGAAAGAAAACAGTGTCGTGTTGACCACATACAAGGATGATATACAGTTGGTCGCAGTCAAAGAAACTTCTACAGCATCAGAGGATATCTTCTTTTGAAGCTCTGCTAAGCATTCACCAGTTCTTTTTAGTCACGATCTGATATTTAGTCAAAATTACTAATTGCTAAGATCATGGTGTATATCTACAAAACCTCTCAAGCATCTAACCCTAACCCTAAGATCTATGTTGTATATCTACAAAACTTCTCAAGCATCTAACCCTAACGTGGCCTAAGTTTGGTCTGAAAAATAAAAGTACACTCCAGAATTGTCATTATTTTCTTGTTATTAGGCACTTGCATCCAGCCTTTAGTTGTCTAGGCAATTGTGTGCCGTCTACATATCTAGTTGCTACATCTGGCCATTAGTTTTCTTGGATCATTTTTACCAAAACAAATTTGTCTCTAGCTCGCCTCTACTTTAGCTAGCTCAGAACATTAAGCTCTTAATGTAAAATGAAAGGAGAGGGTAAGTATAGGTATTGTCTATAGCTAGTAAAGACAACTCAGCTCGAGTTAAATCTAATCTTAAAATTCCCAACACTTTTTTTAGAGTAAGATTCGAACCCCATTCCCTGCAGGCAGCAAGGATGTTCATGCTGCTCAGTTACAAGACATAAAATCTAAAGGGTTGAGTTTCTCGCGACACGTTTTGAAAAGTAATTTTTTAAATATATATATATTATTGAAAAGTAATAACGTGTACAAGTTCTTTATACATTGAGAGTTATTGTTTCTCATTGCATGTAGTGAATGAAAGTTTTTTAAAAAATATAACAACAAAAGTTTCTCATTTTATGTATTCAATAGTTCAGTGAAAAGAGAATCTATACATCAACATACAGTCTTAGACATAATCTTTACACTAACATTTGTTTTATATTGGACTCTAGCTTTCGTTCCATTCTAATGGTGCAATTCTCTACACATGGCTTTTATTATCCCCTTAGCTAGGAAATCTTATCTTATATAATACAGACGTTACTTCAAAAAAGAAGATGATTACGTCCAACGCGTCTTTTGTCTACACAACGTTAATCTCCCCTTAACCTCTTTATATATATATATATATATATATATATATATATAAAAGCAAAATTAATTAATTACGACTAGTTGATAAAATAATAATTGTTCTATTTTTCAACTGATTCCTGTTTTGTTCAAGGCAATGACTAATTGTGCAAAGTATAACCTTGATCCAATACTGGGAAGTGGGAGAACTGTACAAAATGTGTACCAGACAGAGTGATACAAATGGTACAAACAAGACATCATCTCATCTAGAATACCTTGCGTGTGGTATCTGGTAAGGCACCAACAGGTCCCACAAACAATTGTAACTTATCTTTGCTTTTAAATAAACATTCCCCCCAAAAAAAAAGGTTTTATTATTTCAAACTCCCGATTCCGACAAGCTTGTAACGATTATGGCGCTAGACAGGAGCTAATTGCAGGTGGACTCTACAAGCTTGTACTTTACACCTTGAATTACACCTCCCTTCCCCCACCACCACCACCACCCCGGCACAACCAGACTCACCCACACGCTTGCACTAGCCCACACTCAGGCAGAGGTGAACCTTCAACTCAGCGCCCCCAAGATGGGCTCCAGCCTGACTGTTGAGATTGCTTGAGTGTTTTGCACGGGGGACGTTGAGGTTACGTAAGCAGAAGGGGGGGGGCAGCTACCTTCAACGTGGTAAGGGGAATAGGGGATCGCAGCATTTTTGACAGATGGTCATACCGACAGAAGGACATATGATAAACGGACATACAGTTGACGCACATCGTAAAAGCTCCAATTATAAACCATAAGGTTCGCTATATAAATAGCAGCCAGACGTTTTTGCTTAGATAACTATTTTTCCCCTTTCATTGGTCTAAAGTCTAATGAGCAAGTGAGGAGTTCGTGCATTGCATGGTCGAGATTTAACGACCTTACTTTGTATCCAGGACAACGCCCAGTGGTTACCATGTTCAGTGCCGTATTTGGATTTCAAAAGGCCCTAAGTTAGTATGGATAGTTCTTTGGATCATAAGCTCTAGCCTGTGTTGCCTATAGGTTAATCCGTCCCTGAGTTCTAGTTTATAAAGTGAAACTATGTAACCAGTCAGAGCTCGCAAGGCTTGGGAGAGACCCTAAATCCACTTTAAATGCGCTCATACCTTGAACTTCTACGCAACAAACAGTCAAATCCATTTCGCCAGACTAGTAGCCAAGAGTGTAGCTGGTAGCACTTCACACAAGCATTCAAACTAAGTGCAGAGCCAACAGGAAACTTCTTAAACACTTACATTTATAAGATTACATTCAGATTTAAACCTGTTTCCGGTATTTTTTTTTTTTTTAGAAAAAGGGGATGAAGCGAACATGCACATTTCAGAAATATAACACAAAACAAATGCTAGCTTGGAAACACACACACATACTATTTTATTTTTCGTCATTTATCAGACTTTTAAGCCGTCTATCTGAATATGTTTCCGTCTAAACAAGGCTTGATCCAACCTACTGATGAGTAGGATTAAGGACAGGAGAATGAGAGGAGGATTTATTATTCGAAACGGGTCAACGAGAGAGGAGGTGGGGTTTTAAAAAAAAAAAATGAAACGGCGATTGAGAAGTTTACCAACATGGCTGAGAAGACATCTGTTTCTCTCACCAAACTGATACATCAGTAACACCCTAATATGTGTACGTTTCAACCGCCTATTACAACAAGGCAATCTAAACAGGCTGCACTATCACTTCCTAAGGGCATTTTTTTAAAATAACACAAGCCTGGGGAGTTGGTATAGCTATGAAAACAATATATAGATCTACATATCTTTTATCTGAGGTCAAAACATTGACTATTGCTTAGAGAACTGATCACTCCATCTGTCCATTAGAGAGTCTTGCACTTGAGTCACACTGTTCCTTCTAGAGTTTGCTGGCTCAGTGCATGGAGCAAAGATTTGAAACTCGCTGCGCGCATAGCACATGCTTCACTACAGTCAAGAACTTTCAAAAACTGTTTTAAATATTATTACAAAGCTTTATCAACTCGCCCCGTCTGTCTGTCTGTCTGGTGCACATTTTGTACACGTTATTTCTCCCACTTCCACTATTCTCGAGATCAACTTTGCACAATTATTGATCGTTCCCAGCAACACATGAATCAATCCAATACTAAATATATATAAACAAAACCAGGGGCGTAACTAGGGATTTGGGGGCCCGGGGGGATTGACCTCTTTGGGGGCCCCTTGCATTTTGACATTCGACATATGACATGAGATAATGTACGCAAAAATATATAAGCCTCAAATCAAATTGGTTCAGTATATCAGTAAACTTAACAAAAAGTAATCATCAAGACTCTTTTAATGAATAATACCGTTGTTTATTAGTTAAATAATGCACAAGTGACAAATCTAAATTGATATCGCTTCACGTCCTGCATTCTGTGCAGCAAAGAAATCTGTAACATCAACTACATCGATACTTTCTAGTATTTGTGACTTCACTGACATTAAAACCATGATAAGCCTTTCTTGCTTCATTGTGCTCATGAGATACTTTTTGATGAGCTTGAGCTTAGAGAATGATGTCTCACATGACGTAATGGAAGTGGCCTGAGTTAGCGGTATTCGGAGGAGGTTGCAAAGTCTGAGCACACGTAATTCCCATATGAAGCCTGTTTCCTCAATATGTCTATTGGTGATTGTATTACTGTTTGTTGATGAAAAGTGCTCGTGCATCAATGACATCATTGAAAAAGCGATTTTCCATTTGTTTCATCATACAAACAGGAAAAGTAGCACGGTTTGTCACAAGCGTGTCTTCTAACAGGTGTCTTGGTTCAAGAAGAAACCCAAAGGTATCCATTTTCTTTCCAGCCTTTGGAATCTGCCCTTCATGTCCATATGAAATCTGTCCAGCACTTCTGTCGCAACACGTTTGAATTGCAGTTGTATTGACAGTCCTACATTAGAACTCAACTTCCCATCAAGTCTTTTCTTTCATATGGTTGTTTTGATTACAGGGAATCCATAGTATTCACTACCTTCTTTTGATTTTTCGATGGATTGGGTTTTTGTCAGTTTCTCATCATTTTGCAGAAAGCATGAAAGGGTACTAATTTCTTTAGCAGATTCCCGTACATGCAGTCCAGACTTTTGTAGTTTCTTCCGAACTATATTAATTGGGCACAGGAGCTTTGACCAGAATTCAAGATAGGCAAAAAATTCGTAATTTTCCACTGCATGAAGAAGATTCTGTGCTAATATTATATGGCATTACGTCATTGTTGGTTGTTTATGTTTTGTGCGAAAGCAAAAGGATTCAGAGTATACAAAAGTGGGAAAGATCCATATCTCGTTATGCTCGAGTATAGAAATACTCCGATAAGTGGACTGCCGTATTCACCATCACAACTGCTGACGAGTAGAAGACTCAGGGAATCATTCCAACTGATCACAAACTATTGAAACCATTGGTAGCTGAAAATGCAGAGACATTACTCAACGAACGACAGATGAAAAGCTAAGTGAAATACGATGCAAAAGCAACACTACCTAAAGATTATTCTGTCGGAGAGTTCGTCTAGGTCAAACATGGCAGAAAGCAGTTGTCATTAAAAAAAATTCAGCACCCAGATCTTACATCATAAAGACAAACGATGGAAAAACATACAGAAGAAATCAACGCTTTTTAAATAAGAGTTTCGATGAAGACATCTCTGGGTACTATGATACCGATGAAGACAGTGAACTGCAAACTGTTGCTACAAACGAAACAGACAGTTATAGACCAACGTCTAGAGAACTTGTTCAGTCAAGACAACCAGAAGTGGACGAATTGTTAAAGTTCCTAGTAGACAGTGACGGTCGCAGTGGGCGCAGCGCTTTCATAGGCCCCGCGCTAATTCCAAGTGTACATTATTAAATTAAACAATTATAACGTATATAAAATAACAGGGTTTTCGCGACCTCCTGATTTTTCAGGGCCTCCAGGAAATCTCATGAAAGGGCAAAATATACGATAAAGTCCTGAACTTTTTAAAAAATTTATTCAAATCTCCTGAAGAATAGACGAAATTGACGTTTTGGGGTGCCAATAAATAAAAAGTGGCATTGCGAGGCTGCGAGCTTTCATTTGATAAAAATTTATTTTGACATTATGCTTATCCCTACCCAGACTATGCCCCGCGCGATCCGTTTCGCATAGGGCCCCGCAAATGCTAGGGCCGGCCATGCTAGTAGGTATCACTCTTAAGAACTTTAAAAGGTGTGATAAAAACTTCAATAGGAAGGATGTATTAATATTATATGATATTACGTCATTATTTTTTGTTTATGTTTTGTGCGAAAGCAAAAGGATTAGATCATTAGATGTAAATAAAAAGAGAGAGTTTCCATTGGATTGAGGAAAGATGAATAAAGGGGTAATAACTCGAGTGTGAAGTTTAATTCTGAAATTATAGACGCCAAACCCGAATAATGGATAATTTTGGCATTGTAAAGAATAACTTTTAGTTATACTCGATTCTGTAAATTTTGCTTCAAGGTTAATTAGTGTAGCCATATAATACTCGCCATTTAGATATATTATTAGTAAAGGTAACAAGATACCTGGAATTCGCTGTATATCATGCAGTTTTATTCGTGACAACAAAGTTTAAAATGGGAAATATATTGTAATATTGAAAAGCTGATCTGTGCGGCAAAAATATTTCTAAAACATCCAGGTTTAGTCTTTGTGATAAATTTAATACATAAATGTTGATTTAAAAAAGGACACCCGTTGACACTATTTGTCAATCAAATATATTAATTTATGTATGTACAAATAAATTTCGGACACCCATTTGGGGGCCCCCTCTAGGTGGGGGCCCGGGGGGATTTTAAAATTCTCCCCCCCCCCATCCCCCCCCCTTAGTTACGCCACTGAACAAAACTTAAAGTAAGTGTAGTTGCATAAATAAGTCTGGATCTGTTACGTAATTAAATGTACAATAGATCTAGATTAGCAATACTTAAACTGAAATACTGATACCATTAATGTTTACTGTGATTGGCTAGATGTAAAATATACTTTATCTGATATAAATATGTACTAAAAGTACAAAACCCTTTCTAAACTAAAGCGTTAACACTTTAACTGTACATATAAATACACTTTCAATACATATTTTTACCGCTTTTGTTTGGCGCAATTTCATGCTTTTAGCTTTCTGACTATCTGGATGATCGCTGTTTAAATGTATTCATTGTTTAACTAGTGAGCGGCCTGAACTTGAACGCGTGGGGGCTAAGACTTCCTGTCTCCTCAATCCAATACGATGACCATTGGGCCACGGAGCTATTGGTGATAGTGGTTACATAGTTATTTACAAACGTTTCCTTTTACAAACAATTAAGAGGACTAATTCAACTTATACCACCTTATCAGTAGAGTACAATTTCTTTCCCTTGTTTGAGATATCAAACAAAATAATTAATTACCAATAGTTAATTCACTAATTTTTTATTTTTTTTTTATTAATTCTTGTGTTGGCAGGTAGAAGAAATAATTGTGCGAAATTTCCGCTTGATCCGAGATTGGGTGTCGGAGAAATAACGTGTACAAACTTTTACCAGTCAGAGTGAATTGATATAAGCTTTGTAAAATACCAATTAATTAATAAAATGGTGGCATTTTTTTTCTGATTCAGAAAAGGGGGAATAAATCTTATAGTATTGAGAAATCTGCTGTAAATGTGCAGCTCTTTTCCTTAAGTAAGATTTTTTAAAGTATTTTTTTGTATATATTTCGCTTGTACTCCGTCTAAACCTGGTGAGAAATTCAATCCTAGTTCTAGTTGAAACTGAGAGCACTTTGCCCTTTTTTAAAAAACTCCTTTGTTAATGCTTGTTATGTTTTCACAGCGCCTTGAGACGAAATTTTGCTTTGAAAAAAAAAATGAAGAAAATCAAATATTCGAGCAGGATAGAATAATAATCGTCAACAGCGCTATATGAATTAAATCATTATTATTATTACAGTGGTATTATTATTGTTATAGTGGTCTCCTATGCGTACAGCGATAATAACCTTACTAGTTAGTACAACTTTAAAAAAAATTAAATGTTCGCACGGTAGAAAGAAATTGTGTGAAGATGTTTTTAAATAATAATAATAATGATCATCATCTTTATTGTCCGTAAGGAAATTTGTCTTACAATTTGTGCATTACACCAAACAAAACATTATAACTAAAGAAAAACCTAAATGTACATTCACACCAGACTCATTCATAATTTACAATGGAAAAGTTTATATCAGATTGTTTCTATTAAATGATTTGATTGCCAGGGAAACAAAAGAGTGTTTGTGTCTGTCTTTGCTATCGGTGTCTTCTATCTCTTTTGTGATGGTAAAAATGACAAAATCCTGACCCAAAGAGTGATTTTTTATTTCTATAATCTTTTTAGTTAAGAATGAAAATGATTGGAGCGGAAGAGCTCGTTTTTCTCCAAAGATATATTTAGTAAACGTATATGAGATCATAGGAAGGAATCTACTTCAAGTGTGTCTATCTCATAATAGGAAGGAACCTACTTCAAGTGTGTCTATCTCATAATAGGAAGGAACCTACTTCAAGTGTGTCTATCTCATAATAGGAAGGAACCTACTTCAAGTGTGTCTATCTCATAATAGGAAGGAATCTACTTCAAGTGTGTCTATCTCATAATAGGAAGGAATCTACTTCAAGTGTGTCTATCTCATAATAGGAAGGAATCTACTTCAAGTGTGTCTATCTCATAATAGGAAGGAATCTACTTCAAGTGTGTCTATCTCATAATAGGAAGGAACCTACTTCAAGTGTGTCTATCTCATAATAGGAAGGAATCTACTTCAAGTGTGTCTATCTCATAATAGGAAGGAATCTACTTCAAGTGTGTCTATCTCATAATAGAAAGGAATCTACTTCAAGTGTGTCTATCTCATAATAGGAAGGAATCTACTTCAAGTGTGTCTATCTCATAATAGGAAGGAATCTACTTCAAGTGTGTCTATCTCATAATAGGAAGGAATCTACTTCAAGTGTGTCTATCTCATAATAGGAAGGAACCTACTTCAAGTGTGTCTATCTCATAATAGGAAGGAATCTACTTCAAGTGTGTCTATCTCATAATAGGAAGGAATCTACTTCAAGTGTGTCTATCTCATAATAGGAAGGAATCTACTTCAAGTGTGTATATCTCATAATAGGAAGGAACCTACTTCAAGTGTGTCTATCTCATAATAGGAAGGAATCTACTTCAAGTGTGTCTATCTCATAATAGGAAGGAATCTACTTCAAGTGTGTCTATCTCATAATAGGAAGGAATCTACTTCAAGTGTGTCTATCTCATAATAGGAAGGAATCTACTTCAAGTGTGTATATCTCATAATAGGAAGGAATCTACTTCAAGTGTGTCTATCTCATAATAGGAAGGAACCTACTTCAAGTGTGTATATCTCATAATAGGAAGGAACCTACTTCAAGTGTGTCTATCTCATAATAGGAAGGAATCTACTTCAAGTGTGTCTATCTCATAATAGGAAGGAATCTACTTCAAGTGTGTCTATCTCATAATAGGAAGGAATCTACTTCAAGTGTGTCTATCTCATAATAGGAAGGAATCTACTTCAAGTGTGTCTATCTCATAATAGGAAGGAACCTACTTCAAGTGTGTCTATCTCATAATAGGAAGGAACCTACTTCAAGTGTGTCTATCTCATAATAGGAAGGAATCTACTTCAAGTGTGTCTATCTCATAATAGGAAGGAATCTACTTCAAGTGTGTCTATCTCATAATAGGAAGGAACCTACTTCAAGTGTGTCTATCTCATAATAGGAAGGAATCTACTTCAAGTGTGTCTATCTCATAATAGGAAGGAACCTACTTCAAGTGTGTCTATCTCATAATAGGAAGGAACCTACTTCAAGTGTGTCTATCTCATAATAGGAAGGAATCTACTTCAAGTGTTTCTATCTCATAATAGGAAGGAACCTACTTCAAGTGTGTCTATCTCATAATAGGAAGGAACCTACTTCAAGTGTGTCTATCTCATAATAGGAAGGAACCTACTTCAAGTGTGTCTATCTCATAATAGGAAGGAACCTACTTCAAGTGTGTCTATCTCATAATAGGAAGGAACCTACTTCAAGTGTGTCTATCTCATAATAGGAAGGAATCTACTTCAAGTGTGTCTATCTCATAATAGGAAGGAATCTACTTCAAGTGTGTCTATCTCATAATAGGAAGGAATCTACTTCAAGTGTGTCTATCTCATAATAGGAAGGAATCTACTTCAAGTGTGTCTATCTCATAATAGGAAGGAATCTACTTCAAGTGTGTCTATCTCATAATAGGAAGGAATCTACTTCAAGTGTGTCTATCTCATAATAGGAAGGAATCTACTTCAAGTGTGTCTATCTCATAATAGGAAGGAATCTACTTCAAGTGTGTCTATCTCATAATAGGAAGGAACCTACTTCAAGTGTGTCTATCTCATAATAGGAAGGAATCTACTTCAAGTGTGTCTATCTCATAATAGGAAGGAATCTACTTCAAGTGTGTCTATCTCATAATAGGAAGGAATCTACTTCAAGTGTGTCTATCTCATAATAGGAAGGAATCTACTTCAAGTGTGTCTATCTCATAATAGGAAGGAATCTACTTCAAGTGTGTCTATCTCATAATAGGAAGGAATCTACTTCAAGTGTGTCTATCTCATAATAGGAAGGAACCTACTTCAAGTGTGTCTATCTCATAATAGGAAGGAATCTACTTCAAGTGTGTCTATCTCATAATAGGAAGGAATCTACTTCAAGTGTGTCTATCTCATAATAGGAAGGAATCTACTTCAAGTGTGTATATCTCATAATAGGAAGGAACCTACTTCAAGTGTGTCTATCTCATAATAGGAAGGAATCTACTTCAAGTGTGTCTATCTCATAATAGGAAGGAATCTACTTCAAGTGTGTCTATCTCATAATAGGAAGGAATCTACTTCAAGTGTGTCTATCTCATAATAGGAAGGAATCTACTTCAAGTGTGTATATCTCATAATAGGAAGGAATCTACTTCAAGTGTGTCTATCTCATAATAGGAAGGAATCTACTTCAAGTGTGTATATCTCATAATAGGAAGGAACCTACTTCAAGTGTGTCTATCTCATAATAGGAAGGAATCTACTTCAAGTGTGTCTATCTCATAATAGGAAGGAATCTACTTCAAGTGTGTCTATCTCATAATAGGAAGGAATCTACTTCAAGTGTGTCTATCTCATAATAGGAAGGAATCTACTTCAAGTGTGTCTATCTCATAATAGGAAGGAACCTACTTCAAGTGTGTCTATCTCATAATAGGAAGGAATCTACTTCAAGTGTGTCTATCTCATAATAGGAAGGAATCTACTTCAAGTGTGTCTATCTCATAATAGGAAGGAACCTACTTCAAGTGTGTCTATCTCATAATAGGAAGGAATCTACTTCAAGTGTGTCTATCTCATAATAGGAAGGAACCTACTTCAAGTGTGTCTATCTCATAATAGGAAGGAACCTACTTCAAGTGTGTCTATCTCATAATAGGAAGGAATCTACTTCAAGTGTTTCTATCTCATAATAGGAAGGAACCTACTTCAAGTGTGTCTATCTCATAATAGGAAGGAACCTACTTCAAGTGTGTCTATCTCAGAATAGGAAGGAACCTACTTCAAGTGTGTCTATCTCATAATAGGAAGGAACCTACTTCAAGTGTGTCTATCTCATAATAGGAAGGAATCTACTTCAAGTGTGTCTATCTCATAATAGGAAGGAACCTACTTCAAGTGTGTCTATCTCATAATAGGAAGGAATCTACTTCAAATGTGTCTATCTCATAATAGGAAGGAACCTACTTCAAGTGTGTCTATCTCATAATAGGAAGGAACCTACTTCAAGTGTGTCTATCTCATAATAGGAAGGAACCTACTTCAAGTGTGTCTATCTCATAATAGGAAGGAACCTACTTCAAGTGTGTCTATCTCCAGTGTTTCTGTACGTGGGAGTCCATATTGTGTCTAATACTTACAGTCTAGTCTCCCTATTTGTGTTCCCAAGACATACAGACTAGAGTTCTGAAGATATGCGAGCAAACGGGGAACACTAATACCAAACAAAAAACAAAGAATGCTCTCCCTCCAGTACAGCCCATGTGGCATGAATAAGGTAAGAATGGTGCTTCTGAAGAACAAGACTTGGAAGAAAGTCATCACACACACACACACACACAGTTGAATGTCTGTGTTCTAAGGTGTTACTTTTGTCATAGGAACGCTGGCAAGCGGTGCGCTCAAAGACGTCTATCAAGGTGCTGAGGGGTCCGAGTAGGACCGACAGAGGTGTGTGTGTGTGTGGAATGTCTGCAGCAAAAGAAGTGTACACTTCAACAGTGCTTGCCATCCAACTGGTTAGGCTTAAATGTCTGCTGAAAGTGACGTGGCAAGCAAAACATACCAGCCCCACCCACCCACCTTAAAAAAAAAAAAAACATCAAAGGACCTTGAACGAAATCACACCAAATAAAAGACATCGTCGACCTCAAACACAAGACTCGACAAACGTTGGTTGGAATCTATAGCGCTAGCAAACCACGGTTTATACATGTACTATAGAGGAGTCGTAGACATTGGCCTAGCCTTAGATTTGTGAAAGCGCTGTTTTATACACACACACAGCCAAGTAACAGTACCTACAAATAACTAAATACAAATACCATAGAAAATAATGTTACAACGTGTTCCCTTGGACTTTTTGTGTTCTGAATTATCTGTCAGAAGTGATGTAAGAGAAACTTTTTTGTGTTCTGAATTATCTGTCAGAAGTGATGTAAGAGAAACTTTTTTGTGTTCTGAATTATCTGTCAGAAGTGATGTAAGAGAAACTTTTTTGTGTTCTGAATTATCTGTCAGAAGTGACCTAAGAGAAACTTTTTTGTGTTCTGAATTATCTGTCAGAAGTGACCTAAGAGAAACTTTTTTGTGTTCTGAATTATCTGCCAGAAGTGATGTAAGAGAAACTTTTGTGTTCTGAATTATCTGTCAGAAGTGATGTAAGAGAAACTTTTTTGTGTTCTGAATTATCTGTCAGAAGTGACCTAAGAGAAACTTTTTTGTGTTCTGAATTATCTGTCAGAAGTGACCTAAGAGAAACTTTTTGTGTTCTGAATTATCTGTCAGAAGTGATGTAAGAGAAACTTTTTTGTGTTCTGAATTATCTGTCAGAAGTGACCTAAGAGAAACTTTTTTGTGTTCTGAATTATCTGTCAGAAGTGACCTAAGAGAAACTTTTTTGTGTTCTGAATTATCTGTCAGAAGTGACCTAAGAGAAACTTTTTGTGTTCTGAATTATCTGCCAGAAGTGATGTAAGAGAAACTTTTTGTGTTCTGAATTATCTGCCAGAAGTGATGTAAGAGAAACTTTTTGTGTTCTGAATTATCTGTCAGAAGTGATGTAAGAGAAACTTTTTTGTGTTCTGAATTATCTGCCAGAAGTGATGTAAGAGAAACTTTTTTGTGTTCTGAATTATCTGTCAGAAGTGACCTAAGAGAAACTTTTTTGTGTTCTGAATTATCTGTCAGAAGTGACCTAAGAGAAACTTTTTGTGTTCTGAATTATCTGCCAGAAGTGACCTAAGAGAAACTTTTTGTGTTCTGAATTATCTGTCAGAAGTGACCTAAGAGAAACTTTTTGTGTTCTGAATTATCTGCCAGAAGTGATGTAAGAGAAACTTTTTGTGTTCTGAATTATCTGCCAGAAGTGATGTAAGAGAAACTTTTTGTGTTCTGAATTATCTGTCAGAAGTGACCTAAGAGAAACTTTTTGTGTTCTGAATTATCTGTCAGAAGTGACGTAAGAGAAACTTTTTGTGTTCTGAATTATCTGTCAGAAGTGACCTAGAAGAAACTTTTTGTGTTCTGAATTATCTGTCAGAAGTGACCTAAGAGAAACTTGGCCCCACGGAACCCACCCAAGCATGGGTGATGTTTGATTGGAAATTGGCGACTACAGTGTAGATAAACATTGGGAAATGTTTTTACAAACATTATGTTGTTGTTTTTTTTTGTTGTTGTTTTTTTGTACAACCATTAACAGACCCCCCCCCCTCCTCATAAAAAAAAAAACAACCTTTCGCTCTTCACGTCTTCACGATCAGAGTCAGAAAAAAAACTTCCCACCCACACCCCTTTTTTTCCCCCCAGAAAATTTGATTGGTTCTCTTCAAGTGTTTTTTTTTTTAAACCACTGTATTAGGGTTAGTGCTGTAACAGCTTTGCGATCTTACGTTTTTCATTTGAAAACAAGGTTCAGTTGTATGCATCTTCCACTTCAGAATACATCAGTTGTACATATTAGATTAGGAGTCTAGTGCAGAATTGACTTGAACAAAATAGTGGCCACGCTTGTTTGGCCTATTCGTTACTCTATATCCTATTACTGTACATTCATTTTGTTGTGGTTTGAAGGAACTTAAAAAAATAAAGTTTTGTTCTAAATGTCTTTATAAGTAGAATGTAGATTGAATAAAATGTCTGTACATTTAGGTAGAATGTAAAGAATAATGAAATACATTTGACAGCAAAACTACTGGAACAACAGAAAAGTCTTGAACAAAAAATTAGGGGTGTGTAAAAACTGGACAATCTCTTGACAGAAACAAATAGGAGTGAATCAAAACTTGTGGGACATTCTCTTGAGAGAGACAACTAGGAGTGAATCAAAACTGGTGGGACATTCTCTTGACAGAAACAAAAAGGAGTGAATCAAAACTGGTGGGACATTCTCTTGAGAGAGACAACTAGAAGTGAATCAAAACTGGTGGGACATTCTATATAGACAACTAGGAGTGAATCAAAACTGGTGGGACATTCTATATGGACAACTAGGAGTGAATCAAAACTGGTGGACATTCTATATAGACAACTAGGAGTGAATCAAAACTGGTGGGACATTCTCTTGAGAGAGACAACTAGGAGTGAATCAAAACTGGTGGGACATTCTCTTGAGAGAGACAACTAGGAGTGAATTAAAACTGGTGGGACATTCACTTGAGAGAGACAACTAGGAGTGAATCAAAACTGGTGGGACATTCTCTTGAGAGAGACAACTAGGAGTGAATTAAAACTGGTGGGACTCTCTCTTGAGAGAGACAACTAGGAGTGAATTAAAACTGGTGGGACATTCTCTTGAGAGAGACAACTAGGAGTGAATCAAAACTGGTGGGACATTCTCTTGAGAGAGACAACTAGGAGTGAATCAAAACTGGTGGGACATTCTCTTGAGAGAGACAACCAGGAGTGAATCAAAACTGGTGGGACATTCTATATAGACAACTAAGAGTGAATCAAAACTGGCGGGACATTCTCTTGCGAGAGACAACATGCTTTAGACTGTAGAGACAAAAAAAAAACAATACAAGAATTGGGCATAATATAGATGATGTAAATAAAATAAACTATTTAATTTAAAAAAAAAAGATTTTCTCGCATATTGAAATAAGATATAAATGTAAAATTAATGTTACTATAGTCTGCACACAAACACAACTATCATCTAGATTATGTTTGTTTTTAAAGAGGTGGGGGGAGGAGTCTACATCTGATAAACAAAGAGGTCCATCAAATAAAAGGTAAACTCCTCAGTTGTGTTCCATTACAACATGACAATCTTATCACATAAACACACATTTAGCCAAATGGACTTCCTGAGCTCGGATTATGTTACTCGATAATTTGGCTTTCTTAAAACAGGAAATGGAAGCTGCAGGAGCAAACACACACACACAAACATACACACACAATGTTTTAACATTAGAATGAGGCTGTTTGGTTTAAAGAGCCAGTGAGCTGTAAAATAGCTGTTTCTTGATATTTTATAAACAATGTGTTTGAATTGTAGGGCATCTTTAGTCTAAGTAAGCATAATGTGTAGCCAAGAGCAGAACAAAGAAGACTTTGCATTCTAGACAAAGAATGGCTCTCAATAGACAACAACAAATAGGAAAGAATTCACAGTTTAACAAACAAAAAATAGAATACATAAACATAGAACAAGAAAGAAGAAAAAAAAACAAGAGAAAGATGTTTCAGAGTTCTGTTTGTCTGGAGGAGAAAGGGGAACAAAAAGTTTGAATCAAATATAAACAAACAGTGTAGATTTGACATTTTCTATGGTATGTCTAGACACTAGATCAAATAACTCCACACAGTTCACAATGATGGAACAAAAGATGGACGTTCACAAAATATTATCACAAACTCTTCTATGAAATGTAAAAACAAAATGAAGGCTTTGCAGAATTTTAAAAATAAATGTCTTTCAGATTTAGTCAATATATTTTCAAATTAAAAAATTAAAGGTAAACTAACAGTCTCCTCAGGAATTTAATAAAATAATATTGCGCATGATGTGTTCTTTTTTTCTCCATTTTTTTATGTTAAGAAATAAATTTTTAGAAAAATATGACCTTTTATATATATATATATATATATATATATATATATATATATATATATATATATATATATATATATTTAGTTTATGGGAATGCACTTTAAAAGCACACACACTCACAAACACACAACTTTTCTTGCCTATATTTCTCTAAAATACTGACAGATTTAATATTAGGTTATAAAATAAATTTTAGAGATGTGGCAGTATAAAAAGTGTATGCCTATCAATCCAAGAATTATAATTTGAACATCAGAAGGTTGTCATTTTTAATTTGCTGTTTGATTTAAAAGTGACATTAATGATACTTTTTTTTTACATATCTTACAGTTAAAGAAATGAAACCTCTCCACCAAGAATGGTATAGGAAATATGGGCTAGAATGCAAGACAAGAAATGAAACCTCTCCACCAAGAATGGTATAGGAAATATGGGCTAGAATGCAAGACAAGAAATGAAACCTCTCCACCAAGAATGGTATAGGAAATATGGGCTAGAAAGCAAGACAAGAAATGAAACCTCTCCACCAATAATGGTATAGGAAATATGGGCTAGAATGCAAGACAAGAAATGAAACCTCTCCACCAAGAATGGTATAGGAAATATGGGCTAGAAAGCAAGACAAGAAATGAAACCTCTCCACCAATAATGGTATAGGAAATATGGGCTAGAATGCAAGACAAGAAATGAAACCTCTCCACCAAGAATGGTATAGGAAATATGGGCTAGAAAGCAAGACAAGAAATAAGCCTGATAGCCAGGAGAAAAAAACACTGTACAAATTCTCATCTATAAAATTATATTTCAAACATGGAGAAAAACAATCAACAAATCATCAATTTTAATGTTTTCTTTCAACTGTGAGCAAAGCAAAAATTTTTATCAATTTTACAGTTGGTTTTAAAAAAATACAGAAACAAACTTAGGAAAAAACACTTACTGAACTGAGTTGCACCATGTTTTAAACTGAATACACACACAATATTAACTAACAATAAACTGTTGTAAGCCACAAATAACTGACCATGAGTATGATAAAGTAAAAAGAATCCACATAAATCTTGAATCCTCAGAACTCAATAACCCAGTATTCCAGATAACTCAGCTGCACATTGGCAGGACCAAAACAAATTACATACCACCAAACAAACTCCTAAAATATCACAGAAGGAATTAAGAAAAAAGACTTGTTCAAGATTGTTACATTTTTTTTTTAATCTGTTTTTTTATTCTTAAACGAAGGTATTAAAATCAAGGAATATCAACTACTGAAAATTGTGTTTGAATATGAACATAGTACTACTCTTATTTCTTGACTGCTCTAGTGCTGAACTAATACTTCTAGTTGTATGGTTTTGGTTTCCTACAGACTAGTGGGGACATGGGACCAACTGAGATTGATAACCATCAAATATTTCATGAGCTTGCTCCCTTTCTTAATGAAGTTTTTTAGTGTAACATTAACTTTTCATTGAAGATCATTATTTTCTTTTTTTTTACAAAAGGTTTAAAATTCACTAGACAAAAATAATCAGCATAGTGAATTAAATTACTAGACCATTTAAATGAGTTCATTTAATAGTTCAATACCGTTTTATTTTCAAAGAGAATTGTTGAATACTATTGCAACATTATTGATTGTCAATTCTCTTCATTTTTGCTTGATAAGTCAGCCTAAGCATTCAAATTTGTTTGATTTATTATAACTATAAATAACAAATATGCATGTAGACATTTCGTCTAAGGAAATCAGCTCTTTTTGGGGCACAAGTTGAAACAAAATCCACAAAGAGTGTCTGGAAGTAGCAGGAGAAAAAAAAAGCAAATAAACAATGGCTGCTAGAAACTGCTTAATTTCAATAGTCTATTAAGAAAACTCTGCAATTAACTTTTTGCCTCAGAAAAGGACATTATGACATATAAGCTTACATTTAAGTATCTTTACATATGGAGGTCTGAGATGCTGAAGGTAGTAATTAAAAAGAAAAAAAAGACTCCAAAATGCAAACACTCGCCAACAAATCCACCCTGTGGTCATCCTTTCAGAGAGACAACTTCAAACTAACATTCAAGCTGTGGGACTTTACAAATTTTTTTTAAAAGCATGTCTTTAACTTTATTATCACCATAAATATTGGAATAAGCAGAAGAATTTGATCTTAAAAAGAACATTAAATTTCTACGCAGCCCAACATGATGCAATGCTAAAGAAAATTTGGAAAAAACAAAACACTGTCACCTTTCCCTGACAGGAGCAGGTTATAAAACAAACAGAATGTGGTACTCACCATGATACGCTGCCTTTGCTGAGCCTCTAACAATGTGTTTAAACTCCCTGTCCATGTCTGGATCATGCACTTTGACTAAAATGTATTTAAACTTTCCATGTTTGTCAATTTCTACATCAGGTATTGAAATAAGTTTTGGATTTTTAAAGGATGTTGCAGAAGCCATTTGAGACGATGCCATTTTGAGGTTTATCTTATGTAATGCTCTGCAGAAAAAAAATGTATACACTATACTAGTGCTTGTTCAGAATCATCTAGTAAAGAAACATAAACAGCTATATTATCATTCTAAGTTGAAACAATCCTTGTAAAATTGCATTTATTTTTCAACCATATCATTTACTTTTAGATTAATTTACATATTGTAAACATAACCTTATAAGTTAAATCTATATTCAAGAAAACATCTTAAACTGAAAATAACATTCCTACAACTTTCTGTTTCATTCATTCTACTGACAAATATACAAAAACACATCCCTGTAAATTAATTTAAAAAAAAAAATACAAAGATAATGGCACATTTTTTTCTTCAATATGCTTAGACATATTTTAACAAGTAATCCTTCCCCCCTAGTGAAATTAGAGCATGGAATGGGTTGCCTGAATCTGACAGCAAAACTTGGTAGAGCTTAAGTCTCTTATTAAAATGCATGACTAGATTCACAAATTGAAATTGTTTCTTATGTTGCTCCCCTTGCTTCATCATGTAAACAGCTAGAAAAGGATCTAGTCTATTGTCTCAATTTTTGAAATGCAAAATAAACATTAAATGTGTAAGCTAACAGTACATATTAACTTTCAACTTTAAAAAGTAAATAAAAAATCAATATAGACAAGGGAGATCAATATGATGTAAATAATGTTGTTCTTCATGTATCAGAGCTCGATCATCACTACTCGTTGACTAGGAAACATGAAAAGGATTAAGACGTCTAATGAGCTCTCTATGTTGTGTCTGTTCTATTTATACAAAAGTTGTTTTTTTTTGTTTTTTTTATTTTATTTTTTTTTGAGTAAAGAGTCCTTGTAATCACAATTAAGTTCCATGACGATCAATACATCAGTCTTAGTCTGAAACGCGTACCGATTGCATAATATTAGATTTAAAGTTTATGAAAACCCATCATCCTTAATGTTATTTCATCAGTTCAGACATTTTTTTTTTTATCTATAATAAATTTTTTTCAGCCTGGATTCAAAATATTCATGGAAAAAATGCACTGGAGAAAAAAATAACAACATTGAAATATATGGCCTCCCTTGTTGATCATGTCATGTCATTTATGTGTATGAGATAATCATATCCAAATGGTCACTTCTTAATGGCTTTACACAATGCTCAAAAATAAAGATGAACTAATTATGGCTGTCAAACATTACAAGTCACAGATTTTTCTTTTTTTTTCTTTTCATAAATCTAATTTTTTCAAAATTTAACAATTTTTCAACTATACTGAATACTGCGCATCTTGCTTGGTATTTTCTTTTGTGCACCATAAGGTTTTGTTAGTTTTAGTTTCTAAGGATGCGCTTTATTGGTGTCATTGCTCTCTTGTTTTGCCTTGAGATGGAGTTCTCTTGTTTTGCCTTGAGATGGAGTTCTCGTGTGGTTTTCTTTCCCCAGTATTGGGTAAGTTAGTTTATTTTACTGCCTTCTGAATGTCGTAGATCTAAAATCGTTTCTTTTATAATCGTGCAAATGGCGGTCTCAAAGGTGTGCGTATTTTTCTTATCTAGGGATGCAGGCTTGGGACTCTGCTGGAGTTGTAGGCTAGGTATTTGACTATTGCCCATGGCGTTGGGGTGGGGCGTTGTGAGCCCTGATCGACTATGACACTGAGA
This sequence comes from Biomphalaria glabrata, assembly GCF_947242115.1. Lineage (NCBI taxonomy): Eukaryota > Metazoa > Mollusca > Gastropoda > Planorbidae > Biomphalaria > Biomphalaria glabrata. The sequence goes on from NC_074719.1 coordinate 17,298,488, forward strand.
TTAAGGTGTGCTATAGTTCCTTTGAATGTAATTTGTACTTGCCTTGTAAATGCTATTGATATTTATTCATAATGTAGGCCTCATCATATCATTAACCCATTAAACCTTTGTTGTTATATGCAATATTGTTATTCACTAGTATACGTTAATATTTGGTTTATTCGTTCCTGGATATTCATTGCATAAATTGATTGCTAGACTGTTAGGGGTGCCCAGGCAGACGAGCCAAGGCTAAATTACAACCCCGGTAGAAAGTTAATAAACACTGTTTAGGTGGGGAGCCCGGCAAAGTACATCATACCCTAGATGAGCCCGGGAACAAAACCTTCCTGACAGGTATTGCATATACACCATTTTTTACACTTCTGATACATGTAGTGTCTTTGTTCATTAATCAATAAGAGTTTTACAGAAGGTAAAAAAGAAAAGTAAAGTATAGTTCCCCTTTCAGTCCTTGTGATCTATGGGGCAGATAATGTAAAGTTTCTGTGGCCCACGGTTAACAAGGGTGTCATGTGACCACCATAACAACCAACCGCCTTTACTTTTCCTCAACTAATGTCAAGTACCCATTAGAGCTGGGTGGACTCAGAAGCACCCGAAATTAAAAATCCCAGTCTTTAACAGGATTTGAACCGGGACCTCTGGTTCAGAAGTGAAGCGTTTTACCACTCTGACTCTGCCACCACGTAGCCACCATCCATGGGTCAAAGTTCCCTAGTATGCCAATGTCATTTTTTTGGCTTCAATGTAAACAGAGTATGTCCAGGCTTAGTGAAATTTTTATTCATGATTATGCACCAGCTAAAACATTTCATAGTCCTGGTTATCTTTCACCACCAAAATGTAAATAGGGTTGATCAAGAACTATGTTTTTTCCATGTTACAAGTTTCGACCACTGCTGAGATAGTCATCAAAGACAGTCAAGAAGGGAAAATTAACATTTTGTTAATCTTTTTCCAATAATTATATCTCTAAATGATTGTTATTTGTTAAAATGGTGAATAGAAAATGTTATGTAAATTATACACATGTTCTTGTGAACATTTGTGACATACATGTGGTTGATGATGAAACTGTACTTGAAAAAAAAGTAAGAATTGTGTTTCTATGACTTTTGTGGGGTCACATTCCAAGATCGCCCCCGAAAGTAAAGTTTCCACAAAGTAGAGATGCATTATTTAATTTCATATTAATATATTTTGTTATTATATATATATATATATATATATATATATATATATATCTACGTACACTATTTTTGGATATAAACAGTATCACAGGACTTCCCTGAACACTTAAAACTCCTAAATAACAATTTTCATTTACTTTAATAACCTTTGTATTACATTACAAAAAGAGTTGGTACATACAGTAAGTATACTTTTTACTTTCACTGTCTGCACTTGGCGCAGAACTTTTAAGAGGCATCTTGGGTAGGTCTTTATATTTTTAAGTAAGACTATTCACAAATAACACACACTTAACACCAAGATAAAAAAAAGTACTAGCTGGATGAAGAATGAAAGGTGCATGTGAGAAGGATTCCTTGTTTGGTACTGTGACCTAGTGAGTATTCAACCAGTTGATGTGCTAAAGGGCTATTTCAGTAAATCAACATGTTTTAGAATATATATAAATATATATATATTATATTTTATTTGATTATCTTAATTAAGTTTTCTACCTGGAGCATGCTTACAGGGAGGAAAATTTGCTAGAGAATGTCGTGCGCATCTAGGGTTGCTTCTTGTATGATGTCTTTTTTGTGCACCTGTTGTTGTTGTGCTGATGGCGGATCTTTTGTTGGAGTTTTCTTTGGTGTTTTCTTCCCCAGTGGGTAAGTTAGTTTATTTTACTTTAGTCTTCGTGGTGTAGCTCTAAATTCGTTGGTCCTATGATCTTGTGAATGGCGATCTCAAGGAATGCATATTTTTCTTGTTTAGGGACGCAGGCTTGGGACTCTGCCAGAGTCAAGTCTGATTTGTAGGCTTTGTTTTGGTATTTGATTATTGACCATGGCGTTGGGGTTTGGGCGTTGTGAGCCCTGATTGACTGCAGCACTGAGAATAAGGTGTGCTATAGTTCTTTTGAATAGATTGTATAACTTGTAATTGCCTTTGTAAATGCTACCAATATTTATTCTTCATTTTGCCTCATCATATCATTACTTCATTAAACCTTTGTTTTGTTATAAATCTATGCAATCTCGTTATTCACTAGTATACGTAACTATTTGCATTATTCGTTCTTTTGATACTCATTTCATAAATTGATTGTTAGATTGTTAGGGGTGCCCAGGCAGACGAGCCATGGCTAAATTACAACCCCAACAGGAAGTTAATAACCAGCATTCAGATGGGGAGCCCGGGATCGTATATCATATACCCTAAATGAACCCGAACAAAACACACCTGACAGCATTCTGGTTTTCCTGGCTGAATCAGGCAACCCATTCCATGCTCTAATTCTAATAGCACTAACTGTCACTATCACTAACTAGGGAAGAAGAACTTGTAGAGAAGAAGAAGCAACTCTTCTAGACTAGTAAAAGTTAGTACTAGATCTAGATCTAGTATAATCTAGTATTAGTATAGCCTATAGCCTATTTTTAAAGTAGAAAAATAAGATTACATACTCTAAAAAAAAAACGAGGGCAGAAAAAAATGTATTTCAAAACGTATTTAAAATAAAAAAAACAGTTAACACACGATTAGATTTATAATATTATTTTTTTAGCAAAGATACGTAGGTCTATAATTAATTAATAATATATTAATTAAAATTCCCCAATTAAAAACATAAAATACCACCTCAACATTAATAGTTATTCCAAGAATAATTTGTACAAAAAAATCTAAATCTATATTACATAGATCTACGATTTAACGTACTAAAAGAGGAGAGAGAGAGAGGGGGCAGTGACCGGGCGCGCTCTGCGCGCGAGCAGGTGAGGTCATGTCAGTACGTCATCATACGTGCGGATAGACAGCTGCCAAATAATTGACCTGAAAAACTAGGGTCCTTCGATGTAAAGTTTTACCAAATTTATTATGATTAAACGAGTCAATGATATTTTAAAACTTAGCACACTTTTTTCAGGTACTAGAATTTTATTTTTTTCGTAATTTACTAATGATATTTTAAAATTTTAATTTCATTTTGATTTGCCACTTATAAATTAAAATTCCTCCTTTAAAACTGTACAATTTGATATATACTTTTGTCTATGTGTTCACGATAGTTTTTGAAATATTCACATTAAAAAAAAATTTGCTTCAGAACACTTTTTTTTTTTTTATTTCTCTCTAGATTCTAGATCTATATAATAATAATAATAAATAATAATAAAGTCCATAGGATGTCAGGACGCTTCGGACAAACTTAATTTTTTTTTAAATCATAGCATAAATCATAGCATAATAAATTTGGTGTTGTTGGAAAGCATTTTTCATCCTCTTTCATTCTTGATTGTATTATACATTTGTTCAAATTTGTTGGTATAGGATCAATTTAAATTTTTTGGTGCAACTACCAAGAGTAGATCTAGATCTATAAAAAATATAATGATCTACAGTGAATCTACACTATTAGATTAGTATAGACTATATAATAATATTAATAATATTTAAATATTATAGATCTAGATCTAGATCTAGTCAATTCTAGTCTAATATAAATTATAATTAATATTATATTATATCTATTATCTAGATCTAGATCTATAGTCATAGTCATTTAGACTATAAATATAATCTATATATATATCTATTATCTATAGTCATTTAGACTATTAGACGTGTCTTATATTACTTACTTGTACACTTCTACAGATCTAAATCTAGATATGTAACGAAGCTTCAACATTAACTTTTGTATAAAAATAAAAACAACATGAACAGGTTTACACTCACCTGCCCAGTAAGTTTACTTTAATGTACAACTTCGAGTCTATACTGAATGTTTAGTCAATTATTATGACATTTCTTAAAGACACGTACAGTCTAGTTTCATGGTCTTAGATCTCTTTTTATCTTTGGACAAAATCTTATCTTATCTTATCTTATATAATACAGACGTTACTTCAAAAAAGAAGATGATTACGTCCTACGCGTCATGCATTCAGTCATGCATATCAACCAATGACTTAAATTCTGCCAAGTCACTGGTTTTCCTGGCTAGCTCAGGCAACCCATTCCATGCTCTAATAGCACTAGGAAAGAAGGAGTATTTGTACAAATTTGTCCTAGCATATGGGACGAGGAATGTGCTTTTATCTTTGTGTCTTTCAGAGTATTTTATTAAATTTTGTTTTTGTATTTGAAGATTATGGTTCAGTGTTTTATGTATGATTGCTACTTTACTTTTGAGCCTTCTGTCCTGAAGGCTTTCTAAATTTAGTGATTTTACTAAAGGTGTTACTCTAGTCAAATGTGAATATTCGTTTGTTATGAATCGCACTGCTCTATTTTGTGTCTGTTCTAGTTTCTTAATGTTTTCTTGAGTTGAGGGGTCCCAAACAGAGGATGCATATTCTATTATTGGCCTAACCAAGGTTAAATAACATTTTAGTTTTATGTTCTTATTTGATTTATAGAAATTTCTTTTAATAAATCCTAATGCTTTGTTTGATTTTTTTGTAGTTTCATCAATATGTGGATTCCATGACAGTTTTTCATTTATTATAACACCTAGGTATTTTGCGTTTTTAGTCTGTGTTACTGGTTTGCCATGAATAAGATAAGTGGAATTAATTTGTTTTAGTTTTTTTGTTACTCTTAACAACTGACATTTTTCTGGGTGGAAAGACATGCTCCAATTTGATTCCCATTTCTGTAATTCATCTAATTCTCTTTGTAAAATATCTGTGTCTTGTGTTGTTTTTATTGTTCTATATATTATGCAATCGTCTGCAAATAATCTGACTTTTGTTCCTGAAGTAATGCAATTTGGTAAATCATTTATGTAAATTAAAAATAGTAAAGGACCCAAGACTGTTCCTTGAGGTACACCTGAGTTTACTGTTATCGGTGTTGATTTAGAGCCATTTATTATTACAGTTTGTTCTCTCCCTATCAGAAAGTCTTTGATCCACTGATGCAGTGGACCATTAATGCCGAAATATTTTAATTTTTTAAGCAAACTATGGTGGTGAACTTTGTCAAAAGCCTTAGAAAAATCTAGTAAGATAGCATCTATTTGTTCACTATTATCTAAACCTTTTGAGAAATCATCAATTAGTCCTATTAGTTGTATTAGTTGTGTTTCTTAATATAGAATATGGATCTATAGATCTACCTAGAGTATATTTCTATGGTCAGTACTTATAGGATTAGTATTGAATAAAAGATAAATCAAGAGCTAGATCTAGAATTCTAGGTTAATACAAGTTAATAAAATACACTGAACCCATTAAAAAAAAAAAAAACTAAAAAATATATAAGATAGACCAGGATATTCGCTACATAAAGACTTTAGTAGGCCTATATTCAAATATTGGGAAAATAAATTTTAGATCTAGATAGATATAGAGTCTATAGACAGACATAGTTAATATGATTTATATGATTGAATGAAATGTCCTAGATTCTAAATCCTCTTCCGTTAACATACCTGAAACAAATTCTTGGCTTACAAATATCCAAGCACGTAAACAAAAAGAGAAGAAAAACAACTCTGGTGCTCCACTCCTCTACCTGAATTCAAACGGGGTGGATGAGGAACAAACGAATTGCTATCGATAAATTCAAATCACGTGCAGTGAGCGTTCCTGGTGAAAAATACAGTAAGTTGTCCAATAAAATGCATGCACCTTTTTCCTTCAAGAATTGTACAGATGCAATTATGATATGTAGTGTAGGCCCAATGTGCTGTTCTATTTACACCTGAATGATTTTTTTTTTAATTTTACGCACATAATCCAGAGAATTTGATTTAGTTCGATTCTAGAAACTATACCGTCCAGTCACGCAGTTTCGCAGCCCGCGTGAGTTATAGGCTAGTCGAGTTGGAAATACCTGGCTAGAAACAAATGAGGACGCATTACTTACCCCAGTCACCCCTTCATCAGACTTGAGGAAACTTAGGGGGGGGGGAGAGGCATGATGCGGTGGAATAGGTACGTACTCATCAAGCTACTCAGCGCACGACGAGGCCCGCTGATAATAACACCTCCCCTCCACTTTCATCACTATTACTCACCTTGATGAAAGGTAGGAGGAAGGGAAAAAATTATACATGCACAAAATATTATATAGTTATTAGTAATGTTTTGTTTTGCTTTATCTTATCTTATAAAATACAGACGTAACTTTAAAAAAAAAAAGATGATTAAGTCCTACGTGTGTCCCTAGATCAATCCAATCTAGCATGGGCGTAGCCAGGTATTTTTTTCAGGGGGGGGATTTTTTCCGCCCCCCTCCCCGGCGAAAAAAAAATGGTATGTATGTGTGTGTGTGTGTGTGTGTGTGTGTGTAGTTAATCTTTATTACATTCTGACCCTTCATTCTTTCGGTAGACGTTTATTGTGCCCTAGAATATGTTATTCCTGGAGTTAGTGAAAAGATTGTAGATTCACCGCCATTGTCAGCTAGGGTGTCTGGGGGAGCGCTGTGAGCTCCCCCAGCGCGAGGCGGAGCCCCGCCACCAAGCACTACTTCTGGTATTGAAAGCCAACAAAATGCATATTCTGAGGATTCTACAATGCATTTTCCTGCTATTAAATATTTTTTTTTCCAAAACCTAATGTGCTATTCTTACTGACTTAGACCCTCCCGCGCCGTTCGGCGCATTTGCCGTCAAGCTGTTTCCACAAAAATCTGTCACTAAAAGGGAAATTTTAAACTCAAAACCATCTTTAGGGGTTTTAAACTTTTAAAAAAGCCATCTGTAGGGGTTTGAACCCCCCCCCTCCTGACTGCGCCCATGATATATATACTTTCCTCAACTATAGTCAGGTAATCGTTAGAGTCTTCACCGAGATTTTTAACCTAGGACCCCAGGTTCGGAAATAAAGCGCTCAATCACTCTACCACTGTGCCCCCATGGCCTTGTGAAATAATATAAAATAATGGAGGATGAAGAGTTGTGTTTGTAAATTGAAGTCCATATGCATAAGAACGAAATGTCAAGTAGTGAAATTGAATCCTTAACAATATGTTCGTTGATGTAGGATCTTCAGATGCCTTGAATGTGAATGTCTAGACCATGTATATGTTAATGTATATGGTAGCAGGAATTTTTTAACATTAAGAGATTCTCAATTCCAAGTGTTATACTTTATTCATTAATACTTTATTCATGCAGTAATAGAGCTTATTATCTAATAATTTATTCATATGGCTTAAAATTACTTCTTTCGATATATTATTCAACTTCACACAATGCTCTTGAAGACATGTATGATTGGATGCCCATCATGTGGCAAACAATTTGTGGGCCGGATTGTATAGAAATTCCCGGGCCGATTTTGACACCAGTCCGATCCTGTCTCTAAGATAAACAACAAAAAAAACTTTTACTCTAAAAATAAGTTTATTTGAAAGTCTCTTTGATACCGTCTAAGCGTAGCCAGGATTTTTTTTTCGGGGGGGGGGGTTGGGGAGAATTTTTCCTCCGCCCCTAACCCCCCCCCCCCCCCCGCGAAAAAAAAATTTATATGTATTTATGTGTGTGTGTGTGTACATAATCTTTATTACATTCTGGCCCTTCATTCTTTCGGAAGACGTTTATTGTGCCCTAGAATAGGTTCTTCCATGAGTTAGTGGAAAAAAGATTCTCCGCCATTACCAGTAAGGGGGTCTAGGGAACAGTGCATTATCTTGCTATTAAAAAGTTTTATTTCAAAAACCTAATGTGATATTCTTACTGACTTAGACCCTCCCGCGAAGTTCGGCGCATTTGCCGTCTAGCTGTTTCCACAAAAATATGTCACTGGTAATGTCTGAAGCCTCTTCCCACCTGCTCTGAGGACCTCCATGAATGTGTGGGGCCAAGTTGTACTAGGATTTCATCGCAACTCTTCTTATGCGTAATTCATTTTGTCGGAGAACATGTCCCGCAAACGGTCAAACCTCATGCGAAGCTCTGTCACAATCTTACTAAGGTGTCCACTCCCAATTCGGCATATGATTTCCTTGATTTAGACCCGATCACTATAACTGACTCCTAAAATCTGTCTTAGCCATCTTTGTTGAGCCACATTTAGTGTTTTTCAATTTCGGCAGATGACTATTCACTGCACTTTATTAATGGAGCCCCGCCACTGGTAGAAATAAGTAACTTCTCTTGAATACGCTCTTGGAATTAAGTGACTGTAGTTTGCTTTAGATTTTATATCGAAAAGCGAAGTTTTATCGTCAAAATCATCTGTCATTAAACTAAAAAAAATCTTTGGAGTTTTTTTGTTTTTTTTAATTCAAAACCCCATTTAGCTACGGTAATAGAATTTAGTAACTGTAGTTTGCTTTAGAATAATATTGAAGATAATGGTTTTCCACCTCAAAAAGCTCTATGTAGGGGGATTTTAAACTCAAAACCATCTGGAGGGGTTTTAAACTTAAAAAAAGCCATCTGTAGAAGAGGGGTTTAAACTCAATACCCCCAATTGGATTGGCTACGCTCAAATAATTTTAGTGTGTAATTTGCTTTTTAGCGGCCCCCGTAAGGGGAAAAAGCCGCTATTAGGTTTGTGCAAAATGTCCGTCTGTCTGTCTGTCCGTCTGTCACACTCAGATCTCGAAAACTAGAAGAGATATGAAAAATATTATTTCATCATTAAATCCGGCTTGAAAAGTTTAGATGCAACGGCTACTTTTGTTTTTCTAAAAGCAAACCATTTAATTTATAAAATTAATTATGCAAGCGATTTTTTCATAAAAATACACCAATTCTAAAACAATTACGTAAATGTAAGGGAGGCAATGTTACAATATGCTAACAAAGATGAACAATTTTTGTGTATTTTCAGTATCACTAAGTCAAATATATTTTTAAAATGTACAGGAAATGTTTACAACAAATATAAATAGTACTTAAAGATGTTTTTTTCTGGTTAACTAGCTGCTAAAATTAAAAGAAAAAAATTCTGTTTGTTTATAAAGGCTAATAATGCACTTTGTATGTAAATATCATGCACATTTTTTAAAATGAACTTTTAAAGCAGCGACTTTCGTGCAGTAGCGTAACGTCGCAACATGATCTAGCGCTAAACCAATTCCTTAAACTTTTTTAAAAAATCAGATTTTTTTTATTTTTTTTTTAGTGCCCCCATCCCAATAAAAGAAGCTTATTTTTGTGCGTTTTGTCTGTTGGTCGGTCTGTCCGTCACGATTAGATTAACAAATAACACTAGAGGCTATTGTAAATCTGATTTAATTTTTAATTTTTCATTCAGAAATATTGCAATAGTTTAAAGTATCTATAATAGATTGTTCCGGAGGTTTTGTGAAAAACAAATCAATGCCAATGAATATTTGTTTGCTCTTCTAAGTTATAGTAGATTTTATTTCCATGCTTAAACGTTGCAAGAAACACATGATCTTTAATATATTGTTCCGGTTTTTTATTGTAAATAGCATATAAATGCTAAATAAAAATATCTATACTGATTTATATTTCATTAACTATAAAGTTGTTCCGGATATTGTTTTATAAAAAACAAATTTATTTCAAATAATTATATTTTTTTCAAAAATATCGACAATAGGTTATTCAGGATTTTAAAATAAGAAAGTAATTTACTAGAAACGATTATTAAAAATAAATTTTTAGACTTATTTTACAGTTAATTTTCTTGACGAAACATAATAAAAGTTGTTTAATAGGTAAAGAATGTTCCGGATTTTTTTTCGATAAAGAAATCGACCTACATTACCTTAATTTTCTTACAAATCGTCGCCAAAAATGATCAGAATTTTATATGAAAAATCAAATTACGCTAATAAATGTTTGAAATCCCTCTTCTAATAAATAAAACAAATAATTTTCTAATTTACGAAAATTGATTCTTCCGGATTTTTTATGAAAAATAGTTTAACTCTATTTATGTAAAATCGCACTTCTCTCTTACACTGCATTTAACTTTCTATCTAAAACGTTAAAAAAATCTAATTATCGTTAATATTATGCTCTGATTTTTAAGGAAAACAACTTCCTAACACCAAAGTATGATAAAATTTCCATAAGGGTATGGTACATCAAATTTTCATAACAGACCATCCCAGAAATTTAATTAACGGCATTTGATTAATCTGGAATTCTTTTTTTTTTCTCACTATAAATATATAAACATCCGGAACAATCTATTATAGAAACTTAAAACTAATGCGATGTTTCGGAAGGGAAATTAATTTTAATCAGATTTTCAATAGCTTTTAGTCTTTTATTTTTCTCGCTATTAACATAACGGACAGACAAACAAAACAAGACAAAAAAAGCGTCTTTAATCCTTTTATATATATATATATATATATATATATATATATATATATATATATATATATATATATATATATATATATATATATATATATATATATATATATATATATATATAAATATATCATGGGCGTAGCCAGGATTTTTTTTCGGGGGGGGGGGGGGTTGGGGGGGGGGCCCGCGAAGAAAAATTATATGTATTACATTCTGACCCTTCATTCTATCGGAAGACGTTTATTGTGCCCTAGAATAGGTTCTTCCATGAGTTAGTGAAAATATTGTAGATTCCCCGACATTACTAGCAAAGGGGTCTGGGGGAGCGCTAGGAGCTACCCCAGCGCGGGGCTAAGCCCCGCCGCCAATCACTATTTCTGATATTGAAAACCAACAAAATGCATATTCTGAGGTATCTACAGTGCATTTTCCTGCTATTAAAAAGTTCTATTTCAAAAACCTAATGTGCTATTCTTACTGACTTAGACCCTCCCTCGTCGTTCGGCGCATTTGCCATCAAGCTGTTTCCATAAAATTGTTGACTCCCCGCCATTACTAGCAAGGGGGTCTAGGGGAGCGCCAGGAGCTTCCCAGAGCGGGGCGAAGCCCCGCCGCCAAGCACTATTTCTGGTATTGAAAGCCAACAAAATGCATATTCTGAGGTATCTACAGTCCATTTTAATGATATTAAAAAGTTTTATTTCAAAAACCTAATGTGCTATTCTTACTGACTTAGACCCTCCACGCCGTTCGGAGCATTTGACGTCAAGCAGTTTCCATAAAAATCTGTCACTGGTAATGTCTGAAGCCTCTTCCCACCTACCATGAGGACCTCCATGAATGAGTGGCGTCAAGTTGTACTAGGATATCATTGCAACTTTTCTTATGCGTAATTCATTTTGTCGGAGAACATATCCCGCAAACCTCATGCGTCGTTCTCTCACAATCTTACTAAGGGGTCGACTCCCAGTTCGGCATAGGATTTCCTTGATTTAGATCCGATCTCTATAACTGACTCCTAAAATCTGTCTTAGCCATCTTTGTTGAGCCACATTTAGTGTTTTTCAATTTCGGCAGATGACTATTCACTGCAGTTTATTAATGGAGCCCTGCCACTGGTAAAAATTTGTAACCTCTCTTGAATACGCTCTTGGAATTAAGTGACTGTAGTTTGCTTTAGATTTTATATCGAAAAGAAAAGTTTTATCGTCAAAATCTTCTGTTGGGGGTTTTCCACCTCAAAATGCTCTGTAGGGGAATCTTAGACTTAAAACCATCTGGAGGGGTTTTAAACTTTAAAAAAAAAAGCCATCTGTAGAAGAAACTCAAAATCCCCGATTGGCTTGGCTACGCTCAAATAATTTTAGTGTGTAATATGCTTTTTTTTTATATTGAAGATGTATTTTTAGCACCAAAACCCTCTGAATGGGGGTTTAAACTCAAAACCCCTTTCGGCAACGCTCATAGCATTTTGAGTGCGTAATTTGCTTTTTTTCTTACACTGAAGATGGCGGGGGGTTTAAACTCAAAACCCCTTTGACTACGCTCATAGATTTTAGAGTGAGTAATTTTCTTTTATTTATATTGAAGAGGCACTTTTTAGCTTCAAACTCCACTGGAGGGGAGTTTAAACTCAAAACCCCATAGACTACACTCATAACATTTTTAGTGTATAATTTTCTTTTTTTTTATTATTAAAGAGGTATTAAACTCAAAACTGAGTCAAAACCCATTTAGCTACGCTCATAACATTTTGAGTGCGTAATTAGCTTTTTTTATATTAAAGAGGGGGTTTATCGTAAATTTTAGACGGGGTTTTAAAATCAAAATCTTCCTTAACTGTGCTCTTGGAATTAGGGAATTTTCGTTTGCATTTTTTTTTGTTTTGTTTTATAGAAGACTGCAAAAACCCCAGGTAGGGGGTTGAAAACTCAAAACCCCTGGTAGGGGGTTTTAAACTCAAAACCCCTAGTAGGGGTTTTTAAACTCAAAACCCCTAGAAGGGGTTTTTAAACTCGAACCGCTCTGGTAGGGGTTTTAAACTCGAACCCCCCTGGTAGGGGTTTTTAAACTCGAACCCCCCTGGTAGGGGTTTTTAAACTCGAACCCCCCTGGTAGGGGGTTTTAAACTCAAAAGCCCTTTGGTTGTGCTAGGGCAAGTGATGGTTTAGTATTAAAATCTCCTAAAATAAACAAAATCAAAGCAAAAAATCAGTCACTAAATTCCAACTACCCCCCCCCCTAAGGGGGGGGATTTCATTTCGGGGGGGGGGGGGTTTGAACCCCAAGAACCCCCCCTGGCTACGCCCATGATATATATATATATATATATATATATATATATATATATAAAGTCTAACTATAGCCCATCAAATGCAATGCTAAAAGAACAAACTCGGTGCACCAATGTCTATGAACCCTCGAGAAGCTGCTCGTATAGAAGACATTTTTTAGTCTAACCATGGACTAACTAGGACGTGTGACGTAATGGAATTTTTTTCCTTTGACGTCATATGGAGTTATTCTTTAAATGAAATGCTAAAAGAAATCACTCGGTGCACCAATGTCTATGAACACTCGACAAGCTGCTCGTATAGATGAAATGTTTTAGTCTAACTAGACCGTGTGACGTAGTGGATTTTTTTCCTTTGACGTCATATAGAATAAATTCGTTTAATGCTAAAACAACTCGGTATAGTAATGTTTATTAAACCTCGTAATGATAACTACCAGACAGCCATGATTTAGACTACAAAAACAAAATTTAATAAAATACTCTGAAAGACACAAAGATAAAGGCACATTCCTCGTCCCATATGCTAGGACAAATTTGTACAAATACTCCTTCTTCCCTAGTCCTATTAGAGCATGGAATGGGTTGCCTGAGCTAGCCAGGAAAACCAGTGACTTGGCAGAATTTAAGTCATTGGTTAATATGCATGACTAAATACGTGACGCGTAGGACGTAATCATCTTCTTTTTTGAAGTAACGTCTGTATTATATAAGATAAGATAAGATAATGTGACTCGCATTTTAAAGACATAATAGCTAGATTTAGATCTAATCTAGATTTTTTACACTAGATCTAGATTTGTTTTTACACTAGAGCTAGATTTTTTACACTAGATCTAGATTTTTTTTCTTACACTAGAGCTAGATTTAGATGTTCCTTCAGAGTTGTAGTCCAAACCTCCCGTAGGACGACGGGGATGGGAGCGGGCAGGGTTTGAACCTGAGACCATCGATGAATCAAAACGACAGTCCAGCGCGCAAACCGCACTACCAGACAGCCATGATTTAGACTAATAGATTAAGATCTATAATTTTAATTTCTAGGCTTAAAGTGTAGATTTTTTCTAAAGTCTTGATTGTCAATATGTCAATATTGCAATGTTATAAAATACTAAAACTAATCTACTATTTTAATATTTAGATTTTGCAATTAGTCTATTAATTGATTATCTAGTGTGTTTTTTATATAAATCTTATCTAAATTACATCTACATTATCCCAAATATATATTTTAGATCTAGATCTAGTAGATATAGATATTGAGAGTGCTAAATTAGTAGTTTAATTTAGATAGATCTACATCCTCATTCTAGTTCCATTTAGGCCTAAATGAAAATGCTCAATACCAAAAGATTATCTAAAATCGCTCTTCTGACATATTGTACATATCCGGTATTATATAGTTATCATTCCGTAATGTGTAGGTATATTATCAATAGTAGGCTATTAGTTTGTAACCAGTTTGTCATTAGATTAAGAGCAATGCATGGTCGTGCGGTTAGCGCGCAGAACTGATTATTTCTACAGTCTCGGTTTCATACCCTGCTCGATGCTATCCTCAGTCGACCAGCGAATATGCGGATCCGACAGGGATCCGTCTCCCACGGGGGCCGCCTCTGAATTTGTGTGGCAACACAAACTCTCTTTGTAATCTTGTTTTATATTGAAGAGGTAATTTTTTAGCATCAAATCCCTCTTGGCAACGCTCATAGCATTTTGATTGCACTGAAGATGTATTTTTTAGCTTCAAATCCCGCTGGCGGGAGGTTTAAACTAAAACCCTTTTGGCTACGCTCATAGATTTTAGAGTGAGCAAATGTTTTTTTTTATATTGAAGAGGTTATTTTTTACTTCAAACTCCACTGTAGGGGAGTTTAAACTCAAACCCCCTATGACTAGCACTCATAACATTTTGAGTGTATTATTTGCTTTGTTTTTATTATCCGGGGTTTTAAACTCGAACCCCCCTGGTAGGAGGTTTTAAACTCGAACCCCCCTGGTAGGGGGTTTTAAACTCGAACCCCCCAGGTAGGGGGTTTTAAACTCAAAAACCCCTGGTAGGGTTTTTTTAAACTCAAAACCCTCTTGGTTGTGCTGGGGCAAGTGATGGTTTAGTATTAAAATCTCACCTAAAATAAACAAAATCAAAGCAAAAAATCAGTCACTAAATTCCTCCCCCCCCCCCGCTGCGGGGGGGGGGGTTCATTTCGGCCCCAGGCTACGTTAATGAATTGATAATGCTCGCATAAATGAGTTGAATCAGTTTTCCTTTTTGAGCTCCTGCGCCGAATCGGTTGTAGCCCTAGAATAATAAGTGGAATCTTTCTTCAGTTCAGCCTTTGTTCTCACCTTATGTTGACACTTTATTGTTAGGATCTAGTAGACTTACATCTATATATTTTACACATTATGCTTATGTTTTATTCTTGGCGCTTTCTATTCACAGAGAGCATAGGACCGCAACATCAGCACTTCACCATCGGACTCTGTTCTGGGCCTTTAGTTGGGTCCATGTCCATCCTGGCATCTTTGCTTCTTGGTCAACCGATAGGCATATTATTCATTTATGACTTAGTCTCCCAGCCTTTCACTTCTTCTGTGGGTTTCGTCTCCCAGCCTTGCACTTCTTCTGTGGGTTTCATTCTAGAGCCAGTCTTGCAATGTCTGCTGTTGTTCGCATAGTCTGCCCAGTCCAACCTCATTTGCATCGTTTTTTCCTTGGTGTTTTATGAGTTGTTTCCTATAGGCTGTAGATAGATATTTTTTTTAGGTCATATGATACCAATTATATGACACAACCATTTGTTAGTGTATGTCTGGAGCGTGTTTTTATTGTTGTTTCTCATAGTATCTTCGCCATACAAAATAACTTTATGGAAAAAGGCAACAAATAAATTCAAGGTTAACAAACATTTATCCAAAGTAGAATCACTCCTTTCAAGGGAGAGTAATCTAGTAATTTTTCATCAGTTTACAATAGAAACCAATATGGCGAATACCGCTATCATAATTAATATACGCTGATTTTATTTTAAAAAAAATGAATTAAAGCTTATATTATTTAACAGATACTTGATCTAGATCTAATGAATTTAATGGGAAAATTGTTCAGCAAACGAAGTAGATCTAGATCTAAAAGCGCCGGAGACGGCCGGTATGTAACTATGTTCTAATGTTGACTCTTTACTCTTTTGTCACATTTTGTGTTTATGTTTTGTCAGTTTTGTAAAATAAAATTAAAAAATTGATTTCTCAAATTTCTGAATCTGAGTATCAATCAATCATTATCATAAATATGATTTGAATATTTGAATCAATTTGTGTGATACTGACAGTGTGTCACTGTACTAAATAACAAGTGATAACAAGTGTATAGAATAATACTAATTAATAGTATAGCATAACTCGAGACACTTGATGGACTCGAGTCAATAATACTTATAACTTATATTATATATTATCAATACTATCGACAATAGTATTTAAGTCTATAATTTAGTTACATTATACCATGTGTCTTTTGATGTGATAAATTTTTTTCATCTTTGTAAATGTATTTATTGCTTGCGTCGAGTTGCTGTCATATTATACTTATTATAGTAGCTCTCAGTAAAATATAATAGCAGGTTAAGCATGCCTGCCAGTGGTTTAAAATGTCTCAAGGTTGAACCCTGCCTGCTGTCATTCTAGGGCAGGGTTGGACTTGGATAAAATTACCTTCAAATCATTGGGATTGAACTATCTAGCTGATATTCTTGTATGCAACTCAACACAACAGATTCTTGTTCAGAGGCTTGGGGCTTGTGAAGAAACTGATACAAATCATTGAAGCCTCTTTCACTCTAGATCTAGAGCACTAGAGGGCCGCATTAAAAAAATTGGGGAATGGGGGGCTGCATATATATATATAGATATATATATATATAACTTAGAAAGGTACGCTAGCTATAACTGTGTATAAAATCTTTTAATTCATATTTATACTGTATTATACATTCACTTTTTTTTTCACACTCTTTATTTTGGAATTACAAGAGTTAGCCATTTCTGAAACCAATTTTACTATTTAAAAAAATGGCTATTGTCTTTTTACATCACAACATTTCACCACGAATGTACAGTTTTACTTAATGTGATGTATTTAGCTTTTTACACTCAAGCATAATGTTCTGGAACTGTGGAACTAGTTTACTAGTTGTTATCGTTGTGACTGCTGTGACATTACATTCAGTCAGCATCAACCTCCGATTACAGTTGTTGAGTTTCCACATAAAAAAATACTTCTTGGGGTTCACCCCCCCCCCCACGAAATGAAATCCCCCCCCCCCAAGGGGGGGGGGGAAAGACAGACTTTGGTGACTGATTTTTTGCTTTGATTTTGTTTATTTTAGGTGAGATTTTAATATTAAACCATCACTTGCCCCAGCCCAGCCAAGGGGGTTTTGAGTTTAAAACCCCTACCAGGGGGTTTTGCAGTTAAACTTCCCTCTTCTATAAAACAAAACAAACAAAAAATAATGCAAACGACAATCCCCTAATTCCAAGAACATAACTAAGGAAGATTTTGATTGTAAAACCCCCTCCAAAATTTACTATGAATTCCCCTCTTCAATATAAAAAAGCACACACAGAAAATGCTATGAGCGTAGCCCAAGGGGTTTTGAGTTTAAACCCCCTTTAGCGGGGTTTAAAGCTAAAAATATCTCTTCAATATAAAAAAAAGCAAATTACACACTCAAAATTCTATGAGTGTAGCCAAAGGGAGTTTTAAGTTTAACCTCCCCCCTTCAGTGGGGT
Organism: Biomphalaria glabrata; assembly: GCF_947242115.1. Lineage (NCBI taxonomy): Eukaryota > Metazoa > Mollusca > Gastropoda > Planorbidae > Biomphalaria > Biomphalaria glabrata. The sequence goes on from NC_074719.1 coordinate 17,316,010, forward strand.
TCAAAGCTAAAAAAAAACCCTCTTCAATTAAAAAAAAAAGCAAATTACACACTAAAAAATCTTTGAGACTAACCAAAGGGGTTTTAAGTTTAAACCCCCTTTCAGCGGGGTTTGAATAAAAAAAGTACCTCTTCTATAAAAAAAACCAACAAATTACACACTCAAAATCCTATGAACGTAGCCAAAGAGGGTTTTGAGTTGAAACCCCCCTTCATCGGGGTTTGATGCTAAAAAAATACCTCTTCAATATAGTCTAAAACCACTCCAGATGTTTTTGAGTTTAAAATCCCCCTACAGAGAGTTTTGAGGTTGAAAACCCCCTTTTCAATATTATTCTAAAGCAAACTACACTCACCAAATTCTATGAACGTAGCTCAATGAGGTTTTTGAATTTGTTAAAAAAAAAACTCCAGAGATTTTTTAGTTTAAAACCCCACAATAGATGATTTTGCCGATAAAACTTCCCTTTTCGATATAAAATCTAAAGCAAGCTACTGTCACCTAATTCCAAGAGCGTAGCCAAGAGAGGTTACAAAATTTCTGCCAGTGGCTGGACTCCATTAATAAAGTGCAGTGGATAGTCATCTGCCAAAATTGAAAAAGACTAAATGTGGCTCAACAAAGATGGCTAAGACGGTCTTTAGGAGTCAGTTATAGGGATCGGGTCTCATTCAAGGAAATGCTTTGCCGAACTGGGAGTCAACCCCTTGGTAAGGTTGTGACAGAGCGTCACATGAGGTTTGTGGGACATGTATTCCGACAAAAAGAATTACGCATAATAAGAGTTGCAATGAGATGGAGGCCATTACGAGGAAATCGCAAACAGGAACATCCTAGAACAACTTCACGCCACACTTTCATAGAGGTCCTCAGAGCAGGTGGGAAGAGGCTTCAGACATTGCCAGCTACGGAGTTTTTGAAAACAGCTTGCTGCACTATGAGCCAAACGGCGCGGGAGGATCTAAGTCAGTAATAACCCCTCAACTCAAGAAAACATTAAGAAACTGGAACAGACACAAAATAGAGCAGTGAGATTCATAACAAACGAATATTCACATTTGACTAGAGTAACACTTTTAGTAAAATCACTAAATTTAGAAAGCCTTCAGGAAAGAAGTCTCAAAAGTAAAGTAGCAATTATACATAAAACACTGAACCATAATCTTCAAATACAAAAACAAAATTTAATAAAATACTCAGAAAGACAAAAACATAGAGGCACATTCCTCATCCCATAAGCTAGGACAAATTTGTACAAATGCTCCTTCTTCCCTAGTGCTATTAGAGCATGGAATGGGTTGCCTGAGCTAGCCAGGAAAACCAGTGACTTGGCAGAATTTAAGTCATTGGTTAATATGCATGGCTGAAGGCATGATGCGTAGGACGTAATCATCTTCTTTTTTTGAAGTAACCTCTGTATTATATAAGATAAGATAAGAATAGCACAGGTTTTTGAAATTAAACTTTTAATAGCAGAATAAGGCACTGTAGATACCTCAGAATATGCATTTTTTAGGCTTTCAATATCGAAAATACAGCGCTCCCCCAGACCCCATTGCTGGTAAGGGCGGGAAGTCTACAAATTTTTCACTAACTCCTGGAAGAACTTATTCCAGGGTATAATAACCGTATTCCGAAAGAATGAAGAGTCAGAATGTAATAAAGATTAATTATACATACACACATATATATATATTTGGGGGGAGAAAAAATCCCCCCCCCCCCCCGAAAAAACATCCTGGCTACGCCCATGGTGGACCTTAATAATGTGAACGTTTAACAGCAAAGAATTTTTAAAGTGTGGAAATACAGCCTCTGGCACCAATAAAAACTCATGCAGAAGAGCTGACTGGAATTTCTCTTTTATGTCATAATTTGCTTGGATGTATGTCCTCTGGGGCTAAATCAGCTTTTGGGCTAATTGATGAGCTGATGGTATTGAAAACTGTTATTGACATCTTAAATTTGCTTTTATAAATTCCACAATTAAGAAATCTAAATAAGTATTGTACTTTTAATCATTTCACTAGAAATAGTTTCTCCTTTCAGCAAAAGAAAATGACAAAACATGTTTTCTTTTGCTTGCCTGGAGAAATGGGAAAACTTTGTTTGAAAAGATTTAACATGCACTTACATTTCAAATGCAATGAAATCGTTATTATGAACAACATGAAGTCTGTCCTCCACTATTCGTTAGAAATATTAATAACAAATCACAGTCAATGTCATTCAAGGAACATACAAATTTCTTCCTTGAGATTTTATATTCTTCTCATTACCTTGCCCATGCTAAGCCAGTGGATTCTTCAGAATATTTGTTCTCTAAATTATGTACTTGTCGGAACTGCCTATGGTTAAAACCCCCTGTCTCTGATCAGTTTAATCAATGTGATTATTTTTTAAATAAAAAGTTAATATTTTATGCAGCTGTTTTCAAAATTTGGGGTAATCTTTATTTTAGAAAAGCAGCAACTGTTTTTCTCAGTCAAAGATCAAGCTCCATCAGTTGTTACACTTGCCATCTTGTTCCTAGCCTACACAACACTCAACATAGTTCTTCATGTCATTGAATAAATACTGCATGTCATTGAATAAATACTGATCAGAGATTGTGGCTTGGACTGAGTGTATTGAAGTATAGCCAAGAAGAATAATCTTCGTTTACTTGAAACTTCTTATAATGAGACAGTTTCAATTTATATAGATTTTATTTTTAATATATTTGCATTTTTATATGTATATAATGCCTTAACAAAAGTGTACAAAGTTTAAAAATTATTTACTAAACTTGTTTTTTTAAGCTTTACCAGGCCAGACTTGGTATCTGTTGCATCAGAAGCTGCACATGGAGGCTGTGGTGACACAAAGCTGACTGTGTCTAATTGCAATGTCAAACTTCAGCATACTGATGCAATTGCCAGCGTGGCCTGTTATCTACCAGGCTTGTGCCTATCAGGAAGTAAAGATATGGTGAGTAGTCATATTTTAATGTCAGTTCATTGGTCTTCCTCAGTCATGGAGCAAAGAAATGAATTGAAAGCCTGGACATTAGTTTTGTTTGAAACAATGCTGCTCACACAGCTGCCCCTCTCCATGCATCTGATATGTTCAAAGGAATCAGGCTCTATCAGTAAAAAATGTTTGTTTTTAAAATGTTTTACATGTTTCGGTTGTTCCTTCAGAGTTGAAGATAGTTTACTTCCTAGTCCAAACCTCCCGCAGGACGACGGGGGATGGGAGTGGGCAGGATTTGAATCCTCGACCATCGATAAATCTGAACGACAGTCCAGCGCGCAAACTGCACGACCAGGCAGCACTGTATGTTGTCACCAGCTGATGGTTTTTCAGAAGGGTTGACTACTGAAGCCTTTCCCTTGTTTAGGTATAGAAGCATAGGTTTGGATTCAGTTTTCCTGGTCAGCCAAGTCAGATAATGAACCACTCTTAACCAAGACTTAATAGTTTAAGCCTCTTTTGCCCATCTTCCTCCATTCCCCTATCACTTATAACAGTTCTACTGCACACTTTATCTGAGCCACGTCTTGTGAAGGCCAGGAGTTGGACTGGTTGTAGGAGGCTGATGCTATTTGCTTAGCCTATATCTTATACCACTTCTGGCAATAACAACCTTACAGAACCTAATGGCAGTATAATTTATTGTAAATTATAATGTCAGTATAATATAGAATATGTTTGAAATAATTAAATAAGACATTTAAATCTATAATAATTTATTAGTATGTTTTCTTTACAGATTAACTACATTTAACTATTTTCTAATTTTGTCTTCTGAGATCAGTAATATGTTTGATTTTCAGCTGAGCTGTTCGGTGTTGAAAAAGATGTATATATATTACATCTGGAAGATAATTTTTGTTTTGCTTTTTTTCTGTTTTTTTTTTGTTTTGTTTTGTTTTTACTTCTTGTAAAATGAAATCTTTCTTAAATTATTGAATATTTTCTATACTTAGAAATCAATTACTGTGGCTAAGAAGTTAATTTATCAAATCAACAACTGATCACAATTCATGTCTTTTGGAAAAATATTGTGAATAAAATGTATCTTTTATTTTATTAATGTTATGTCAATTTTAAAATTACATTAGGCTGCATTAACATCTAATTACTTAAATAAATACTATACCATAAGAACTTTAAAACAAATGACTGTAATACTCTTGTTGTGTATTGTTGAAGAATGCTGTGTTCGTGTGTCCATTTAGCACGTAACAAACATGAATAGTATACAAAGTCGTTTTTAGCAGATAACATGGCATTTATTCAATAATAATAGTAATGTACTGCACTTCTAGTTGTTACACCAAAATATCCAGTCGCAATATAACTACATCCGCATAACAGCTGTATCAAGTATATCCAATATACAAAGTCCTCAGGAATTGATATATATATACATATATATAACTTTACTTATTAAATCACATCCGCATCACAGCGGGTAACAATAATAATATGTATCCAGCTCCCAATACAAAATAGCTATCAAAATACATGTACTGTCTTACTGTTTTCAAGTGACTACTCTCAACTTAACTTAAGTTCCTACTGTCCGCAATGGACCAAAGGATACTAATGACTTCGTCTGCTTAAAAGTTACTACTCTCTTCAAGTGACCAAAAGATTCTTTCTTCTTACTTTCTGTTTCTATATCAGGAGTTTCACCTGTTTCACCCTCTTAACCTGAGGTGAACATATAGCAGGCAATGTCAACCGAGACTGTGACAATGACATACCAAAAGGATTTTGGCTTAACAAACAAACTGACAAAACTCCAGTTTTAAGATGATGTCAGCTCCTAATGTGTAATCAAAGTTTAGGGAGAGTACTGACAGGATCAAACAAAGAGTGAGATAATGACAGTGATGCTAATTTAAAATATATACTAGTAGGCCTACTTTTCCTTATGACATTTTTGTTTGGAGAAAAACATTGGTGAATTGACATCTCAGTCTGGACTAAATTTTTTGTCTATGAGATCTTAATTAGTTAGGATTAGTTTTTAATTCTTATATATTCATTATTTTAAAATCTTGATATGTTCTTGAATTTTTTTCCTAGTGTGTATTACTGTACAACTACAACAGTCAAAAAGTGATTAATAGATGGCAAGGTCACACAGGTCCTGTAACAAAGGTACAGTACAGTACAACTTAAGTTAGTAATAATTTGTAAGATTATTCTTTAATTGTGTATTAGAACCAAAAAATGGCTATTGCACAAAAAGTTTTCAGGACTAGGCTATTATGTATGGGATAATTTTGGCATGATTGAATCCCTAGACCAGTATATGATTTAAAGTTGATGCATGCCTTGTGGTGTGTTATGCGCTCTCTATGGTCCTGGGCTCAAATGCTGCTATCCCCCATCAGAGGCTTCGGCTAGGATGCCATTATTGTTAAATCAGAAAAAACATCCAAAATATGTCAAACATTTTACAAACATCATTTTTCTACCATTGTATACTTGGCCCACTCATATATTATTGTTTCTTCCAATTATAAAATTAATCTGTATGAGATGTCTCAGTTGTAATTTAAAATTTAATGAAATATATTAGCATTAAAAAAAAAAATTAAAGTTTAATTTACAAAAGATCAATTAAACATTGTGATTCTTGTTTTATTTAGCAAAATTGAAATTGCTCCATTTGCTGTAATAATTATAATATCTTGTAGATTTTAAAATTGACAATGTTTTGATATAACCACTTTGTATTGCACATTTTAGGTTTGTTATGGTTCATCTTGCAAAGGTGTTTTCAGCTCTTCAAGAGATAAAACTATTAAACTTTGGGAAATTGGAAATCCAAATTTTAAGCAAGACTTTGTTGGGCATTCTTTAGTTGTCACTGCTATCCATCTAAATAAAGGTAATTTATCATGGTCTTAGACAATTTATTTAGAAGTTTCAAAATATTGTACTAATTTCTAAATAAACATCAATTTTTTATACATAAATCCATGAGAACAGGGGTTCTCAACCTGTAGGCCAAGACCCCGTTGGAGGATGAAGGATCATTTGCCATGGATCACATATGATTATTGGAAGAAGGTTTTATTTTTAATATTCTGACATGCAAAAGTTTTTCCATTGACAATACTAATTTTTTGTACTGTACATGTCATTTGAGATAACTGGATCTGAATGATTTCAAATAATTTTACTGTTGTTGTATAAATTGTAAGAACAGTTTACTTGAGGTATAGAAATGATAGCGCTGATAACCTCTTGAAATGACTACAACAGATTGAGGTGCATGTGCAAAACTTGTTCATTCTGGAAAAATTGAAACTCTTTGGCAATGCCTTATTATTATTATTATAAATATTTCCATAGAAATTCATTTATCAGCAGCTCAACCTGTAGTCTACAGTTTTTTTTTTCTTGTTATAATAGGACTAGCTGAAATAAATATGGGGTTGAATGCTCTAAAGGCACTTCATATCCCTGACAATGACCACCTAACTCTCAGTTTAAGACCAATAGTCATCACCTAAACCAATGATTCCCTAAGTGGTCTTTATAGACCCTCAAAAACCTACAAAGACTTTCAAGGAATCTATGAAAGTGAAAAAATAAATTGGGGGTCTATGAGATGTCCACAGGGTCTACTATAGTGGATTTCATTTAGGCTTAAACGTGTCATGACTTTATTTTTTCACATCCCATTAATGTAATTATTTCAGACACTTATATATGATTGGTACCTTAGTTATAAATACTTATCCTTCTATTCAAATGAAAAATTGTTGTATTTAATTTCAATACTTGTTTAAACAGCTTTATTTTGTCTACATGTAACTAATGTTTAACAAAAAGAAATGTATTTTTTACATCATTGATTATTTAAAATTGGGATTCATTCCTTTTTTATCAAACAAGCAGTTGTTTAAGTGCCTTTTTATAATGATAGGAAACTAAATACACTGGAGGATCACTTGAGACGATGCCACCCTGATAAAAAAAATGAAGGTTTGAAAAACTTTCAAATACTAAAAGATAAAGTTCATAATAGACCCACAAAATCTCTCATCAGCATCATGTAGAGAAGATGGTGGTTTGTGAGCGTCTTACAAGATCTCTTTGCTTATAACCAAATACGGAAAACACTATAGATAAAACATTGATTTTACCAGCCACTGAAGTAGTTTAAAAACTGTTTTACGCAAACCTACACATCTAAAATTATTAAACGAAATTCTATAAGCAACAATACAGTTCAATGGCACGTCGGTGGTATGAGTTAAAAGCTTCTTATGTAATTATTTGCTAACGTCAAATACAGCGGATCAGCGGCAGCGCAGGCTCTGACAGGGTGTAGCGTTATGTGCTGCAAGTAATGGTCGCTGGCTATTTAATACATATCAATAGTTATTTTAATTGGTTTAAATTTGAATTTTATCTAACTTGTAATGTAACTTGAAATTACTATTTCACTTTTCAACTCACTACAGTTAGACATTTTAAAAAAAATGGAGTTCATGAATTTGCAAAAATGCAATATAAGTTAAGCAGGGGTTTACTGAAAACTAGAAAACATGGCCAGGGGTCTACGAGACAAAAAAGTTTGGGAACCACTGACCTAAACTGATCATAATAACAGAATCAGTATATTACATTTTGTATAATGCTAAGAAACAGTACATATAAAAAAAAACAAAGCTAGTGCTGCAAATAATCTATAAATGCTGATGTACCAATGACCAGAATGGACATGATCATCGATGATCATCATTGTTATAAAATTCTAAATGAAAACTTGTTTTTTTTTATCCACCAGTTAATTTCTGTCTTATTGATTTTTATATACAGATAATAGTCTCTTATGCAGTGGTTCAAGAGACAATTCTGTGAAACTTTGGGATGTGGAATCAGCAACTTGCATCAAAACTAACAGCATAGCTCAGAATTTGGTGATTTTACCTAAGTAGTTGTTTATATAATATGTTACTTTACGTACGCTTTCATTTTTTATCTCTATGTCTCTAATTATTTATAAGGTATTCATTAAATATTTTAAAGGTCACAGACTTAAAATTTATACCAGAATCTTCTTTGATTGTACAGACAGGGGAAGATAAACAAGTAAGGTAAGCATTTTGTACTTATGATTGGTATATTTAAAATATGGTACTGTACAAAAATATTACATTTTAAACAATAATATCTAATTTGTACATTTCAAATCTTATGTTTATGTTTAAGAAATCAACAAGTTAGGGGCAATAGAGAAATAACATTATTCATCCTTGTTACATATTCTTATACGAAAGTAAAAAGACTTGACCTTCCTATCACATTTGTTCCATCATTTGAACATTGGAGTATGTCTCTTAATACAATAGCTCACACTTGTGAATTTGTTTAATTATACACAGTTGTGACACAATATTAATTTAATTTGAATTTTCATCATTAAAACTCAATCTACTGAAAAAGAATATAAATCCTAACTTTAAAATGGATTAGAAAATCAGAGTAAAAAAAAACACAATATAAATTGTATACATATTAATACAATTCACTGATAATATTGTAGCTGGACTGACTGTATGACCTGATTAATTATGACTCCATATCTTTCTTTTATAGTATTTTAAAATTATAACAGTCACTGGCTTAAATTTATTTAGCAGTATATTTATAATAACCAAATGCTAAGATGGTAACTATTTATAGACTGGTTTATGTATTAAAATAATATAGATCAGAGCTAATAAAATGATTGAACAATTTAGTGTTACAAATATATATTTTTTAACCTCTTTTTTTATTGTTTAGAGCATTTGATGTTCGTTCCCTCCAGCCAGTTTTTACTTTACCGAGCAAGCAGTATATACAGATGTGTTGTGATGTTAGTTCTGATGGAAACTATGTAGTATCATCCAGCAATGGATTCTCCGGAAAAGGCTGTGAAGTCACGGTAAGAAAATACACACTCCATTTTCCATATTACAAAATCAATCTATAAAAAAGAGAAAGAAATATTTTAGTAAAACTTTAGTTTGTAGTATTTCAGACAATGGGGGGAATGATGCCAAATGGTAAAATGGTTGGCTTAATTCTGAATTGCTGGGTCCCAAGTTTGAATCCCTAGCTATGATGGATTTTTAGGATGCCCCTCAGTCCACCTAACTCTACTAGGAGGTTATAATATTGGGAATTCAAGGCTGGTTTGTCATGTGCTGGTCACATATCACCCTCATAAATCATTGGGCATAGAAACAGATCTGCCCCCATAGATTGCAGAAATATAATAAATGTTGGTTCTTAAATTTACGATTTACTGGATTAAATGTAACCGTAATATAAATTTGTAGTAGGGACCCAAAACCGAAGGAAAAATCTCACTTTTTAAAAAATTGCGTAACATTTTGTAAGTTTTAGGTATTTTTCACCCTACTACATCTTAAAGTATTTATATCCAATTACAATAAAAATGGTACTGTTAGAAAGGTTATTTTAAATGTGTAGTTATTGCTATATTTGTTTCATATTTTTAGCTCATTTAAGTTTAACTTATTTTAGAGTTTTAGTAAACCATTGCATATTATTTTATATGTACAGCAAAATATTGAAATAAAATATTATTTATAGTAATATTTTCTTGTAGATCTATTAATCCTCCTCATTTTGACACACATTGCATGCATGTAGGATTTATAGTTTTTTTGTTTCAAACTTTTGAAAATGCACATTTTTCGTGTTTTATACTTCTCTTTTTGAAATATGCTAAAAATGATAAAATGCAACATTCAGCATTAGTAAATAGATTCAAAATATTTTTTGACAACTTTGAAAAACATTGAGTGTGTTCTCTGTGTGCACATGAATGTTTTTACTAAGTTTCAATTCTCTGTTGATGGACTTTATTCTCCACTGTTTCTTGCTAGTCTTCATGGCTCCTTACTGTTCTTACCAATTCTTAATTTAAAATTGTGTTATTGTTAATTAACCTTTTAACTCTACTGTATCTATATCTATCTTTATTACTGTATCTATATCTTTATAGTGAAAGTATTATAAAATAAAAATCAAATCAATATGTTATTTGAATAACTTTAATAGGCTTTGCACTGTTTTCCTTGGTATGTAAAGCCTTAAGAAAATTCCCTATCTATTACATCTTATCCAATGTATTTAAAGAATATTCTCAGTATGGATATTATATCCATTGAAATGCACATATGCTCAGCTAGTTAGATCAAGGAATTTATATTTTATACAAAATATTTCATGAGTTATTCAGCTAAAATTCAAGAGATTGAACAATAATAATCATACATATGTGATATGCCAAATATCTTTCATTTAAGCCCAAGCTTATATACTGTTGACAAGAGACCAACTGCATGTTTTTATTGGTTATAAATTACATTTAAGTTTCTATTGATGCACAAAAGTACTAGCAAAAACAAAAAGTTTTTAACCAATAGAATGGACAATTATTTTTTTTTTAATCTACTTAGAGGTAGGAATAAATGTCTATACCTGCACTATAAAATTCTACTTTCTGGAACAGCTTTACTTTTTTAACTGGCTAAAATTACTGACATTTTTACTATCATTTAACCAGAGCTTTGGTTAGACAACAAAAGAAACTATATAAACTTATGGCTTCTTTTTTTTTATTTCAATAAACAGATCTGGGACATACGTTGCAGAAAATTGGTGAAAGAACTTTTTGGCCACCAGGAAGCTGTAGAAGCCTGTTTATTTCTCCCAGGCTCCAATGCAGGACATGTTATATCAGCTTCCAGAGACTGTACTGTTAAGTTGTGGAATGTTCCCACAGGAGGTATGTTATATGGAAGATCTATTTAAACTAATGTACATATTGAAGAGAAAGGAACGTTTAAATTATTAAGAAACATCAGGTAAAATTTTTTAAAAATCAAGTGTATGCATATTAATCTTAGTGCTATCATTTTTATTTATAATAAAATAAAAATTGAACAAGTAACATAAAAAAAAAAAAGTTACCAAAATGAATCAATGCCTATTTTATGAAGCTGATGGTTTATTCTATGTATTTCTTGTATTGCTTCATTATTGCCAGAAGTCTTTCCAGTGAGCTTTGCACAATCCAGTTCTATTAATTGTTAAGCTAATAATTTCTACATAAGACATAAGCACAATATTTATGAACAAATATTTTTTTTACTCAACTTTTTATTGAATACAAGGAAACATTTGAGTCAGGTGTGAGAATCCAAGCTGAAAGTAGATTCAAGTAAAGTAGAAATTTTTCTTAGACATGACATACATAAACTGCCAAATTTCTTGAAAAATTGTTATGCCTTTTTCAAAATCTGGTCCAGTGTGTAGTTTCCTGAGCACATGAAGAGTTTGCAAGCAAATAAGAGGAATTGCATAAATGTCTTGTTTTTTTGAACTCTTCATTGCAATCCAAGGAAACATTTTCAACAAAGAGTTATTCTTTTACAGGATATCCTTACAAGAGTTAATTACTATATTTGACTTTTTAACTAAACATTTTTTGTGTAAATAGATCTTAAGCCTGCTTATTAAAGTCAAAAAATTGTCAAATCCAAATGGTGAAAAATAGTCTACATCCTTATTAAAGATTCTGTGTTTTTTTGTATGTGACCTAGCTAAGTTTAATAGTTTTAAAAAATATAAGGAAGAGAATTCAGTACTTACAAAATAACATCAGCCCATATTTAATTAAATAATTTAAATCTTTGGATTTACATTATTTATTGATAATGGGAGTGTTAAGTCATGAGCAAGTAACATTAACTGTGTACTGTCTTGGATGAATAAGTTATAATGTCTTGGAGTTCTAAGAAAATGGTCCAATCTAAAATGAATTTAATTTGGTACAATAATGAAACCAAAAAATATTTAAGGTATCAGCATTAGAACAAACAAAAACTGACTATTACAAGACTAATCACATCAGCCATGAATCTTATTACAGTTCAGGAGACACAATGCTGTTTTAGTGGAAGTGGACCGTTGACCTCTCTTGCTGCATACCAGGATGGAAGGTTTGTTTAGAATCTATTTTGTTTATTCTTTTTGAAAAAGTTTTTAGTTTATTCTATAAGCTCTAATTTAAAATGCAAAATTTACATTTTATTTATTCTAAAATGAAGTATATTTTGTTTTTCATGGTTCCTTATTAATTTAAACTGTTTATTTTGTGTAAAACATATTCCACATTTGTTCTCGATTTCTCATTACAGTGTTCTAGTTGGTTCTTTCAACCAAGGCATACATCTACTCACTTTAAAAGATCAGAATTTTGTCCAAGTAATGTATTTTTGAATGAAACATCTGACCTAGACAACAACAAAAAATGCTACCTTCTTAACTGTACTTTGGTCGCAACTACTTCATGCAAGTACCTGCATTGTCAAATTAAAAATTAAGTCCATTTTAGCTGGAGTCTCAGGTGTCCAGTTTAGGAGATTCACATTGAAAGTTGTTTAAATACAAAATATATAAAGATTGTCTTTTTTGACATACCGTATTTACTACAGCTCTTTTACTAAACCTGTAGTTATTTTTTTGGTCTATTGGTTATACATACTATGTAATTAGTAAACTGAGGTGTTTAGAATTATTAGCAATTGTTTTGAACACTTACACTTAAGGATGTGCAAATTCTATAGTTTACAACCAAGATGTTACATGAGCAGAGCTATAACATTTTGGTTAAGTGGAGAACAAATTATATATCGTGCCCCCTCACCAAAGGATTGGAAATATTGAATGGGAATGCTGGGTTAGACGAACATTAAAAAATATAGATAGACTGTTGGAGCAAATAGTAGTTTTATTTCAATACCTGGTAATAAAAGAATTACAAGCAAGTTTTGTTTTTTTTTGCCTATTAATGCAATGACAATCTGATCAACTGAAGCCTTGAGATTAAATTATGCCAAGTAAATTTTATCAGGAAATGATCTGCTTGCAAGAAAAAGTTTTTGACTTTAAATATATAATTTAATGGAGTTTTTTTGTCAAATTGTTCTTGAAAACCTGTTATTTAACCATTGGATTTATAATGTAACATTACATTTTAAGCCTAGCTTCTCAGTTCTATTCAGTTGCTTGTCTTATTCATTTTGTATACAAATCTCAATGCCTTTTGTCTAATAATATTTCTTTTAACATAGGATTTAGCCAAAATAAATTTGGAATTTTACAAAATTTCACAAATTGTCACTAGTTATTTTTTTTATTTTGTTACAGAAATAAGCTAAATTAAGCTAAAAAACAATGTTAATGATGAATATCTTGTATTATAACAATTAATTAGTCTATTACACCTTTTTTTTTAACCCTTAACTGCCCCTCCATTAACTTCAGATAACATTTTTCATTACATTCAAGAAGAACATTAAGATCTCTTTGTTCCAAACTTTTAGATTTGTTTGTCATTTAAACTCATTCCCAAGTGTTTATGCTTGTTATGATAGGTGGTGCCTTAAGCCTACATTATGTCAATTAACAGCTCTTTTATACATTAAATTTTCATATTAATAATCATTAGATCAGAATTAAACAATGGAAAGATTTAAAAAACTTCAAAATGCACACTATTTGTTTTTAATCAAAGTTACTAATTAACCATAGTTGATAAAAAATCTTTACCTGAAATTCAATTCAGTTGTCAAAAATAATTAAGAAAATAAAATTGGCTCGCTTAAGCAGGTCCGGGCCCTTCATGGACTGAAGCGCCACTGGGATGGATGGATGTTATTAATGCCCAAAACCACAGGGAAGTCCTTTTGTTATTATGGAGTGTGTTTATATGGTGATGGTGGGAAGAGGTTAGCTATGGGTTGTGACTGATGGAACATAGGTGGCATTGTTGCCACTTGGTTTTAGTTAGGAGAGGCAACTCCTTAACACAGCGGTTCTCAACCTTTCACAATATACAACTCTGCTGTGACCCCCCCCCCCTTTTCCCAACAGCAATAGAACAGACAATAACCATCCTTATTTGTGATGGTCTTAGGTGACCCCCCAAAGGGGTCACAATTCACAGGTTGAGAACCCCTGCCTTAACATGTTATTATAGCGAGTTAGATATTATTACTTAAGTCTGCACATTTATTTCATTTTTCACAATTGATTTTGTCTGTATTATAAAAAAGTTCAATTTAGTTGTTTTTTTTTCACAAAGAAATTTATTCAAGCTTTTTAATGTTTTATTTAGTTAAGATACATTACACCTACGACTTATTTGTCTACCTAAAAAAGCTTGGTGCTTCAAGACAATGACCAGTAACAACAGTTGTAAAAAAATTTGTGAATGGGGTGAATTATAAATCTACATTGAACCTGTGTATATTTGTCAATAAAAGAAGTTTATTCAAGTTTGGCATTTAGAGATTAAAACATCCACATCAGTTTTGTTGGACTTGCATTGGAAATGCATACAGGTTCTGCATAGAAATATAACATGCTGATACTGGTTTTGTCTTCATAGGTTTTTAATTTTTTTTTTTTTTAATGTAACCTTTTCCCTCATTTTAAGGCTAGGGAAAAACAACATTTGGTTAAAGCTTGAAGGTTAACTTTTCCAGCTTCAATCCAATTTAGAGACTCCTAAATAAAAGTTTTAAGAACATTGCCACTGATATAAAACAAAACAAAAACACACCTATTCTGATGTTTTATTTCAGGACTACATACACTGCTCTTCAATAAGACTTCTTTTAACACTTAGTAGAGCAGAATTCAAACATTTAATAAGAGCAAAAAAAAAAAAAACGTTTTAAATAATTTAATTTTTTGTAATAACAAAATTACAGAAAAAAAAAATGGTTTTGACATAATTCACCCATTCTTTTTGTATGCAGTTTCAAATCATTCATACAATCTTTTACTCCAATCGAGCAAACACAAAATAATTTACAAAGTGTACTGTATTAAAAACAAAATAATAATTTCAACATGTTTTGGGTTCACCAAGAATATGATAAGTTGGCCATTTAACCTATAAATTAAAAAAAATTCTAGCATATTAGGCTGGTATGAAGACTTCATCGTTTGCTATTTGGATGTCCAGCACCTCTCATAGGCATTTTAAAATTAGAGGCAGCCTGGTATTGAAGCTGATAAGCCAATGGATGTATTTTGAAACCATATAACCTAAAAGAAAACAAAATAGTGTTAATTGAAAAAAGGTAAATAAAATTGGTACTATTATTTGTATGCAAATGCAAAAAAATACAAATATACCAGACACAAGTTCTTCAAATACTTTCTGTATGCTCAGACAGCATTTGGGAAAAAACAAAATCAGTTTAATGTCTTGTCCAAGGTTTTGAATAAACTGGCCTTGCAATATTATTCCAACCCAAATAAATGTGTGCAGCAAAAATTTTAAAACTGATTTATCTTTTCAGTGTTTACAAAAAAAAGTAGGGGTCTTGAACTGCAGATGATGCCCAGCACACAAAAATGAGCTATCTCTTTAGTTCACATCTAACCATCAACAATTTGTAATTTTTTAGATGTTGAAGCTGGCCATTCCTAAACACTTTCAAGTCTTACATTGTCCATTAATATACTAATAATTAAGACAAAATAACTTGTATTGAGCATTGCATTGTGACAAAATTAGTTTATCTGACATAATAATTATCAGTAACCAACCTTGGTACAAACTGATTGGCAGGCCTCTTTGGTCTGTACTCAGGGTGCACCATAAAAAGCATGTGTGGGAATCCAGTGCCGAAATAGGCTCCATCTGTGTGGTGGTGCCGAGAAGATTTTGGTGTGTATGCATCCTGACATTTGGGGCAATACAATTTTACCATTGCCTCTCCTGGTACATCTGATAGACCTGAAAAACATATAAACATAAATATTAAAAGTGGTGAACCATGATTAAACCAGTCACTTATTTATGGAAAGGGTGTCATACAATATTATTCCATTGAAGGGGTGAAGTAAAGCTATTTTAATTTTTTAGTGCCACAAACATTTACAAGCCAAAATGTGTGTGTGTGTGTGGAAGGGGGGGGGGGAACGCTGAAATTATACCATCAGCCGATCCATTGGAAGATGAAAAAAAAATATAAAAAAACTACTATACAACCATTAGTAGACAGCAGAGCTCTAGATATACAAGAAAAAAAGATAACACATTCCTTTCCTACTATTCATATATACTTGATATTTTAAATAAATTTTCATGCAGTTTAATTTATTTGTTGTAACAATTTGCTTTTTATTATATTACTTGAGTACATTGTAAACAGGAATAATTAACCCATTCACTACCATTGCAACCAAATATGTCCTACTCTCTTTGCTAATCCGTCAGATAGCATCCGGTACAGCCAACAACAACGGGACTTTCACAAATACTATACTAAATACATTTGATAATGATAATGAAATTGATATAGATACTGATCATGAGAATTTAGATCTACATAGATTTAGTCCTATTCTGAGAGCGATAGTGAAGCAAACACAGGATCTAAATCTAGACATAGTGTCAATAAGAATCTACACATTTTTTGGATATTTTGAAATAGATCTAGTTGGGGGTGTACACAACTTTGGCGAGGACAAGTGGTTAGGTCAATTTTAGTTTGTCATGATAGAACTAATGGTAACTTAGACAAATAGATATGCAGAACAACAGTTTGCAACTAAGGGCCTCAACGTCACCAATTGGAAGCCAGTACAATTCTCATTACATCTATACATTTTAGATGTAAACATAATTTTTGGTGTTTAAGCCTTCTAATTTCATAATAACAAGGTCAGTAGCACTTTTCCATAACAGAATTCTAGGAGATTTTTTAAGGAGGAAATCTATGTATATATGTGTGTTAGCCAGTGTGTAATATGATGTAAAAAATAGAACTTTGCATTTTTAAATCAATAATTGGTACTTGAATGTTCAGGTAATAAATATTTTGCCACCATCCCACACAGAACAAAAACAATGTTATCAGCTGTGGTATGCCCACAGAAAATGTAATGAAAGATATCAACAAGTAACAACTTGACTGTCATCCCTAAACATCCCACCCCTTTTTTTTTTCAAAGATTTATTAAATAATATTACAAATGGTTGCTATTGCATTTTAAAAGAAATTCTTAGAAATGCCTACATAATGTTTATTCTCTGTGGTGGAAATGTATATTTTTAGTTCCTATGTGTATCTTATAGAGACTAGAGTCATAGTGTGTATTTGAGGTAATGTTTTATTCTACTAGTAACTGTGCTTGAATCCTCATAAACAGAGCCTGCAATATATAGGTCTATTTGTATGTTGAGAACTGTATTTGTAGACAGTGCTAAATAAATATACATAACTTTACTACCGGGTAACAAACACTATATAGATGCAGAAAAGTTATCACTGACTTATTTTTAAAAAGACAATATTTAAAAGCTGCATTATTCGATAGCATTAACCAGAGTGGAGAATGGACAAAATTTTAGAATTTCAGGAGACTTTTCATTTTTAAGAATAAATAAACTCTACTAGCCTTTGAATAAATGTTACAGGGTATCAGAAATACCTTATGCAATTAGAAATAAAAAAGGAGGGAGGGGGGATCACCAGCTTAAAAAAAACAAGCACTTGAAAAATTTGTTGTCATTACATTGTGTACAAACTATTAAATTATATATCGTTAGAGATCATCCGTTTTTCTTTTTTTTAAAAAAGAATTTTGTTATTATCAGGTGTTGTTTAATGTTTTTAAAGCTATATATTGTAACATCACTCACTATATGGCATTTGGAGTAACCCCCTTAGCTTAGTATTTGGAGCTATACAGCTGAAGTATGGCATAGTAGCAAAAGGGTTAATATTACACAATTATATTAGATATAATTAAAGATTTAAAACAAAACTTTTTTTAAATGTCCTTTTCACAATTAGATATTAAAATGAACAATCTAGACACTTAATGATAGAATATGGCCCCATCATTACCAAAATAAGTTACTATATAATAAAAATAAAAACACAAAAAGAATAGATGAAGTTAAAACAACACAAAATGACAAATTACTGAATGCTCACCTATCAATCCAAGGAATAAAATATATATATGAAATGAGTTAAATACATATGAAACTATAACACATATGTGCTGCAACTATATATTACAACTTACCTATAGGTAACATCGGCTGATTTTCACAGTAGACTCTAGGACAATAACCAAAATCACCCTGCTGCCACTTCTCTATCTTTAATAAAGCGACAAAAAATATTTAAAAAGTGTTAAAAGCATTTGAAATTAATTAGTTCAGATACTAATTTTATTTGGACAAAAACACCATCGACAAGAATGAAAAAAAAATATGTTTGGGTTTTCTATTTAATAAACGAAAGAAATGAGTCCTTTACAAAACCTAACATTAAAAAAAAAATCTAAGACATCTGAGGCCTCAATCCCAACTTTTTAAAAAAGATTTTTTCCCAGATAGATTGAAAAGCATGAAACTGAAATCATATGCTCAAAGCTTCACTGTGACAGAAAAATGATACATTTATCATACCATTTGTAAAATGGTTATGTAAAGCATTGATGTTTATTGTAGCTGTTTTATTTACATCTTCCCCATTTCCTTACAACAAGCACAAGATATTTCCCTAGTGTTGACGGGTTCCTACTATTTGTTTTCACAAGCAGCTGGCACAATGCCTCAGATCAAATGAAAATAGTTTAACTATTTGGATTTACTTTTATAAATATAAACATAATCTAGTTAATACAAGATTGGAGTTTTATATCACTTGTGCCAAACTTAAACTATGATATAGACTAAATGTAATAAGAGTTAAAGTGAACACAATGTTAAAGGTGAAAAATCTAGAATATTTTAATTTACTCTTTTATACAGAATTAAAGCAAATGATTCTTTAAAACTTTTATAAATATATATATATTTTATAGCACAAGTATATGATCACACACTCACAAATGCATTCTGCATATAATATTGTAATAAAGTATATATGTAAAACAAAACATAAAGAACTGTAATAAGAGAAAAAAAAAAGAAACCCAAATAGTTGCACTAAAATATTTGTTTTCATCTTACCATTTGAGCAATGCCTCTGTTTGTCATGATGTAACGAGCATGAATCAGGCCATACAACATTTCAGCAGCCTGTTCTATTAAGTCACTTTGATTTGGATTTTCTTCAAGTTCATCATCTAAATAGCAATATCATTTTCTTTCTTTAAATAGTACTAGTATGTAATAGATACATTTGTTGGCTAAAGTTTAAGGCTTTTCTGCACTTATTAATTATGATAATTTATTCAAGTACATTTTATTTCATGCAACACTATTTGGGCAGTAACTTTAACAAGTAAATAGAATACAAAAAAAAACAACATATGAACAAATTTAAAATATAACAAGAACAATCCTATGTTTTTAATCATTGGCATAGAAAGTTAAATAAATGAACATACCAAAAGAATAAACAACAACTTGCAAACAGTGAAATATACCATTTTGACAAGTCCATTGTTGGTGAGAATAAATCTCATATGAATAAGGCCATAAACCATTTCAGCTGCCTGCTCCACCATATCCCCTTCTACATTATCTTCATCTTCTTCTAATTAAACATAAACAGTTGTCAAAACATTCCATCTCAATTTTAAGGTATTCTTTAAGGAAAAAACTAATCAGATGAAAAGCTAATTAACCAGTTCCTGATCTAGAGTCTTTCAGAGATCTCAGAACAATAAAATGTAGCAAATATTGTAACAAGCCATTTGATTTTCCCTTTATGAACCTACATGTCACATGCAATGTAGATATGCCTTTAATCAACTAGTGAACTAAAATGTGTAAACAAACAATTTCTTAGGCCACAAAGCAAACATGTTTATAATTCAGATTAGTAAAAAAAAAACAACATCACAGCCAGAACAGCCCACCTATTAGAAAAGACAGGAGCGTGTGAAATGTAGAGATTAAGGATGTATCATGACTAAATTCAATTAACTATAAAAATTTTAATTTAAAGCACTTCTAGCCCAACAAATTTGATATTTATTGAACAACTTATTTCAAGTGAAATAGATATCAAAATGGAATAAACACACAACTTAAAAACTATGTAGTAGGATGAACATAGACCCAAGCGAGAGGAAAAGCCCAGAACAGAGTCTGATGGTAAATCGCCCTGTGGTCTAGTGGGAGCCAAAAGGATTAAGTCTAGTTAAACTATACTGAAATGCGTACCTTTATTTATCACGTGGTGTGTTAACATGCATTATTCAACACCGATCTTGTGATTTAGAAAGAAGTGGAACAATACTTACTATCAATAGCATGACAACACGCAGCCCTTTATAATTTATTTAAAAGCTATTTATTTTAAAGCTTAAAGTAAATTGCGACAGCAGGAGATTTTTTAAAATGAGATTTGAAGTATCTAGATCTATGCTACTGTACCAATCCGAACTAAAAAAATTTTTTTGTTGTGAAATTATAGGTTTTATCTGTGCCTGTGCCTACCGCCAAAATGAAGTATTGATTAGTTGAAATGATGATCAATTACCAGGTTCAAGATCCAAAATCATGTCTAATGCTTGTCTGTAATGTGGCACTTGTTCATTAAGTCCAGTCAGGTTAAACTTATCTTGAATATAGTCTTCATCCACCTTTAAAATCAATAACCATCAATTTGATAACATATATAAATAAGTTGGGACATAAAAAGTGAAAAAATAATAAAAAGGAAGAAATTATTATTTTTTAAAAATATTTTATAGTAATGGGTGACAAAAATGTGACCACTACTACCTCACAAAAAAATTCATTTCCTCTTAATCCACAAAACCATGATATCCATGATACTTCTTCTGAGCTACTCATGTCTGTTAGATACTAAAAAGAAAAAAAAAAAAAAAAAAAGCTTTTCATTTAGAATTAATTATATTAAATCACAGTTCAGCAAAACATTGAAATTAACAGTTTAGTAAGAAAATCATAATTAAATACAAACACCCTATTAATTTTTTTTGTATGAAATCAAACAATTGGTTTATGAATCAAATAAATCAGCTCCAAAAACAGAATAAATGTTGGCGGGCTCATTAGCATATACTTAGCCAACCAAAAAATAATAAAAAATAACCCTAGGCCTAGGAAGAGGTAAAGACATCCTGGTACCATAGGGAAAAAAAAAATCCTGGCCCTGACTTGACCTACAAATTTGAAATTCTTTTTTCTTACATAAAAAAGACAGAGCTAGATCTAGAGGTATTTCCCTCTTCTGAACACCCCATATTTTCTAAAATTAACGAACACCCCACAATCTTTGTTAAAATGAGCCTCTATTTTCATAGCTATGACGAAACTAGTCCATTGTTTTTATTTATACTCCATTTCTTTATAGTTCAGACACATGTAGTTTCATTTAGTCTGAAAAACAAGGGTTTTACACAGGTTCAAAGAGCACTTGTTCTAGGACAGAAGGAGGGTAGGTCCGGGGTTAAGGAGATTTTTTAGAAAATTTAAGTATCAGCTAAACACGAACTATCTAAAATGCTTCTGAATAGGCCTAAAAACACACACGTCATAGTCTATGTGTAAATATGGGGTGTTTCATAATATTCATTTGTCACAATCAATGACACTAACGAATGCTATTTTAATGTTGAAAATGCATATCAAAGGGATGTAACTCAAGGCCGGGAAATGTACATTTCTTTGATCTATTTTGTATAGGTCTAACATTTTCTTAGTTAATTTTGCTTTTGTTTTAGATGTTAAACTAAGTGTGATGTAAATGAGTAAAAAGAAAGGGAATATCACTAAACATAGTGCTAATGAGGGGCAGAGTTGGACATAATCTAGATCTAAAATCTAGTCTTAATTTTAATATCAAGTCTTTCTAGATTTAGATCTAGATCTATATAAAATAGATCTAGCCTTTTCATTCTAATTCAGTAATTCTAGATCTAGATCTATCAAACCTATCTAGATCTATCAAACCTATGTAGATCTAGATTTGTTTTTAAGAAAATAACTTTGAATTTTTAAAGAGATCGAGATAGACTTAGAATACTTAGATCTATATATATATGCCAGTGACTATTAAAGTAAAAAAAAGTATTAGAACTTTCGCTTGAGGTTTGCATTCGCCATATCATTACATTTTATTAAATGAAAGACGACAATGCTGTTTTTTTTCTTAATAGCCCGTAAGATCGGCTTTTTTCATATTGAATGACACCCAAAAAGACAATTTTGTCTATTTTTCAGGAGATTTTTAATAATTTCAGGAGATTTCCAGGAGCTCCTGGAAAATCAGGAGGCCGCGGGAACCCTGCCCTTATGATGAAAAAAAGTTTTTTCCTATGGTCCTATTACTACGCATTAAAAAGACTAAAAAAGTAAAATGTTAAAAACAAAAAAAAAAAGTTTTCAAGGTTGATGACCCATTAAAGAACATGCTTAAAGTTAAAGTCTCCTGAAAATTTAAATAAAAAATATTGAACAAGAAGAAAGATATGTATGCTTTAATTTTAATAACAAAAAACTAGACTAGTACACAAAAAGTCATAATTTGGCCATTTTGGATGCCAAAATTTTTTATTCAATTCAAACTTTACAATTTACGAAACCAAAGCCAAGGCAAAGTGGCCCAATACCAAAGAAGGAAAAAAAATACAAAAAAATCATAACTTCTCTTCTACTTATCATAGAAACATAATTTTGATATATTTGTAAATGGGAAACCAAGCTCTATTTAATCTTAATGATATCAATTACAAAACAATATCATTCAATATGATCAAAACACATTTTTTTTTTGTTGAAGTGCCTGGCTAAGGACTAACTATTACTAAGACTAAGGCCAAGGCTAAGAAGGAGTTTACAGAGTCGCCTAGCCCTAACTGCCCTAAGCCTAAGTATCGTCTATTTAATGATATTACTAAGAGTCTAGAACTAGATACAAATTTAGGTTTACTGTTACTCTATATAATCTGAGATTTAGATCTACCAGATATAGATTATATTTCATTACCTTGATATCTCTAGAATCTGGTTATCTAGTTATATTTCCCAATCTAAAAACAAAAGATGTCTACTTCTATAACCGTTTTTATTACTGCTCATGCGCAGTGTCTGAAATTCGTTCAGTTAAAATTTATGATTACAAAAAACATTGAGATAAAAAAATGTGGGAGGGTAAATCTAAATGTGAACTAAATGCAGATATTAAGCACATTACAATACACCACAGAGTACTATATTCGTTTGAATCATTACATTACATCAAGGATAAAGCATGAAAAATATATATCTAGATTATATTCTAAATCTCTATAGTCTAAATATCTAGAAAAATGTGATCTAGATATCTACTTTCTCGATTTAGGTCGGAAACCAAGTCTACATTTTTATATTTACTCACGAATACCCAAAATAAAAACACGGAAGTGTTTTATTTTTGCATCCTGACCGTCTTTTAGATTTCATAGAATTTAAACCCACGTTTGGATTTATCCAGATTTTTAAAACTAAGATCAAGACCATATCTAATAGATTTCGAATGAAGCAAATTAAATGAAATCTAGGCCTAGATCTAAATGTAACACATAGATCCAGATCATCAGATCTTTTCTAATCTATCAGTAGCACTGTGACCAGTAGTGTGACTGTCTTGTTGAGTTTTGTCTCTATCGACACTATCGTCTACGACTCTAAATCATGATTCATCTACTAACTAGACTACTATTTACCTATTATAACTACGACTATGCCTCTATGATTTAGTATGATTCATCAAAAAATACATCTATATAGAAGTCTATTTACTATAATCGTCTAGATCTATATATATATTTAGGTCTAGAGTTTATGATAGTTTATCTAGATCTAGATTTGATTTTATTCTAATTCGGTCAAAACTGAGAACAATAAACAAAATGGAAAGGTCATCTTCCAGGACAATGAGTCACAATGTCACACTGACCCCCTTCCATGTTCTTTGTACTATACAATATAGACCAGATGTCCTAGATAGAATCTATAATGTCTATATCATAAAAAAAATCATAATCAAGCTGTAGATCTATAATCTATATCTAAAATAATGTTATCAATACAGAAATCTAAAGTACATCTATATTCTATATATTTATTATAAACTAAAACAGTGACAATTATAATATATCTACTATAGACATAGACTTGTTGATAGACTCAAGCAGTTAGCTAGACTGGCTAGAGAGTAGAGTGAGATGATAATAGAATCTTAATCTAGATTTAACTAGATTCTATTTAAAATCTGAGAGGAGTAGTGAGTAGTCTGTACTCTGTACATGTAGAGACAGATGAGTCTGAAGTTGTCTAGATCTATATTCTAGTGCCTGTAGATTTATATTAAATAATAATTATAATATAGAATATTATCTATCTAAAATTTAAACATTATAATTATAGAGTCTAAGTTAAAAGACTAGTTAGAAGTCTTAGTTAACTCTGTTATTTTTTTTAAAGTGTTAAGTCTAGAGTCACTAGCTAATCTGTTTATATTTTTTTATATCTGCAATAGATTCTAAAGACAATTGGATGTATTACAGAGCCTTATCTAGAGTATTCTAGAGATAGAGACTAGATCTAGATATCTATATTTCTATATCTAGATCTATTTTAAAGATGAAGATTGTTTTTAATTTGAATGAACAAAGAGAAGTCGTAGATAATGTTAGTGTCGATGACAAGTGTTTTCCTCTAGTTGCTGGCATCCATCCATATTCACTCTCTTCGACTGACCCATCTCCTTTGTCAAGAGAGTCAGCTCTTTGGTTTAAAACCCTTGCAATCGATACAATTTATATTGATTGTAATAAAAGGTAAGAAAATATAAACCTTTTTAACACTTAAACCAATTTCAAGATGTAGCTCTCTAGATTCCAATCTAGATCTTTTATATTAAAGCTTTATATATATTTTTCAAAATTAAGACTTTTAATTATTTTAATAAATTTTAGTCCAAAATTATCTAGGGTAAAACTACCATATTGAAAACACTATAAAAAAAACACCTCCTTTTATATATATATATATATATATATATATATATTTGAATTTCCATAATGGTTAGACCTAGGAAAAACTTAAAACATCTAATAGATATAGCTAAAATATTGTCTAATTACTCATTGAAAAGATAAACTATGATTGGGACCAGAGCAGAAAAGACTATTTTCTTCCTTCTGCATTGTCGCAGCACTTTTTAAAATTTGGGCTTGGTCAGTGGTAAAAGCTAGTAATTGGTTTTACTTGTAAAAAACATTCATACATAAAAAAAAATTTATGTCAAAATAATGTTTAAGAAACATGTATTTATCTATAATATAAAGTTATAAAGCAGATAGTATGTATGTCCTGAATAAAGATCAAAACTGTTTGACCAATCTAGATAAATGTTCCTTAGATTATGTCGGAGACCGTAGTTTATATTTAATGTCCCTCCAACATCTGGAGGGCCCTAATGTAGTAACCTAATGAAACACTACAAGAAGACATGTCTTGATCCTAGGCTTTATTGAACAAGAATGACAAAACAGTTCACGATAACACAGTACACACACACACAAGCTGACCTGGACACCAAGACATTTTGACACACAAGAACAGATCAGTTCACAACACACAACAACATAGATACACAACATTCACCCCCGTTTAGTTTCTTTTCGCTGGCAAGTGATTTTTTTCCATTTTTCAATGGTGTTTTCCTCTGCTCTTAAAGCAGGTGGAACCATGTTCTCTGCAGATGTCTCCATGTGTTGGGAAACACCCAGCTAAGTCTCAGTGCCAATTGATGTTGAGAGACCTCAGAAGATGTCTCAAAGTCTATTGAAGTGAACTCATATACTACACACTCTGAAGATGAGTCACCTCTCAGAGCAAAATGGTGTAGTTAGACAGTTTCTTCCCGTCCATTTGGAAGACGTATGTGGGCATAGTTCTGATTAGATTCAATAAGCTCCACTTCATCTACCAGCGGATCATATTTGCTTTGTCTTGGATGCCTTCTCATTAGGACAGGCCCTGGAACAGATAGCCAGGTCGGCATAGAGACACCACAGGTGAACCTTCTTTTGTAGGAAAATATTCTTTCGTTTGTAGCAGTACATAGAGATCTAATTGAATGGAGAGTGTTGTTTAGGGCTAGCTCCCACTGTGTATTATGTAGCCCTCTTGACCTGATGACTAGAAGAATTGACTTCCAGAGAGTCGAGTTCATTTTTTCTACTTGCCCGTTCCCTTTGGCATTATATGCAGTGGTTCTGCTTTTTATTATGCCTTTACATCTGAGGAAAGATCGTAGCTCTTCAGACATGAAGGCTGATCCCCGGTCAGAATGTAAATATGAGGGCATTCTGAAAATGCTGAATAGGTTTGTGAAGCATCTAATTACTGTTTGAGTAGACATGTCAGGACATGCATATGCAAAAGGAAACCTTGAGTACTCATCAATAATTGTCAATAAATATTTATTTTTAGTGGTAGAAGGGAGTGGTCCCTTAAAGTCAATACTAAGTCTCTCAAATGGTGATGTGGCTTTTATTAAGCTTCCAGCAGATGGTTGATAAAAACGAGGTTTTATCTCTGCACAGATGGGGCAATTGCTTGCTACAGTTCTTATTTCTTCAACTGCATACGGAAGATTCTTTGACCGGACGAAATGGAGCATTCGCACTATGCCAGGATGACAAAGAGTGTTGTGAAGTTCTTTCAAAGACCTAGGGGTGGTTGTACTTGCACAGAATCCATGAGAAAGAGCATAAGCGGCCATGTTGTCAGCCCCCAGCCGGTAACACACATCAAAACTGTACATTGATTGTTCTATTCTCCACCTCTGAATTTTTGTCGTTTTTTATTTTACCGCGATGGCGAGGGTTAAGCATGAATGATGCAGACCTTTGATCCGTGGTGAGTTTGAAACATGACCCTAATAGAAAATGTCTTCATTTCTTGATTGATTCCATGATAGCCATTGCTTCTTTCTCTACTGAGGATTGACGTCTCTCACTAAGAGATAGTGTTCTGGAGAATAAGGCAACTGGTCTTTTGTTCTGGGATAAGGTAGCAGATATAGCGATATCTGATGCACCTGTTTCAACCTCCAGCGGCTTTTTTGTGGTCTACATTAGTGATAACAGCCATTTCTAGTTCTTTTTTTAGCGCTTGAAGTGTATCTTTGACTCTCTCAGGGAGTGGGAAAGTTCTGTTGTGTACTAAAGGATGGATCTTATCTGAGAAATGTTCTATCCAGTTGGCATAGTAGGAGAATAGACCTACAGCTGGCCTTTGTGCATTAAGTTTCTCGGGTGGAGGAAGTTGGTGCAAGGGCATTAGTCTGTCTGGGTCTGGCTTCATCTCATTAGGGGAGACTTCATAACCTAGTAATCTTATTCTTGAAGAAGCGTATGCACACTTTTCCTCATTAAGAGTTAGTCCATATTTTTTTATAGCCCCAAGAAATTTATGCAGATTTTTATCATGCTCTTCTCTGTCCTTACCACAAATGGTGATGTTATGAATATAAGCATATGTACCCTCCAGTGACTCTTGTTCTATGATCTTGTCCATTGTCCGTTGAAAATAGGCTACCCCGTTAGTTACTCCAAAGGGTATCCTACAGATTTGGTATAATTTCCCTTTAGCTTCAAAGGCAGTATAATGGTGATCAGTCTTTCTTAGAGGTATCTGATGGTATGCGTTGCGAGGATCAAGGGTGCTAAATATTTCATATTTAGCTATTTGAGAGACCATATCATCAATGGGAGGTAAGGGATAAACATCCCGAAGTGTGAACCGATTAACAGTTTGGCTGTAGTCCACTACCATTCTTCGTTTGTGTCATTCATTAGCTGATATTAAGACTTGAGCCCGCCATGGAGATGATGAGGGCTCAATGATGCCATCTTTTAAGAGTCTCTCAACTTCCGAATTGATGAATAGAGTGTCGTTTGCAGAATAACGTCTGGATTTTGTGGCGATAGGTCGACACTCTTTAAGCATATTTTGGAAAAGAGGAGCGGGTTCGACATTAGCAGCTTTCATTCCATTTAAGACCATTGATGGTTTAGGCCCCTGAAAAGAGATCTGTACACTCTCATGTTGTTCAAGGAAGTCGTGGCCTAAAATAACATCCTCACATAGGTTGTGAAGTATGTGTAGCTTGAAGTCTTTATAAGTGGAGCCTTTACTGTTAATGTCACCATTAACATGGCCTCGAGTATAACCAGTTAGGTTGGTGTTGGCCATAGATATAAGTTTTGATGAGTGAAAAGTTTTGAATCTATACTTTCTGACAGTCGATGCAGAAATGTAACTGTCCGAACTACCTGTATCGATGAGGGCATCAAGTGTAATGTTGTTAACTTGTATTTTCATTAAAGCACGAGATAGAGAAAACAAAGAGGCGGCTGTTATTGTACCGCTGAATCAGAGTTAGATCTGTAAACTGTAGAAAGTTTTGATTTGCATACCTTTTTTGTAGTGTCCCTTATTACCGCATTCATTACAGATTGCATCTTTAGTTGGGCATTTGCTACGAGAGTGGATAGCACCTCCACAAAAGTAGCACTTGCCTTGAGCTGCATCTATAGTAATGGGTGCCAAATCAATCTTGGCAATTCCGACGTATTGGATTGTTGTGCTTTTGGTGTTTGAAAAGTAGTGGCTTATTGCACGTTATATGTCATAGAAAGTTTCTGTGCCATCTCCAGAGATCTAGCTACCTCCAATGACTTTGCAAGGTCCAGAGATGAGTACTCTAAAAGTCTCTGCCTAATCTCTGGTGATGACATGCCACTTATGAATGCATCTCTGATGGCCTTGTTCTGGTTTTTGAGGGCAGAGGCTGCTCTGAAATGGCAGTCATTAGCCAGAAGTTTCAATCTTTGAACATACCTGTCAACACTCTGTCCCGTTTCCTGTATACAATCGGATAGGAGATAGCGAGCATAAACCTCATTGGTTTGTTTGACATAGAGTCCGTTTAGTGTAGTTACAGCAGTTTCAAAATTGGTACTGTCAGATATCAATTCATACACACCATGTGAGATAAAGTCACATAGTAGATCGAACTTCTCACCTTCTGGTACAGCTAGTTATAATGCAAATTTTTCGAATGTGTGAAGCCAGTTCTTCCAGATCCTTTGAGCGTCCGGATCATTAGGATCCACCACCAATTGTTCAGGTTTTAAAAAACGATCCATACTTGAAGCACAACTAAACCACTAAACTCTTGTTCAATAAACTGTAGTAACCTACTGGAACACTACAAGAAGACATGTCTTGATCCTAGGCTTTATTGAACAAGAATGACAAAACAGTTCATGATAACACAGTACACACACACACACAAGCTGACCTGGACACCAAGACATTTTGACACACAAGAACAGATCAGTTCACAACACACAATAACAACATAAATACACAACACCAAATATAGACAAAAAGTAGCTAATTGTAACTATATTAAAAACAAAATTATTTAACAAATCGGGTATTGAATATTAGATATAAATATATTGGCTGAACAAGTAAACCCATTTTCACACTCTACTTTTATTTTATTGGTTCACAACACACAATAACAACATAATTACACAACACCAAATATAGACAAAAAGTAGCTAATTGTAACTATATTAAAAACAAAATTATTTAACAAATCAGGAGTATTGAATATTAAATATGAATATATTGGCTGAACAAGTAAACCCATTTTCACACTCTACTTTTATTTTATTGGAGAAAAAATAATAAAAAAATGTAAAGGGAACATTCATTATGTTTAACATATAGATCTAAATTCAATCCATTCGAGCAGTAATTCCCAAACTAAGTCTATGACTATGGTTATCTCGAACACTTTTTTATTTGACTGTGGAGCCCTATTTTGGAGAGACACTCCTGTCAACATATTTCGCAGGTTAAGGTGGCTTCGCTTTGGTGGAAGAGGAGCCAGCCATTTTTCATATGGAATGCTTTTCTTCCAGAGCTGAAGCCCATGGTTTTTCACTGTCCATAGCTTTCTTGGTCACCATCTATCTCTCCATCTAGTGCCATGTAGGGCTATGTCTTCCCAATGATCAGTATGTTCACTGTTTTAGGTCCTGTTTTATTACATCCATGTGACGGTGGTGGGGGCGACCAGTTTTTCTTGAGCCAGACACAAGTTGCCTGTAAAGAATAACTTTCAGGACGCAATAGTCCTTCATCCTGCAAAAATGTCAGAGCCAGCGCATTGTCTGAGGACTGTAAAGATGCATGGAAGGATCTCAATATTACACACTCTCTCTTGCCATGTCATTTTCAAGATCCTTTGGAAGCAGCGCGTGTGAATTTAGTTTTCTCACTTGCATTGTGGATTTTTCAAACGCGTTGTGGATTATTAGTGAAAAGAGTACTCTAAAGAGGGTTGGAGCCAGGGCGCATCCTTGTTTAACTCACTGTTTATACGGAAACTTTCAGAGTAGGTGCCATTGAACTGCACAGTATCCATCATATTTTGGTGAAAGGAGACAATTACATTTAGCAGCTTGGGTGACAGTAATGTGTTAAGCTACCAAAAATTTACTAAACTGATTATATTTTTTGCTTAAAAAAATAGAGAATATACATTGAGATTTATAAACAAAAAAGATATGGTGTTTGATGATGGCAGACTAACCAGAAAAATGTAAAGCTTCCAGAACATTCCAGTTTTCATTTATATTGGTCCAAAGGGTATAGCAAATGCAGTTATATATATCTTTTGACATTTCTCTAGAATCCTTTTATGTAGCTGATATGGCATTTTTGTTTTTCTTTCTTTTGACTAAGGCAGCTTCATTTCTTTTGCACTCTGCAAGGTTTATACCAGCATGCACAGTCTGTTTCATGCTGTCCAGTCTTGGGCTATCTCCTCCCACATACTTTCGTTGATGCCCCGTGATTCTCATATCTCGCTAGCAGACAAAGAAATGGGGAAATATGGATCATACAAGTGTAACAAGTACTTCTTAATTAGACTCCCCTCTCCCCTCCAGAAAAAAAAAAGGAGAAACTGAAAAAACTATGCACTTAAGGCACATGATTATTTATTTGTACAAATATATTTACATTTTTTTTCCTTTTTTTGTGCAGTTTTATAAAAGTTGTTTTTATTATTAAATATATTTTTAATCAATTTATACACAATTAGATTGTTATAATTTACTATGTTAACATATTTTTTTAGGTTAATTTTTTGGGTTCCTGTGCTTAATGATGTTGATCCTGGAATAGTTTCTATGCGCAAGTCTGCACCTGCTGATTCTCCTTCAGAAACGTTTATACCAAGCAATGCAACAGCTCTTTTTGAAGATAGCAGCCATTATGAATTTGATGCCTCCTTGAAAGACATGATGGGAAAGTGTACAGAAATAGTCAAGAACTACTTAAAGAAGAAAATTTCCACAGAAGATTTTAATAAGAAAATAGCACACATTCTTCATGTCTATATTTTGAAGTCTGTCACTTTCAGTGAGGAGCATCTTTACAGTCTCAATAGAGCAAAGAGTTTAATTGAAGAACGCTTGAAAAAGGCAGAGATGAGTATTGTAGATGTGGCAGATAACATTGATAAGCTTAACAAGTGTCTTAATGCTTTAATGGCAAGCGTTCTTCAACAAGAAAACTTGGAGAGTGAGCTCTATTTGAGAACCTGTGACAAGGAATTTCTGAGAGTTTTCCTCAATAGAACAGAAGGGGAGCTTGAGAGGCAAAATTTAATGTTGGAAGCAGAGCAAAGTAAAGTAAACTGGGCCAAATCAAATGAGGATGTAGGGTGGAAGATAGAGGAACTTCAAGAAAAAAGAAATAAGCTTTTCAAGGATATAGAAAAGCTGATCAAAGTCAGAGAGGCTATAAAAAATGTTATTTCCAGGAAGGAAAAAACTAAAAGGAAAGTGAAAAATGCAGACACTGTACCCAACTGTTTTCATAATATCTTTGTTGAGATCAACAGAAGAATAAGTGTGGAGACTTTGGCCCTTGATGCTTTGTGTAATGATAAGGTTAACATCAGTGCTGCCAGAGAGGCCACAGTGGCTGCCATTATTGAGCTGAGCACCAGCGGCAGGAATTCCAACAGGGAAACTAAGTTTGACCCAGATGACTGCACTGACTTCTTGCCTGGCACTGAACATGTAGAGAAGCCTGACATGTGGCTCACATTCCAAGAAAGAGTCACCCGTGTGTTGGAGCATACAGCTTCAGAGCCTTACAAAATTCACAAACGAGGCTGTGAGGCTTTGCGGGATCAAATCAATCTCGCCCTCAGTGAATATTCCCTTGTAGTTGACACTGGGTTAAAGTCTAACAGTGTCCCTGGGCATCAAGGACCAGTGAGTGAGACACCAGATAACACTTTATATGATAGCCTAAATTTATCAAAGAGAAAAATCTCAAAACCAGAACATGTTATTTTTGAAGAAGATACAAATGTTAACACTGCAGCCTTAACTGACCATGACAACAAAGACATTCAATATAGGAACCACACTGCTGGTACATCATTTAAGACTTTCAGAGAATCATGTTCTGGTGTCAGTTCAGTCTTACCACAGGCGGACAATATAACAGTACAATTGGCTCTTAAATCTCTGATGAAGCAGGTAGATAACATTAAAGGAGCCATGCAAGCTCTCTTCTGTGATGTTGTGGAAACCTTGTCTATACATATTTGCCAGAATTCTGTAGACTCTGTACCAGAACAACTTGAACTACTGTGGAAGTCATATGAGAGATCATTTTGTCAGGTAAGTAATATATAAACTACTCACTGTAGCTAAGTTGCTATCTAATGTTGTGAAGCAGGTTTTCAGTCTGAGCCTTGGTGACATAAGTCAGGCAAGATTTTTTTGCTCAGGATTTTACGCCTACACAGTTTTGAGGAGTAGTTGACAGTTTTGGAAAGTAATAGTCTCTGGTGATGACCATATAATAACAAGTAAACCTTACTTGCTCTTATCCTCACATCAAAAGGGGATTAAAAACATATATTTAAAAAAAAATGTTTTTACATGATTTATATTCACCTTCAACCACCCTCACCTAGCCCTTAGTCTGTTAGACCGTTGGGGCACCAAAAAAGATTAGTCAACAGTCTTTCTCCATTCCTCTCTGTCTTTTGTCTTGGATAGAACCTCTTTCAATGGCAGGCCCATCCATTCTGTAATGATGTCTTTCCATCACTTTTTCTGTCTGCCCCTTCTTCTTTTTCCTGATACTGTTCCCTGAAGGATGGTCTCTGCAAGCCCTGAAGACCTTGTAATATGTCCATAGAGTTTGTATTTGTTTAAAATAGTTAGCAGGTCATAGTGAGAGGTTCAATCACTGTAGTAACCCTGTCTCTAATCCCTTCGTTTGTGATTTGGTCTTTAAATGTGATACCTAGGATCCTTTGTAGTATCTCAATTCCATTGTTAGGATCCTCCTCTCTAGCTCTGCATTAAGCCTCCAAGACTCGCAAGTTTTTAAGAATGTGACCATGACCAGCAACTTTTGGTGTCAAGGACTATGCCTTTGTCTATCCATATTGTTTTGAGTTGTGCAAGTGCTGCTGTTGACTTTGCAATTCAGGCTAGTAGTTGGGTTTGGTTCCCTCATCTGAAATGATAGCGCCAAGGTTTTTAAAACTACTGACACTAGTCAGCTTTTTACCTTTTTGCCCCTTTTAAAGCCTTGTTGGTTATTTGTCATAATTTTGAGTTTTTCTGCATTTTTTTTGCATACCTCATGCTGCAGAAGTCTTGTCTATGCGCATCACCAAGTCAGCTAGTTCTTCTTTTGTCCCTGCTAGGCTATTTATGTTGTATAATACAGAAAGTTGTGTTTTTTTTACTTAATATACAGGTGAGAACTTTTATCCATCCTAAATCATCTTAAGAGCCTATCAATCAACTTCTTATGGTTTCAAAACTAAATTTGTAGCAGTAATTTCTTTTTTAATACAAAACTGCTGTAGCAAATAAACCTCAAGAGGACCATTGCTTCATTAGCACTGCTTCCTTAATTTAGAATATTTATTGTGTACTTGTAAAAAAAAATATTTTCATAATAGTGTAAGTTGTTGTTTTTTTTTAATAAATATTTCAATAAAATAATTTCCATATATAATTTTTAGTTCAATTCTTGTAAACATCTGTTTTCATTATTTTTAGGAAATGTTGAATGACTTGAATAAGCTTTACTACACTGGACTTCAAGTTGGTATACACAGTGCATATCAGGCCTTAACTAAAGAGCCTCTGCATGAGATTCTCAAAGGAGATAAAATTCTGGATTTGTTTTTTGGTTCAAAACCTGACTTTGTTGGCAACAGTGCAGCAGTCCCATTGGTCCACTCAGCATTGGACACTATCTCTATAGCCAAATCTGTGTCTTTACTAAGTCTGGACATTCGTCATTGTGCCATTGATGATCTGTACAATATAGCAAATTCTGACAGTCTGAGCCTGCAACAGAAGATGCAGCTTGATGACAAAGATGACATAGATGAAGTGGTTGCTGATAGTGCTAGCTCTGAGTCATCAGATGTGTCGAATGAAACTGAAACTTCCTCTAATTGTACAGACATAAAGCCAGACAGTGGAAACGAAGAACTACTGAGCATTGATGAAACTGAAATTGCACATCCAGGTCTATCTCAGAACTGGGCTAGTCTCAGTAACCGTGATAAAATAGCAGAGGTTTTGGATCCTGTTCTCACCCCGTTCCGAAAGTATGTAAAGAAATGTCTTGACGCCAACTGTTTTTTAGATAAAGTACGCTACATCACAAAGGCTATAGAAGACCTCAACCGGGACATTTCCCGTCTTTATGGCCCAACCCACCAGTCTGCATGTGATGACATTATAACAATGTTGGTGCTAGCTTTGTCTAATATGTCTGAGGATGTGTTTGTGGGCCTATATATCGACCTTAGGCTTCTAATGGACATTCTGCCCACCTTTTTGAGTGGCACTTTGTATGACTACAACCTTGTTTCCCTCTTTGCAGCATATGATTTTCTCTTCTCTCGGAATGTATGCAACAGTGTTATCAAGAAGTACCCTGGCAGCTTCAAGAGAAAGTCTGAGCGAGGGCGTGTTTAAATGTGAACACTGTATTATCCTCATAATTATTTGTTTTCTTGTCAGAGCAGCTGTGTGCAGCCTTTAAAAGTATCTCTATTTAAATTTTTTTGGACAACTATTATTTAGCCCTGCCTGTCCTTCTAACACAGATAAGCCTCATTTTATCCTGAACTTATTTTTATACTTTGTTTAGATAAATGTGTGCAATAGTAGCCTGTTTTAATTGTATTAAATAGTTATCAATTTTTTTTTTACTTGTACAGTTGATGAAAAACACTAAACTAGTAGTTATGAAGTCTTTCTTTCCTTTTATTTATTTATAAAGTTAAAAAGAAACCAATAGTCTATTTATTATTAGTTTATAGTAAAAGAATAGTTTTTTTTGGTAAGGTACTACACTTCACTTAGGATTTGTTACATAGGGCAGTGATGCTAATGCTAACTTAAGTAGAAAATTTAGAATGGCTAGATTATGCATTAGTCTTACATCTTTCCATCAATCAATTTAATGGAATACAAGATAAATTGGTGGCTTATTGTTTATGACACATGGTTTTTACTTATGCTGTGTAGTTTGATAAATAGATGATATAGGCTTATTGATAGATTCAATGCCTCAATTACCAAAGCTTTTTGAAAAGCCTGAATCAATATTTTTTTTTCTACAATAAGTAACCATTTCAAAGCACTACAAACCAGGAGATATTGCTAGTGTCAAAACATTTTAATCATATTTGCCATAGTTGTTATTAAGTTTTTTGCTTGGCCTTGTAGCCCAATTTTTTAAGTTTTTTTTTCCAAAATGCTTTTTCTTACTATAGCAAATACAGCCTAAATTGTCACATTTAGGCTGTAATAGGTTCAAAGTATGGATTTGAAAAAGTGTTGAAATATTAGCTGCAATTTTTATCATTGGTGGAAAGTGACCGAACATATCTGGTCTCAATCCTTAAGTTTATCAAACCAGGTATTACTGCTAAGCCTTTTTACCTGCTCCATTAAAAAATTTAGATTAATGACAAAGCTTTTAAAAGGACCATATCCTCTATTATTTCCTTAGTGATTTAAAGAGGCTTAGAACAAATTTTACAAGAGAGGGTTTCATTAAATGAGGTTAAACTTAAAATCAATGTGTATGTTGCTTTAGAAAGAGTGTAGAACTTCAGTTTCACACTAACTTGTGTCACAGTGTTAAATGATTAGTTTTGGGTCATTGTCTCCACTTGTTTTCAACAGTATTGTCTATGTTTAAACCTTTCATCATTCCCTAATCACGGGCATCCCAGAGAAATATTTTCGCAGTGTACAATAATTTTATATACTTCGAAAAGCCTTCTTAATAAAATGTTTATATACAGGGTGGTCGCTAGAAAAGTGGAAAATTTGTCAAACAGCTATTTATTTTTACAAAGAATAACTTTTAAAAAGTTTTCTAAAGGCATAATATGTTTTATTACACTCATAGATGCCAGAAATGTCGTCCGTACACATCAAGCTCCATACGCAGTCATTGATTACACAAGTATGGACTTTTGGAGCTTGTTATTATGATCTCATCTAACCCTCAAATTTTCCGCTTTTCTAGTGACCACCCTGTATTTTATTTTATTCACTAATTTTTATCTTCCATTGTTTCTTCTTCATTTCTTAGATCCTCTGTACAGTCAATAGTAAGGATAAGTCTTTTATTTTTTCTTTTGTTAATATAATTTTTGAATAGGGAAATATTGTTTTGTTTCTCTTTGAACTATCCCAGCGTTTCATCAATGCAAACTGTTTGTTTATTTTAACATGCCAAATTTTATTCCTTTTTTTCAAAACAGTGATAAGAATCTTATACATACTATTGTTTGAGAATGATGCATTTTTACAAATGAAATATACACTTTGCAAATTTTTATTAAATTTTTTAATTCTAAATATTTTAATTCTACATTTGTGTAAAAATGATAAATCTAGGTAAAACCCTATGCCAAGTGTTTCCAACATAAAAACTAAGTCTTCTCTTTTTTGAAAAACTTTCCCTCTTTTTTTTTGTTTTACTTCCACTTACAGTAACTATTTAGTAGGAACTATCCCATGTCAGTCTTTCCATAATATTTTGTAAAAATTCAGATGCTTGCAAATTTAATTTGTAAATATATAGAATTATATGAAACTCTTTTATTAAAAGTTGAGCATTTTGTCATGATAACAAGTAAGAATTACTTCCACCTAAAGACTATATATATGGTATATATATATATTTCTTAAAAAGCATTAGGAAGGAAAAAAAAGCCAACATTTCCATTAAGTTACAGATATTCATTACAAAAAAAAATGTAATATTCTTTTTTTTTATTATTATTATCAAAGTTTTTTACAGCAGTGTTTTTCAAACTGTGATTCCCCTACCACTGGTGACACTTCAAAACATGCCATGAGGTCTTTTATTTTCAACAAATCAATGTCTAAATGTTTTTTCCATTTTTGTCTTTTTATACTTTTCCATCTAAATTTATCTCTACAAAGAAGCAAAAGTATGTCTCACACTAAACACATCAGCAAGATGGAATAAATTGATAATGTTTTACAGTATTTTACATTTGAACAATGTTAGCCTGTTAAATTTGTTCTTGTTAGCCAGAATCTGAAGTCAGATAAAAGAAATCAAGCACATGACTTTGCAGTCATCTATTTATACACCTTCCCCCCCCCCCTCCCTTTTTTTTTTAAAAATAATTCTTTAATTTAGGATATTTGATTAAATTTCATGTTAAAGTATAGTGATTATAATGAATTTTCTTTCAGAAGAATGAATACATGTGAACATTAATGCATTGATATTGTTACTTCAGTAAACTGGCCAAGTGGTACATGTTTAAAAAAGTTTGAAAAGCACTTTGTTAAAGAGTGGAAAGAATCCGTTTTTGGAATAAAAACATTTTATATATTGTCAATGCTTGAAGTCTGGTGACACTGCTTATATAGCTAGCCCTATCGAGCTATCTGGTTCAAGGTTTATAGAATGAGGATGAGATGCTAAACTTATTACAAACCAAGGAAATAATTATTATATACCAATGAAATTTTTCAGTTCTCTCACCTACTTGAATCTCTTCTGCAAGCATTTATTAAATTATCAGCTCATTAAATGTAGAATTAGTCAGTGCATAGATTACAAATTCTCACTTAACTACTGATTTAGGAACTGCTGGCCAAGACCTGAAAAAAAAAAATCTGTTTTTCACATAATAGGCCCCTATCAAAGTATGACCTAGTTGACCCACTTGTGCGAAGTTTTCAGACATAGCGCTTTACATGTTAGATAAATAAGTTTAAAAAAAAACAACAATTATGTATTTATCATTCTTGTTATTTATGTTGCCAAAATACATTAAAATATACAATGAAGATTATGCCAATAATATGTAAATGCAATGGCCTATATATAATCTATAATGATTTTCTTGTAAGCTGTTAATATTGCAATGATTTCTTAATTTCTTTGTTTAAATTTAATTAAAAGGTACAATTTCTAGCCATAGTTTATTATATTTTTAAAGTAACGGAGAATGAAACCAATTCTTTTAATATGATTATGTCAATATTTGTCTTTTGATAACAATGACATCATTTTGTTTACAACACATTCTGTTACGTATTCTATTTTGAATATACTGTAATTGGGATATACGCTCCATTTATGATTGTCTTTTATGGTTTGAATTTTAGATCATATTCGTTGAGAAAAAGTGTGTAAATAGCTGTAAAGATTTGAATTCTAGATCATATTTATTGACAAATTTTTTGTAAATAGGAGTAAAGGTTTTATCACGACAATACCTTTGAAAAATAGTTGTTTTTTTAAGATCTTGATTTAAAATGTCTTTTTTTTTTTACTTTTTAAATTTCATAAATGACTTCTTAGATGCACACAAGTAGCTCAACACTTATTTTTAGTTGACCTTGTGTAGACGAATGAGTCATAGGATGTCTCTGTGAACTATTTTAAAAGGACATTATAATTACACATTGTACTTCAAGAACTATTTTAAAAGGACATTATAATTACACATTGTACTTCAAGAACTATTTTAAAAGGACATTATAATTACACATTGTACTTCAAGAACTATTTTAAAAGGACATTATAATTACACATTGTACTTCAAGAACTATTTTAAAAGGACATTATAATTACACATTGTACTTCAAGAACTATTTTCTTCTTTAACTGCTGTTAAGGGTTCTGTTTGGAATACACTATCAGCAAAGTACATCTTTAGGATGCATATGCAGAATGAAGTTTACTAGAGCATTGTGCGTGCTCATATAACAACAAAATGCAAATATTTTCTGCATTAATTAATTCAATTTTTTATTGTATGAATTTCGTCCTCTGTTGTTATGTAAAATCTTTTAATTTGTAGTGGTCCAATGTATGATCAGACTAAATGATTTGAGTAGGTCCTGGCATATTTGTAACATTTCAACATTGTGTATTTATATCTAAATCTATCTTTGTAATTATGCAGATTTTTAATGTTTATCTAACTCAAGGTCTGTTTGTGTATTTTAACAGGGTTTTTTCAAATCATCACCAATCCTATACACATTTTATTTTTTTTGTACTTAATTTTATGGACCTCATTCTTTTGGATCTTAGGATCAGTGAAAGTTTGATGAATTTCAAATATTATTATAGTCCATTTTTCTTTTAAATTAATTTGAATATTAAACCAAAAGAAAAAAGTAACTTTTTTTTTATAAACTTTACATTTACACAAGAATTTGATTTAAAAACTATGACTGTCTATAATTATAACTACCTGCCTTTATAATAGAAAAAAAAATATGTGGATGTATCATGGGTGTGTCTGTGTGTCAGTGCCAAAAAAATACATTTTATGAATATTGTGAGCAAAATGCCTTTCTAGAACTGCAATAAGTACCTCTGACATAGTAGATACTTAAAAGTGATTTTATTCCTAGAATTTCGGACACATTAGTTAAATTTAGGATAAAAAAAAATCTGCTGCAGTGTAAACCAAAACTTACTTAGTAAACATAATCTGTCAATACTGTATGCTATATAACTTTATTTCAAAGCAATCCCTACATTTGAAAGTGATGTTTTTAAAATGACTTCAACGGCATAGAACAGACCATAGTTCAGTACCTAGCAAAGAGTTGCTTCCCTTGTTACCTTTCACTTCGTCAAAAGACTGGTTTGTTTTGTCGTCTGTAATTCGTTAGTTTTTCTAAAAGTCTCACACTGTTTGACTTGGCTGCATCCTCTTCTGGCACCTTACAACTTCACGTGTAGGAAATCGTTTGGAAAGATATTCAAAGTTATGACATTTTTTATATGTATATTTTTCTTCTCTTTAAATTATGTTTGATTACAACTTTTGATATTGGTGATATGTAGACTGTCTTGTTTTTCCTTGCGTCCGCCTGTCACTTTGGGGAGCTCGACAAATGTGTTGACCCAAAGGGAGGTTTAATTATTATTTATATTAAAAAATTACGGCTACAAAAGGTACTTATAACATTCGTCAAAAAAAGGAAAAGCTCTATTTCAGTTTAAGTTCTCCGTTATGTCCGCTTTGCCTTCTGGTACCAAAGTACGGACTCACAGTGGCTGCCTACGAGTTTTGTGAAAACAATCATCCATTATCTTTTGTTTTTGTTTTTCAACGTATCAGTTATGCTTTAAGATTTATTGGGATTGTCTAGCATTACACCTCGATAATACTATCGATTACTTTTTCGTTTTGCATAAGTTAAATGTGTGATAGTGTTGAGCAGATCTATGCAGTTGCCTACATTCAAAGTGTCTGGCTTTATTTCTCCCTACTCGAGCACGTCAGGCTGTCTCTGTTACCTACTAGACAGTAGACATTCTAGTATTCAGCCTTTAAAAAGCTAACAGGGTGGTTCCCATATCCCCGCTACATTGTCTGTGTACATTTGGCCAGAGTTGAACGTTCTAGATTAGAGGCCAATACACTCGGTAGAACTCAAAATATCCGGTGCGAATCGTGCAAGAATTGGTGATGATTATTATTTATACTATTGTTACATACTATTGCACAGATGAAATGAGATCGGCTCATTATTTAAATACTATGTGCTTAGCTGGGAGTGTCTCTAGATCAATGCTCTCTCATTTGTAGTAAAATAGTTAGGCTCTTTAAACGTTTCCAATGGGATAGCCACTTTTTCATGCTGCCAAGAGCCTGTTGACCGGGCGCTTAGATCTTAAGTCACACCCACTACTGCCACTGTCTCAACTTTTCGTTGACTTTTCTGTGATTTATCTTAATAGGCTAGTCATCTTGCTTGCAAACCTCCACGTTTGCTAATTTCTCACGACCTTATAAAAGAATAGTTTTGTTTTATCACATCGCCTGCATCAAAGAAGATTGTACAAGCCAATACCACAGACAGACTTTTATGTCCATTGTACATTGTATTTGTATTGATCACGTGTTTGTTTTTTTAAATTGCATAAACAACAGTTGTGTCTGTAACAAAAATCTGCCAGTATGATTATTTTTTGAAGGAAATCTGACTTATCTTTGTAATGTTTTGCGAATTCAAAAAAAAAAGTTTTGCTTGTTTTTCTTCGTAATTAATTTTGTTGTATTGATTTGTTTATATTCTCACATGTTTAATGGTTGTTGTTTTTTTTTTAGACATGTCTGTGTTTGTCTGCTGTATATTCCAGCAAGCGGTTTAATTCCTCTAGGAACTCTTCTGTTTTGATGTATCGCAATCTGCATGTCGTCTGCTATTGACTAGATCCTAGTTGTATACCAGTTCATCAACTGTATGTGCTGTATGACGACTGGCTCGTCTGCACATTGCTTGGCAGTATTGCAGTGTTGACGTTGATCAGATTGTGGCTTGGCGCTACAAACTCTCATGTCA
The DNA here is from genome assembly GCF_947242115.1 of Biomphalaria glabrata. Taxonomy (NCBI): domain Eukaryota; kingdom Metazoa; phylum Mollusca; class Gastropoda; family Planorbidae; genus Biomphalaria; species Biomphalaria glabrata. The sequence continues at coordinate 17,358,079 of NC_074719.1, forward strand.
ATGAGCAGGCGTGTTGATGTCATCTGTCAGGATGTTTTTGTTGTGCTACACAAATAGTGTTAGATAAACTTCTTTTTTTTTTTTTTTTTTTAAACTAACCAATCCCTCTGAGGCTGGTGAAACATATGTTTGGACATAATTATTAAACCTAATTCTGGGCTGTGCATGACGGGTATATCAAAAGGGTGAAGGTTATTCAGGGTCACCTTACCCTTCCAACAAGTAGCTCATTGCCAAGTAATCTCCCCTTAGCCTTCGACCTATATTTCTAATCCACGGCTGGATCTTTTTTGGTCAATGAAAGTTTCTGTTTGTCCAAAATCTTGGTTCATTTTGTACTGAGTTTTTAAATAGGGTTTCCCATGGAGTACTTGCAACATTGTTACAGTACACAACGAGTGGATGAGAGTCCTCTTAAACACACACTTTTGAATGGCAGCTTTTGTTATATTTAGTTTTGGGTACCATTGGACTTAGTTGTCAAATGGAGGACTGCTTCAAGATTTGCAGATCTTTCTTCTGTTAACATTGGCATGCTCGCCATTTGACTATTTGAAGTTGTTGTTTGTTTTTGTTTAGAAAATCTACTTTCCTGATCTGTTAGGTCATAATACATCATCAGTTCAGTTTGCTTCAGTTTTATATATATATATATATATATATATTTGTTTAATGAAGTTGTACATATAAGCGAATTCAATCAAATATGCAAAATGAACCTCAGACATTCAATGTGTACAATTGCTGCTTTTTATTTTAAAAGAGGCAGCTCGTGGTCTTCAATAAATAGCTCTTTATACGTGATCGCCCTGCTATTGTGCGTGCCTATATATTCTCTGGATCTATTGAAACACACTGTAGCCTAGCGGCTGTACAGATGCTGTTTTTATTGTTATGCAACATGCAACGATTAAATTGACATGTAGTGAATGAATGGCAATCAAAGCTCTGCGACTGTTATATTAATTTAAAATATTCTATATATATATATATATAATTCTCTTCATGGCTCAAGAGGTTGGACACCACGTAATGGAAAGATCACTCTTTTATTTTTGCAAGTCGGACGGAGTAGAGTTATCCTACGTAATTTAAGAGGCGAAAATGAAGCAGTATTTACCTGTCACTAAATAGCATGGCCGGACTTAACCATTGTGACCAAGAAGTCTACTCTGTATTCACCCATAACTAAATTAACCATTGCAGAGCCATAAGCGAATTGGATTTCGCGGGGCCAATTTTGTGTAGGGATACGGATAATAAGTGAAATGTAAGAGTTCGTATTAGAAAATAAATTCGTCTTTGCTTTTTATTCATTCTGTACGTAGTACAGAATTACTTTACGAGCCTTGCGTGTAGCGAAGTCATACATTATATCATAAAAATTCTATTTCCTACATAGATCCCGCTCAATAGCAAGAATTACCAAATGTTTCAATCTATCTACGAGAATTGTTTACCTCAAGTAATTCTTCATTAGTTTGAGGTGCGAGAAGCTTCTTTCACTAGATTCCACAATTACGGGTATTGCATAATGCCGTTTTTTTAATCGCGCGTAGGATTGGCGTTTTCCATATTGAATGACACCCCAAAATGACAATTTTTGTCTATATATTTCAGGAGATTTGTATGAGTTTTCAAAAGATTTTAATAATTTCCGGATATTTCCAGGCCTTTTTCGTATATTTTTTGCAATTTCAGGAGATTTCCAGGAGCTCCTGGTTAATCGACAGGAGGCCGCGGGGAAATCTGTCATAAGTTGTAAAATGGTTTAATTTAATAATTTATACTCCTAGAATTAGCGCGGGTCCTATGAAAGTGCGGGTCCTACTACGGTCGCATAGGTTGCAGTGGCCTAATGCTACGCCGCCGGTCGACTAGTATGTCTTTTGGCACCTTTGAAGATTTCCCTTTTCTCTTGGAATAAGCCTGTGGATCTGTACTGACAAGGCTGAAATCAGTACACATAATAACACTGCTAGCATAATGTTCAGTTCTCAAGTGTAGGCCTCAGGTGTATTCTTATATTTTTCTATATATTTCTGAACAAGGCACATGTAAATACTAACTGTTGTGTAATTACAGGCTTACCCTGCCTTACTATTCAACAAATGGCATGCATAACTGAGTAGAATCCCAGATTTGAGTTCAAATAATTTTTATTTACCCTTGGTGATTTTATGTTAAATCTATTTTTATATATGTTTTAGTAACCTGGAATTATGTATTTAGTTGAACTATGGCAACTTTTTTGTGTGTAATGATTACAGTTCTATTGATTACTATTTTTTTCATAAAGTATTAAATAGTAGCAGACTATTTAGGGCAAAATTTGATACATTTGTAATTACATTTTTTAAAAAACAATTTGAGTTAGAAAAATAAAAACATCAATTGAAACAGGTTAAGATTTGTGTAACTACTTTCAAAAAAATACATTTTCAAGAGTTGTTTTTCTTTTATAAATTCGTTTGCAAAACAAAAACTAAATAAATGTATTATCTTATTGTCACACCTGAGTTTAGTGCACTTGTTTTGATCTCACGTTTGTGCTCTTGTTTTCTGTTATCACTGGACTTAAGGCACCTGGAGGACAAGAGTACCCACTCTCAAACATGACTTAAAGAACTAGGCTTGAATTGTATTGTATGAAATGTGTCAGAATCTTCTCGGTCTCCATATTAGCTAGACATGTGCGGGGTGTTACTGTTGCCGACTTTGGTTGCACTAACCATTAGTATTACATTGTTACTATTCATAAGTAATGAATGAACTTTTTGTTATGAAGATGTCAGTCATTGCCATGGAAGAATTCTTTCCCTTTGGTCAAGTGTACAATTGTTTTATTTTTAAAATGCATACAATTCTCTCTCTCTCTCTTTATGTATATATATGTGTGAAATGAGGTATGTATGTATATAAAGACAAACTCGTATTTATAATGTCATTTTAAAAATATAAAAAAATACTTTTTTGGCTGCATCATTAACTTTCTGCCAATTTGTTTTTAAAGTATTAGATCTAATAGTAAATAGCTTTAAAAAAATCACTGACTTGGTTACTTTTTAAAACAAAGCGGTTCGCTTTCATAGGAAGCCGTTTGCACTAGTCTAGAACTTTCAAATTATCATAAAAATAGATTTTAAATGTCTTTTTTAGTTTTTTGAAAACTACACGTGACGGACGGACAGACATATCACACAAACTAACATCGTTTTTTCCCCCTTTAATATTTAAAACAATATGGAAGTATAACTAGTAAAGCATATCCAGCCAATGTTTAAGAACCTACACTTTAATACGATAACATACGTTCTGCAATACACATTTATTCAACCATGCTTACAGCGTGATTCTAAAATGTCTTTCCATGAAGAAAATATTTTGTTTAGATTGTGAGGGAGGACCAAATGAAAAGTCAATGTTAAAAACATTAACAAGAAAAATTTAAAAACTACTTAAAAAAAACAAAAACAACTAAAGCTTATATTAAGTGTCAAGTAGAGTGGATCAGTCATGTAATTAAATTTGTGATCAAGACTAACAATAATAATCTGTGCGATTAGAAATATTTTTACCAGTTGTTTTTGTTTAGCTCAATTTCATGTTTTCTTTTTAGCTTTCGCAATACGCTATGATCCTTTCCCTTGTCTGAACCAGTTGGGAAACGGGAAAAGGGGGGGGGGGTAGGATGAGTGTTACTGTGATCGCTTTGTCAATGCATTTATTTTTTAAAAGTTGAACTACCTGGATTCGAACTCGAGGGCTCTAGCATCCCCAAGGTAATGTATTAACCACTGTACCAGAGAAGTGCTTATGAAAATAGAAGATGTTATATTTATTTATTGTTAGTTTCAAACTTTAAAGCAAAGTAGAAAGGGGACAAATTCAACTTATACCACCACGTCAGTCAAGTACTATTTCTTTCCTTTGTCCGATACCAAACAAAATAATTAGTTACCAATAATTAATTAGCTAATTGGTTATTTCTGTATTGTTTTTTTTTTTTTTGTTTTTGTCATGTAAAAGAAATAATTGTGCAAAATTTCAGCTTGATCCGAGATTGGATGTGAGAAAATAACGTGTACAAACTTTTGACCAGACAGAGGGAGTTGATATAAGCTTTATAATAAAAAGTTGCCTTGCATATTTTAAATTACTAACTAACTAATTACAACAAATTGTGTAATTCTGAATCCCAGAGCTCCTACTAGAGTATGAGAACTGGGTCGGCCTCCCCATTTCTATAATATATGTGATTTTTTAAAATCATTTTCATATAATCAGTCAGTGACGATCTTACAGTAATTTTTATAAATTATGTTTCTGTAAATTTAAGAATGTATTCTTAATATGATATCATTCCCATAAATTCAATGCCATCGTTACTAATATAACTACACGGAGGGAAAAAAAAGCCTTCCTTAAAAAGAAAAGGGGTAGGGTGGGAGGAAATGAAATGTAAGCTTTGTTTCACGGTATCACAACCTGGGTGTGTCTTGTTGTATGTGATTAGAGCCAGGTCATGACCTGTGTTATGGTAACCAAAAGGAAATGGGTAATTATGTCTTGATCTCTGTAAAGAAAAAAAAAATATTGGGAGAAGTTTAGTTAGACTAAGACCCAACTCTTGACATGAGAATGTGTCATGTGGGGCCCATACGTTTTTGATTATGAGCATTGAGAACAGTGCAGACCTAAAGACTTCAGAGGCGATGTTCTTTGGAAGGAATAAAAAAAAAGAGGTTTTACCAGAAAAGTTGTTTTAACCAAACATACACCAACTATGTATTTAAATGAGCTGGTGTTTTACAAGTAATTGTAATGGTTATATACACAAAACTATTGTAACTATTGATTTTTTTTAAATTTTGATTTTTCCCCTAGTAAAACTTTTGAAATTAATCTTTCCTTGTCCTAAATTTAGACTATATTGTGGGTCTATGACATAAGTGTCCTGTAATCTAGTTCTACACCCTGCCTACCATAAAAGGTTCGATCAAAATATTATGAAACATCTTTTTACACCGCGCCATCCCCCCCCCCCCTCGCAATCAAAGAAAGAATTCTAGTTAGCGAACGTATAGATCTACCACACTTTATAACATTTCGCTGATAGGCCTTTAGAATACTTTAGATTTAGATTTTGAAGACAATGTGCGAAAATTTCCTGAACATCAATTTATTAAACTCTTAGATGTATTTTGCCTTACATTCGGAAATTCAAGAACGCGATAGTACTTTCAAAACCGATGTTGGAATTTTGGATCTAGATCTAGACCTAGTTCTCTAGCCAAATTTAAATGTATTTATTTTTAATTTGAGAAAATTATAACGGTCAAACTAGAGTTTTGTCAGAGTTGCCGACAAGATAGCAATTCTTTTCTTTATACATTAGCTGTCAAATTTCTAAAAAAACAAAATAACAAAGACAGTTTGTGTGGAAACACAAACTCAAAATCGGCCCCCGAAGTGATCCACCCAGGCAGGCTTCAATATTTTCAGAAAGAACATCCAAATGAAATTATATCAAAGACAAATGAGAGATAAGTATGGAGAAAGGTTGACAGATCTTGTGTAGTGCCCCAACCGTACAGCAGATCAAAAGATAGGTGCAAGTGAATGCAAAGTTAGATGTGAACCTGGCCTAACTAGTTCCCCTTTCAGACCTTGTGGTCTAAAGGACAGATGATGTAAAGTTCATCGTTTTTTTGTGGCCTACGGTTAACGAGGGTGTCATGTAGCCAGCACAACGACCAACCGCCTTTACTTTTCCCCAACTAATATCAGGTACCCATTTGAGCTGGGTGGACTCAGAGGCGCCTAAGGATTCCGAAGTTGAAAATCCCAGTCTTCACCAGGATTCGAACCCGGGGCCCCCGGTTCAGAAGCAAAGCGCTTTACCGCTCAGCTACCGCGCCTCTCCTGGCCTAACTGAAGTCTTATAATTGATGTAATTCTTTTGAAAAGGCCCAATCTCTTATTCGTATTCTCAAAAAATAAATATAAAAAAATCTCGCAGTAAAGAAAATGTTCACGAAAATGAAGTTTACAAGATAACTATTCTTTTTAATTTAGGTCTAACTTATAATGCATACTAATTAGCTTTTTCTCTTTAAAATCTGCTTGCATAACTGATTTTAAAAATTAGATTTTTCGCTTTCAGAAAAAAAAAGTAGCCGTTGAATCAGAACTTTGAATGGTCTAAAATATTGTGATGTCGGATTTTCAATATCTTTTCTAGTTTACGAGATCTAAAAGGGACGGACGGACAGACATTTCGCACAAAACTAATAGCGTCTTTTCCCCTTTCGGGGGCCGCTAAAAATCCTTATAGCTGTTTTCTAGATCCTTGTTCAGGTTTTTTCCAGACGTTTCCATCAAGATAAGATACTAAAAAGTAAAGTAGCAATTATACATAAAACATTGAACCGTGATCTTCAAATACAAAACTTATACATTCTCAGAAAGATGCAAAGCTAAAGGAACATTACTTTTTCCATATGCTAGGATAAATTAGTACAAATACTCCTTCTTTCCTAGTGCTATTACAGCATGGAATGTGTTGCCTCAACCATTACTCTTTCCATATGCTAGGACAAATTAGTACAAATACTCCTTCTTCCCTAGTGCTATTACAGCATGAAATGTGTTGCCTGAATCAGCCAGGAAAACCAATGATTTGTCAGAGTTTAAGTCATTAATAAACATGAATGATTAGATTGACATAGGAACACGCGTAGGACATAATCATCTTTTTTGAAGTGACGTCTGTATTTTATAAGATAAGATGCAAGTTGAATCCATAACAATCGTTCTGTAAGGCCTCAACACTGACCTGCGAGGTCGTAACCTATGGGCAGTTTAGACCAATAGCTTGTTGCACGTCACAGTTCGTGACGTCAGACCTCCCTTTGGTCTAAATTGGTCTCGTTTGGATAGAGGTATTGTAAAAAAATATGAGGGTACCATTGGCCAAATAAACAATGTAGCATGGAAACAAACCAACGGGCATGGTCGCCGGTAATGCTAATATAGTATAGATCTGTCCTATGTTGTTGTTGTTTTTTTGTTTCTTTTTTTGGGCGCTTAAAGGAGAACAGGGTAAAAGATGTGCTCTTCCCGGAAGTGCTAAAGAGGTATAATCAGCGCCATTTTCCCCTCACTGGCATATAGGAAAGCAGATGGTAACAGATGGCCTCTGGAAAGCTCTCACAAGGGTCGCCGCACACACATTTGAGACCTAAAAGAAAAGCCTTTGTGGAAGACAGGTGCAGACAATTTAAAGACAAAAATGTAGACTCTCAACGGATAACGGCTTTATTTATATTAGATGAGGCTAATATGCAACTGAGTTTGCGTAGTCATGTGAGATACTGTACTCACTTTTAATCTTCGGATTTGAAGACAATGCTTTATTACAAAGCTGTAAAACGAACAAAATGTTTTTAAATCTTTTTTTTTTTTGGTATGATTTCACGATTGGTTTCACCTGGGGCAATCCGCTCACAAAGCGACGCTACTTGCGCTATAAATAGTTTGAGAATATGGTAAAAAAGGACCGGCCGCCACTGCAACCTTTGCGACCGCAGTGGATCCCGCACTTTCATAGGCCCCGCGCTAATTCTATGTGTAAATTATTAAATTAAACTATTATAACTTATAACAGATTTTCCGCCGTCTTCTGATTTTCCAGAATTTCCTAGAATTATTAAAATCTCCTGAAAACGCATATAAATCTCCTGAAAAGTGGCATCTCTAAGGTATATTCTACCAAATACCGCCAACACCCCTGTAGAAATTTTAACTTATCTGCCCAATGCTTTTCCAAACTATTTTGTTGAATAGGGAATATTTTAACAATACCCGGAATTATGGCATGTGGTGAAAGAAGCTTCTCGCGCCTCAAACTAATCAAGAATTACTTGAGGTCAACAATTCACGAAGGTAGATTGAACAATTTGGTAATTCTTGCTATTTAGAGTTATTTATGTAGGAAACAGAATTTCCATGCTATACTGTATGACTAAGCTACACGCAAGGCTCGTAAAGTAAAGTTACGATTAATGCTACGACGAATACAAATCTTAATTTTCACTTATTATCCTTATCCCTTCCCAGACTTGGCTCCACGCAATCCATTTCGCATAGGGCCCCGCAATTGTTAGGGTCGGCCCTTTGGTAATACGTATACTGCTTGAAAATGATAACACATACTTTAAGACTTAAGTCACAACCATACTTTTAAATTTGAATGTTATCTTATAAATCACAGACTTCCTTCAAAATTAGAAGATAAATGACCTCTTACGCGTTCCCACGTGTTAATCTAGTTGTTAATCTCAACGCATATATTTATCATATGAGAATATAGAGCTATACATATTTTTAGAACATCAAGAAAAGTAAACATTTTTTTTTTTGAAATACAGGTTTTAAATATTTCAAAGTCAAAAGATTTATCAGAGATTATGTACAATAGAATCATCTAAACCTTCAACGAGAAATCCAATGCTGTAATACTTTGTCTGGTTCTCTTGACTATAATCATCTTTACTTAATCATTAATCAACGTCACCGCCGTCATGGTGCGGCACTATATTATGCCGTCACGTACAGAAATGAAAGTTGATGTGTTTCTTATTAGATAAAACAAATCCTTATCGAGCCATAGGGAAAAGGTGGACAATTTTATTGGGTACACTGGAACTCGTATATTATTAGAATAGAATAATGTTATACTATCAAGACGTTTTATTATCAAGTAGGAATTTTATAGTCGCAAATATGGACAATCTGTTGTTTTTAATTTTGTTGATATAGTCTGTGTGGCAGAAGCGTCGCAAATGTTTGTGTCACCCGGGGCGATAAGCTAACAGTGTCTTCACCCAATCCATCCATTACCCCGTGCCCTAATATATTTTACCAATTAAATTGGGCGCTAGTTTGTTCCATGTATTGAAGTGTGATATAAAAACTTGCCTTGGACTTACTAACATTTATTGATAGGAAACCCAACAAAAAATGTATTTTAAATTCTTTTTTATGCTCTTTCTGACTCTAGTGTCACCTTTGATGCGGGTCACCCAGTGCGGTCCACACCCCCGAACCCAATCAGTGGCGTAGATATCAATGTATTATTGTATTCCATTGGAAATAGGAAGTCTATAATTTGGTCAGCATGCTTAATAGTTTTGTCTGTTGGTCTCTTCACCTTTATTCCCAACCTAATTCTCCATTTTGTGGGCCCTCATGTTCCGCCGCTGTCACATTTCAGCTATACATTTAGTTTCCTGCCCAACGCCTTCATTTATCTCTTGTAAATTGACAAGTTTGCTGATAGGCTTTCACGTCATGAAGTAGAGACGTAAAGGTCTGGGTGGTTTGAATGAAGGCAATATCATGCCTAGAGGGCTAATAAGTGGCACAAAGACTTTTCCTTTGGGGGCATATTTATATCTGAAACATAATGCGCTTTGTCCTCATTGTGACAGATGTAGTCAACTCTACATTGTTCAGGGCTAGCTGAGAGAACAAAGCGCTTAGATATCTGGATACGATTTTGGTCAATGCCTCAACAGAAAAACTTTTTTTTTTCTAAGTTGACAAGGCAAATAATAACTTTCGCTTAAAGAGAGTTATTAATAGCAGCACAAGTATAATTTCTCACACAATTCTATAAATGCCGTAACCTTGATTCATTGCTTCATGAACTGAGACGTGTTGCTGTTGTTTTAAAATATAGGACCTGAATGACATTTGGTAAACAAAACTTGATAAGCTTTTTTTTTTCACGATCATAGCTGGAAGATTAAAGTAACGGGCGGACTGTTGCTGGAAACACTTGAGCTAAATTAATATTAAATTTAAAGAGGGAAAGAGAGAGAAAGAGAGAGACAGAAAGAAATAATTGGTAATTTTAGCCGATTATGAGAAATAAGACAGGTGAAAGTACTGCTGATATGATTGTGATGTTTGGCCGGCTGACGCCATGATAATGCAAGTTATAGAGAAATAATAATGTTGTTTTTTTTTGTTGTTACACTGTTAATATTCATATGTATTCAATGATCTGATTAATATGCATATATGGCTCAGTATGAGCTTGCTTTGAAATGGTCATTTAATTGATGGTTGAAGTCTACAAGTAACACGGGGTCAATCTTTCATTTCATGTCTATGGAAGAAGCTCTAAAGAGGTTTAGCTGCACTGTGTGATGAAACACTAGTACTAGTAATACATAACACTAAACCAGTGTTTCTTAAAATTTACCTGTGGCGCTCAATATATATATATATATATATATATATATATCATGGGCGTAGCCGAGGGGGGGGGGGGTTTAGGGGTGTTCAACCCCCCCCCCCCCCCCGAAATGAAATCCCCCCCCCCCCGCAGGGGTGGAGACGAACTTAAGTTACAGATTTTTTGCTTTGATTTTGTTTATTTTAGGTGAGATTTTAATACTAAACCATCCCTTGCCCCAGCGCAGCCAAGGGGTTTTTGAGTTTAAAACCCCCTACCATGGGTTTTGAGTTTAAAAAAAAAAAGCAAACGTCAATCCCCCAAATTCCAAGAGCACAGTTAAGGAAGATTTTGATTTTATAACCCCCGATTCAGTATAAAAAAAGCAAATTACACACTCAAAATTCTATGAGCGTAGCCAAAGTGTTTGGAATTTAACCCCCCCCTCCTTCCCTCTTCATTAGGGTTTGAAGCTAAAAAATACCTCTTCAATATAAAAACAAACAAGAAATTACGCACTCAAAATGTTATGAGCGTAGGTAAATGGCTTTCGACTCAGTTTTGAGTTTAAATCCCTTTCAGCGAGGTATGAAGGTAAAAAAATACCTCTTTAATACTAAAAACAAAGCAAATTATACACTAAAAATTATATGAGTGTAATCAAAGGGGTTTTGAATTTAAACTTCCCTCCAGTGGAGTTTGAAACTAAAAAAATAACTCTTCAATATAAAAAAAGCAAATTACGCACTCAAAATGCTATGAGAGTTGCCAAAAGGGGTTTTGAGTTTAAACCCCCTTTCAGCGGGGTTTGATGCTAAAAAAATACCTCTAATATAAAAAAAAGCAAATTACACACTAAAATTATTTGAGCGTAGCCAAGCCAATTGGGGGTTTTGAGTTTAAACCCCTCTCCAACAGATGGCTTTTCTTAAAAGTTTAAAACCCCTCCAGATGGTTTTGAGTTTAAAATCCCCCTACAGAGAGTTTTGTTTTATCTTCAATATTATTCTAAAGCAAACTACAGTTTCCAAATTCTATGACCGTAGCTAAATGGGGTTTTGAATTAAGAAAAAAAAACAAAAAAAAAAACAACCCCCAGAGATTGTTTAGTTTAAAATCCACAACAGATGATTTTGCGATAAAACTTCCCTTTTCGATATAAAATCTAAAGCAAACTACAGTCACCTAATTCCAAGAGCGTGTTCAAGAGAGGTTACACATTTCTACCAGTGGCGGGGCTCCAATAATAAAGTGCATTGAATAGTCATCTGCCGAAATTGAAAAACACTAAATGTGGCTCAACAAAGATGGCCAAGACAGATTTTAGGAGTCAGTTATAGAGATCGGGTCTAAATCAAGGAAATCCTATGCCGAATTGGGAGTCGACACCTTAGTAAGGTTGTGACAGAGCGTCGCACGAGGTTTGCGGAACATGTTTTTTCGACAAAATGAATTACGCATACTAAGGGTTGCGATGACATCCTAGTACAACTTTGCGACAGTAAGGCAGTAAGAATGCATTTTAGGTTTTTGAAATAAAACTTTTCAATAGCAGGAAAATTTACTGTAGATACCTCAGAATATTCATTTTGTTGGCTTTCAATACCAGAAATAGTGCTTGGCGGCGGGGCTTCGCCCCGCGCTGGGGGAGCTCCAAGCGCTCCCCAAAATCCTTCTTGCCAATGTCGGGGGTGTCTACAATTTTTCCACCAACTCCAGGAAGAAACATTCTAGGGTATAATAAACGTCTTCCGAAAGAATGAAGGGTCAGAATGTAATGAAGATCATGTACACACACACATACATACTATTAATTTTTTTCGCTTCGCGCGGGGGTGGGGATGTGGGGGCGGAGGGGGGAAATCCCCCCCCCAACTCCCCACCCCCGAAAAAAAATCCTGGCTACGCCCATGATATATATATATATATATATATATATATATATATTCAACCTGTTAGTAATCCAAATTTACGTAATAAATGTTAAGTAAAGATGGCCGGTTTAGGTATTGGGTAACTTGTATTATTTACAAACGCGAATTGTTACTTCCGGTGATGGCATTTGAGAGAGACAGAATGTGTTATGGAAGTCGACCAACTGGCATTTTACGAACGTAGCCAAGCCAGCCAAGGCGTCTGCTGTTGATGACACAGCGGATGTCCTGGCACCCTGCCCTTCGTAGCTCTTCCTCATTGGTTATTTTATCGTGCCACTTTATTTTTAAGATCCGCCTTTGGCATCGGAAGTGGAAGACACTCAGCTTTTTTTTTTCCTACCATGAGTAGCTTAACCATGTTTCACTTCCATATAGCAAAGTGCTCATCTCACAGATCCGGTAGTGTATGGCTTTAGTATTGTTAGTCAACAATATGTTTTCCCTTGCTCTTTTCACCTTGACATGGTGGCCATTGCTTTGGCTAGCCTGTTGTTAATATCCTTATCCAGTAAAGCATCGTTGGATATGATGGAGCCAAGATAGCAAAAATGTCAGTAGGTCGACTTCCACAAGTCATTCTGTATGGCGATCTAACAGAAGGTAGAAGACCGCTGGTCGCCCACTTTTACATATATGGATGTATGCCAACGCGACATGATGCTCTTCAAAATCGGCACTAGCAACTGAGTAAAAGTGGCATTGGATTGATTCATGTGGAGAGAGAGCATAAAGGAAGATTCGCGGATTGCAGATGCCATACACTACAGAAGCAGAAAGAAGGGTGAAAATGCAACAGCGCCTGGTGATGACATATGCCCAACCTGCGACCACAGCTGTGTATCAAGGATTGGCCTCTTTAGTCACACAAGAAGTTGCAAAGGGAAAAGATCATCTCTCGAGACGTAAAATGCCACAGAGGGAGAGAGAGAGGGAGAGAGAGATAGGAGAGAGCAGATTCCCCTCGCCCATCCAGCAAGGGGGTTTGGGGGAGCGCAGTGATCTCCCCCTTGAGGCTTAGGATTCGTAACAGAGCTTTTTCCTGCGTCCAAATCTTCAGAAATTCTTCTGAAGTCTACAACACGTTTTACTGAACTAAGAAGAGCGCATGCCAAAAAAAAAGGTTACACTAAAAAAGGTTACACTAAAAAGTTTACACTAAAAAGTTTACACTAAAAAGTTTACACTAAAAAAGGTTACACTAAAAAGGTTACACTAAAAAGTTTACACTAAAAAGTTTACACTAAAAGAGGTTACACTAAAAAAGTTTACACTAAAAAGTTTACACTAAAAAAGTTTACACTAAAAAAGTTTACACTAAAAAAGGTTACACTAAAAAGTTTACACTAAAAAAGTTTACACTAAAAAAGGTTACACTAAAAAAGGTTACACTAAAAAGTTTACACTAAAAAGTTTACACTAAAAAAGGTTACACTAAAAAAGTTTACACTAAAAAGTTTACACTAAAAAAGGTTACACTAAAAACGTTACACTAAAAAAGTTTACACTAAAAAGTTTACACTAAAAGAGGTTACACTAAAAAAGTTTACACTAAAAAGGTTACACTAAAAAAGTTTACACTAAAAAAGGTTACACTAAAAAGGTTACACTAAAAAGGGGTGAGACGGGCCGATATTGAACTGTTTTCTTAAAGAACTGAGATTTGCATTCTCCTTGCTTTTAGAGCGCACTTTTTATCCTAGTAAAAAGAAATGAGAAGTGCAAGTCCAATGAAGAAACAAAAGGAAAACGTCAACACATGCCAATACTGCTTTGTACTAGTCTTTCGACGTACGTAAAGCGAGCTTACGTTTGTAAGATCGTCTTTGTGTTAAGTAAGATCGTCTTTGTTTTAAGTAAGATCGTCTTTGTTGTAAGTTAGATCGTCTTTGTTTTAAGTAAGATCGTCTTTGTTTTAAGTTAGATCGTCTTTGTTTTAAGTAAGATCGTCTTTGTTTTAAGTTAGATCGTCTTTGTGTTAAGTAAGATCGTCTGTGTGTTAAGTAAGATCGTCTGTGTGTTAAGTAAGATCACTACAAATTTTAAGCCGGTAGGGAAAGAGAAAGTGTGGACACGAATAATTAAGAATAACTGCTGACATCGTTTGCCAAGTGATGCAATAAAATGATTGATTCCCTCACCAGTTTTAGTTCAACCGATCCAAGAACTTTGTTGAATCTCAAAATGATAACGCCCACAAATGAATTTTCACAGAGCAATTTACTCTAGAAAGCAAGCCACGTTAGATGACGTAAAAATAGCTGCTCATTCATGAAAAAGCAGAAATCTTCGATTTTTTTTGAATACAGATCTACATTTGGTTCTTCAACTACCCAAGCCTAACAAGACACTGAAATCAACATTCGGCCACGAAACGGTAGAGTCTTGAAATAATAAAAGAATATGACTTTGACCCACTCTAGTCTGCATTAATAATTTACATATTGAATTGATAGAGATAGGACAGTATGAATATAAGTGTCGGGAAACGAAGACTAGGAACAGGACGGTGGCTATAGTGAGCTACGGAGGGGAGTGCAAAGACAGTTGTCTTGTAAGAACTGATCAAATGGTTGTTGCTGAATTTCAAAGAAGTACAATTTATTGACACTATTGCCAGGGGCGTGTTTTGTAGGCTAATCATAAGCTTCACTTTTGAGTTAGTGCTTACGCAAGAAGAAGTTTCGGCAAGTTAGAATGCTTTAAGAATAGGCTGTAAAGCATCTTGGCACAAGAACACTAGTAATGTTATACGTTTAAGGCTATAGATAAAGTTTGTTGATCAGATACCTTTTTATTCTTGTTAAATTAATGAGCTTTCATTTTGCTCACTTTTCAACTGCTATTCTTTAATATTTAAATCATATCAAATCGTTTCAAAAGCATGTAACAAAGGATTTTATCCAAAGTAATTAAAATTGCAATTATAAGTCTATCCAGAATATTTTATATATGTAGAAATACAAATCTTAAATTAGACCTATCTGAACCCAAGTTTGCTTGCTAGTGTTCAGTTTCCGATGCATTATCAGAACTTTATTATGAGGGCAGGTAACAATAGATTTACCTCATAGGACAATCCATTTGTGGGCCTGATGGTATGGTAAACGCCAGGGCAGATTTTGACACTTTGTCGGTCCCTGGTAACAACAAATTTTAAGTAATGTATTTTTAAGAATTTTAGTACGACTGCAATATTAGATACTTGACTCCATTGACTGATATTTCTATAGCCATAACTCCATTGACTGATATTTCTATAGCCATGACTCCATTGACTGATATTTCTATAGCCATTACTCCATTGACTGATATTTCTATAGCCATTACTCCATTGACTGATATTTCTATAGCCATTACTCCATTGACTGATATTTCTATAGCCATGACTCCATTGACTGATATTTCTATAGCCATTACTCCATTGACTGATATTTCTATAGCCATGACTCCATTGACTGATATTTCTATAGCCATGACTCCATTGACTGATATTTCTATAGCCATGACTCCATTGACTGATATTTCTATAGCCATGACTCCATTGACTGATATTTCTATAGCCATTACTCCATTGACTGATATTTCTATAGCCATTACTCCATTGACTGATATTTCTATAGCCATTACTCCATTGACTGATATTTCTATAGCCATGACTCCATTGACTGATATTTCTATAGCCATGACTCCATTGACTGATATTTCTATAGCCATGACTCCATTGACTGATATTTCTATAGCCATGACTCCATTGATTGATATTTCTATAGCCATGACTCCATTGACTGATATTTCTATAGCCATTACTCCATTGACTGATATTTCTATAGCCATTACTCCATTGACTGATATTTCTATAGCCATTACTCCATTGACTGATATTTCTATAGCCATTACTCCATTGACTGATATTTCTATAGCCATTACTCCATTGACTGATATTTCTATAGCCATTACTCCATTGACTGATATTTCTATAGCCATTACTCCATTGACTGATATTTCTATAGCCATTACTCCATTGACTGATATTTCTATAGCCATTACTCCGTTGACTGATATTTCTATAGCCATTACTCCATTGACTGATATTTCTATAGCCATTACTCCGTTGACTGATATTTCTATAGCCATTACTCCATTGACTGATATTTCTATAGCCATTACTACGTTGACTGATATTTCTATAGCCATTACTCCATTGACTGATATTTCTATAGCCATTACTCCGTTGACATATGTCTATTTCCTCCGTTGACTGATATTTCTATAGCCATTACTCCGTTGACTGATATTTCTATAGCCATTACTCCGTTGACATATGTCTATTTCCTCCGTTGACTGATATTTCTATAGCCATTACTCCGTTGACTGATATTTCTATAGCCATTACTCCGTTGACTGATATTTCTATAGTCATTACTCCGTTGACTGATATTTCTATAGCCATTACTACGTTGACTGATATTTCTATTGCCATTACTCCGTTGACTGATATGTCTATTTCCTCCGTTGACTGATATTTCTATTGCCATTACTTGTTAACTGATTTTTGTATTGCCATTACTCCGTTGACTGATATGTCTATTTCCTACGATGACTGATATTTCTATAGCCATTACTCCGTTGACTGATATTTTAAAAGGTGCATTTGCTGATGGCTCTAACTTTCACAGTCACTTAATATGCAAAAGTAGGTTTTCATATTTTTTTCCTTTTTTAGCGGCCCCCGAAAGGGGAAAAGACGCTATTAGTTTTGTGTGGAATGTCTGTCCGTCTGTCCCATTTAGATCTCGTAAACTAGATAAGATAGTGATAGTGTCTGGCATAGAGACTTAACCAAAGGAAAAATTTATTTTTTACTGAAATGTTTTTTTCTTAAGGAATAAGAGATTGACCCTTTACAAAACAATAAGATCAATTAGATATTCATTATAAGACATCAGTTAATCCAGGTTCACATCTAAATTCACATTCGCTTTCACCTTATCCTTTGGTCTGCTGGACCGCTGGGGCACCACACAAGATCTGTTAACCTTTTTTCTCTATTCTTCTCTGTCATTTGTCTTTGATAGAAATTCATTCTGATAATATTGAAACCTGCCTTTTTACCTGCCTGTGTGGACCACTTCGGGGACCGAATTTCAGATCTTTGTAACCTTGTTGTCTTAGTTTTGAGATAATGTAACTGCAATGTCAAGATTTATTGCAGATTTTTTTAGCTTAACTAGAAAAAAGAAACAAATATTTTTAAAACTATGTTTGCTCACATAAATTTTCAATAAATGACCAAAAAATGAATTCATAACTCCCCTGTTTTAAACCGACTCTTCTTATCTTTTTGTAATAAATCCAAGGCCAGTAACTCAAAGACAGGGAGAGAACATTAACACAGCCTTAATATCAGATCAAATACATAGACAAGCTACCCTCATAATACACAGTGTCCTATATACAGTGTCCTCCTTTCCACTTAGGCGGCCATGTAATCTTCTCTCATGTAAACATGACATCCATATACATTGATCAAATAGTGCGCAACTCTGCATGTGCAAGGTAGAGTTACAACATTAATTTATCATTGACGTCCCATAAAAAACAAACTATAAATAAATTAATAAACAGTAATAATAATTACATCCTACGCGCATCCATGTATTGTATACATTGACTGAATGGTTTTCCTGGCTGATACAGGCAATTTCTATGCTCTAATAAGACTAATAGCATCCGCTGTATTCTTCGCTAGTCTTCTCTGTACTTCTATAAGATTGTAAAAGTTGGACACTGAACGCTGAGGCTGAAAGAAGAATTCAAGCCTTGGAGAGTCAATGCTACAGAAAAAAATGCCAGGTATCAGATACCAGTAAAGAAATAAGTAGTTAAGACTTATTTTTATAAGCCAACTCTCTGGCTGGCAAAAAGTAGTAACTTCTCAATACTGTGAAGAGCTGTGCTGGTTTGGTCATTATGGTAAGACATGACTCACTATCAAAAGTCATTCTTCAAGTTACAGTGGAGGGGGCACGAAGAAAGGGTCGTCCAAAGAAAAGCTGGCTGGACAAAGTAAAAGAATGGACTGGCCTCTCTCTTGATATCCTACTAAGAACAGCTGCAGACCGGGAAAAATGGAAGGATTTGGTTACGCAAACTGTCACAGCAATGACATCACCCCTACAGAGAGAGAGAGAAAGAGAGAGGGGTACAATAAGAAAGAAGGGGCACTTGTACAAATCTTTCCAAGTATATAGATTCTTTTCTATTCTAGCACTCTCCTAAGTCCAGTTGTATTGAAGTCAATGCAATTTTGCATGATCTTAAAGAAGGAAAGTTTGTCGACTATGTTCCAGCCTGTTGTATTGGTTTGGTTTGAATGTCACCTCTCAGCTTGGTCTAACAAACAGCTTGTCACATCAACTCATAAGGGAAGGAATAATACCCGAGCTTTTTTTATATAAAGGTTATTTTTTTAATTGAGAATTGCAACGGTAAAGATATTTTTATTTCATGTGAACATAAATTGTCTAACTATTGACACTGCAGGACAAGAGCCGAACGCCAAGGTGTGTTGCAATGTTGCTATATAGGAATACTAAACATGCACTATAAACACAGCTTTCAAAAGAAAATGACAGCTATACCGCTACGATACTTCTTTAATTTTTTTACTTTATAAACAATGCATACATCACTGTTTCATTCTAAATCATGTCAAAATCGTTTGTTTGTAACAACGCATCCGAAAACAAAAACATAGGAACTCGATTTTTCTATCAGCCTGAATTCTATTTCGGCGCACATCGGTGTGAAGTGGTCTTGTGACAAATTAATCAAACACAATTTTTTTTTAGAAAACTAGATATCAAAAAACGAAAAGAGTTTTAAAAAAAACATTCTAGTTTTTCATCCATTTCAACAGTTATTTCAAAAAAAAAGATTGATCTAAACACGAGATAACAATAAAAACATATGTTTAAAGTAAATACACAAACCACTGCATGATTCCACTAAGCCTCGAGGAATGTCTTTTAGAGTTTATGACACTGTTTGATCAAAATAGAGTAAGTTATCTCACTTGATCTGATCTAGATATAAACTCGCATCCGCGACTCAAGCTAAAGGAATAATTTGGCCCATAGATAGGCCATATGACTTGTAGTTGGTCCAAACAGCCAAATATTTAGTACAAACTTCAGACTCGCGATATAATACATGAAAGGAGTCACAACGCAAAAATCAAGAATGGACCTCAGAAGAAGACAACAGTTCATGGACCAGTGACGTCACGTGACTTTTTTCACTCGGGGGATTACTTGTAAACTGTACGCAAACTTTGATAACAATGATATAATTCTAGCGCCCTAATCCTTTCTGGCGCCTCGCTATAAAAGGACGTTCAAATACTGTAAGTTTAGTTGATCGCCATCTTATTGACCAAACTCCAGTGGTAAGTCAAAAACAATTTAATGTATTTTATAATAATAATATATAGGCCATACTGAAAGCGATTTCTTGCTTTTGTCCATTTTTTTCGGCGCTGTTTGCAATATGATACCAGAATATATTTCAATATGAAAAATATTATAAGTTAATGATTGAGTTCAGATCTGCTTGAAGCATTATTTAATTCCTATAGTAAGTTAGGAGAAACAAGAAAAACTTTACAGATACATTTTTTAAAACTTAAAATTAAATATTTTAAAAATTAATTTTAAACAGTTTATCCGTTATAATTTTTTAAAGTAAAAAATAAATTAATTTGGCTAGAGAACTAGGTGTAGATCTAGATTTAACATCGTTCTTGAAAGGACTATTGCGTTCGGAAATTTCCGAACGCAAGGCAATATTGATACAAGTGTCGAACAAATTAATTTTCATGAAAATTTTGCGCATCGTCTTCTAAGTCTAGATCGATAGGCCTGTCATTGAACTATTATAAAGTAGAGTAGATCTATACCCTCGCTTACCCAGCATGGAATGGGTTGCTTGAGTCATTCAGGAAAACCAATGACTTGGCAGAATTTAAGTCATTGATTAACAAACATGACTAGATTGACCAACGATCATGCGTAGGATGTAATCATCCTCTTTTTAAAAATAACATGTGTATTTCATAGGATAAAATACTTTCTCAGGAGGAAAGGGGAGATGGGCGAGGTAAAACTGTTCCATTGTTTTGTATAATCTAACCTTCGTGAGTTATTAAGAGAAACAAACAATCGTTCTAGAAGTTCTATAAAGAAGGTATTGACTTTTTAGTTTAAAAAAAAAGGTATTTTTAATGTTTTTCTCAATGTCCTTCCACAAGTGAACAGAGTGTAAGGTACTAGTAGGAATTGAAATAAAACAACAAAATATTTTTAAAAATCCTCTTTTAAAAGACACACACAAAAAAGGATTATCTAAAGGGGAAGAACTCCGCCCTTAAAACTATATTTATCAATAATATACAAGCTATTTCCTTTATTCGATATAAAAAGATTAAATACCAATAATTATTTGACTTATTTGTTTAAATATTTTTTTTATTGCTTTTTGTTTTGTTAGCTACAATAAATAATTGTTTAAAGTCTAAAACTTGATCGGAGAATGCGCGAGGAAGAAATAGAGTTAACAAGGGGACTAAACCCAACATGTAGGCGCGGTAGTTAAGCGTTGAAGTTCTTAGCTTCCAGACCTGTGGTTCTGGGTTCGAATCCTGGTGAAGACTGGAATTTTTAATTTAGGTATCTTTGGGCGCCCCTGAGTCCACCCAGCTCTAATAGGTACCTGACAATAGTTGAGGAAAATTAAAGGCGGTTGGTTGTTGTGCTGGCCAAATGACACCCTCGATAATTGTAGACCACAGAAACAGATGACCTTTACATCAACTGCCTTATAGACCACGAATTCTGAAAGGGGAGCACACGAGGCGCCCTGACCGCACTTCCCAATGGTGGAGGCTGTCCAGGCCTGGGCAAGCTATTATAGCACAGTACAGGACAGGCCACTGTCATATTTCTCACGGCAATAGCCAAATTTTTATTCACGGTGCCCCCGCTGAGGGGAAGAAGAGGAAACCGTGCCTCATATTTTGCTTGACTGCCTCAGACTTGCTGATCACCGTCTCGACAGGTCTTGGAAACCCAAAATTCTCGACCTGTATGGTGACATACATGCACTACGCAAGACAGCAAGGTTTCTGTCCAGGACTTTTGCAAGAGAGGATTTGAGCCTCTCAAGCCCTCACTCAAATGCAGTTTGATGATGATGATGATTATGATGAAAGGGGAACTACTTTTACTAAACCTAACATATTTAGCCATATCTGTGAATACTGAATAATTAGTTTCCCTTGTTGGTATGAAACAAAATAATTAATTACCAGTAATTAATTAACTAATTGGTTACTTTTAAAAATGTATTCATGTTTTGTTTGTGCCAATGAATAATTGTGCGAAGTTTCAACTTGATCCGAGAATGGGTGTGGGAGAAATAACGAGTAAACACATTTTACTAGACAGACAGACATGCAGACAGACAGACAGACAGACAGACAGAGTGAGTTGATAGAAGCTTTGTAAAAAATGCACAGGATGGTCGTTAAATTTGTGTAAAAGCTCAGCACAACTAGAAGAGATGGGATTATGGATTCCTTTTTGCCAAAGTTTACCTAATAAACTTTCACAATGTTTTAACAATAACTTACAAAACTGTTGGATGTTATTTATTTCTTTAGAATCGTATCATCAGAACCACTGTAAATACTTGTGATTGGAGTCCAGAGAATGGTGACATTCTGTTCTCGGATTTCTGTTATCACTGTTATGACAGTGGCGTTTCTGCTTTCTGTTAATGGAGTCCCAGCTCCCAGACCAATGAGATCGCCTCCAAGACCTCCTAAAGTAGCCTTGCGACCTCCACCTTTACGTGCTCTGAAAGTGCCGCCTCCACCTGGGGAGGTAAGTAAAGTTCATTTGTAAATACTATACATACCTATCTAGACAAACATAAGTTATTGATAAAACATTTACTGCATAAAAGTATAAAAGAAAACAGAACAAGAGAAATCAACCAGACAGAGCAAAACAAAATACGAAACATTAAAAAAGAACGACAGAATGATAGACAGACAGACAAACAGACAGGCAAGAAAGTTTAATCTTGTACTTTTGATATGTCGGCTTAAATATAACTATATAATAGATGTATATTGCGAACAAAAATCGTATTTGGTCAATTTAACCGCTGTGATTTTGATGGTGAAAATGGTTTAGTTGTTAAATGTACACGTTATGTAATAACAGGTTAAAGTGGGAGAATGGGTGATGAGTGAATCAGCCAGGGTTCTTAGAAATATATTACACATAAGAAACTCAAAAAATGTAGATTTAGAACTTTGTGTATGTTTGTAGAGTACAAATTTGGGGCGTATTTATACCAGTTGGCAACAACCTTTGTGCAACCCTTTTACTTTCAAGGATTAAATTTTGTTTTCGCAACTTATCCTAAATAGTATGAAAAAAAAAGACACAAAACTGTACATTTTTACTTTTGTTTTATTAAAATAAACAACTATAATCAAGTTTATATCTTCATGCTTTCTCTTAATTTGACTCCATTGTCACGATCATTATTTGTAAGAGATAGGAAAGTTACCTAGTAAACTCTCAGAAATGTTACATAACGGAAGTTCCTTCAGAAACATCATCTGTAATATAAATGTGAAATCATTTATCATGAGATCTCTAAAACCGCAGACAAGATTAGCATTAAATTTATCCCATTGTATTATTCTTTTTAATGCGAAATCTCCATTGTAAACTTTAAAAAGTTAACTAACAAAATTTGACATTTAGTGTTTTTTTTTTTTTTGAGTACTCCAAGATTTTTGAGGGCCTATTAAAAGTGTGCATGTCTTTTGGGGCTGATTTTTTTTTTATCTGTGAGGGCCTAATAAAAGTGTGCATGTCTTTTGGGACTGATTTTTTGTTCATAGGGCTGGGGGCTAAAAAAGAACAAAGCATATGAACTATTCTGATAGTGAGTTGTGTATAAGACTAACTTTTTTGTTGTGGTAGTGTGTGTGTGTGGGGGGGGGGGGCGGGATGTAAAAAAGGGATGCTAGAATTTACGGACCAAAATTATGTATGCCTGGGGTGGGGAGTTATAAAGTGGGCTTTTCCAATTCAAGTCAAATCCAATGTGGGTGAGCCTTAAGCTTTCAGGCAGCAAAAGGAAAAAAAGGAGGATTCCAGAGAGAGAGAGAGAGAGAAAGAGAGAGAGAGAAAGAGAGAGGGAGAAAGAGAGAGAGAGAGAGAGAGAAAAGACTGAGAATGAGAGTGAGAGAAAGAGAGAGAGAGGGTGGAGAAGACTGAGGTAGATAGAAGGAGAAAGAGAAAGAGTGAGAAAGAGAGAAAAGGAGAGAGAATGAAGAAGAGTGAGAGAGAGAGAGACAGAAAGAGAAGGAGATAGAGAAGAAGAAGAAAGAAAGAGAGAGAGAGCGAGAGGGCCGTTCCAACTAAAGTTAAAAGTCTAAATGGGAAGGCAAGGTGCAAAAAAAAAAGTAGGGGTGCCAAAGTTCCAGAGAGAGAGAAAGGGAGAAGAAATAGAGAGAAAAGGAAAGTGAAAGAGCAGTCATTTCCGATTCAATGTACAAGAAACTCGACTAGAATTCATGGGTTAAAAAGTATGTCAAGGGAAGCGTTCACATGCAATACGTTTTATTGGAAGCGAAAAACAAAATGAAAATAAATAAACAAATGGATTTTAGGTTCCGGTCAATTGAAACATTAGTCCTATATGGACAGGAGACAAATCAACGGGAGCAGCTGGCTTGATATACAACAAGATTACAAAGATGTTGGTGGCGTATGGTATTCAAACAAACATGAGACTTGTTGGACTTAGAATTAGATCCGTTAAAACTTTGTTTGAATCTTATTTAGATGTTTAGTGTTTCTACTAAATTTATACGATATCACATAAAAAATGTAAAGCATGCTTTTGTTTGATAGAAAATGTAGCGATACTGTTTGGCATCCCGCACGTCCAAGTCATAGCACAGTTAAAGAAAACATGAAGTTTGAAAGTATTGATAGAAGTAGATGTAGAAACAAGATACTCACTGTCAACTTGAACTCAATCCAAAAGTAGATGTAGAAACAAGATACTTACTTTAAACTTTAGCTCAATCCAAAAGTAGATGTAGAAACAAGATACTTACTTTAAACTTTAACTCAATCCAAAAGTAGATGTAGAAACAAGATACTCACTGTCAACTTGAACTCAATCCAAAAGTAGATGTAGAAACAAGATACTCACTGTCAACTTGAACTCAATCCAAAAGTAGATGTAGAAACAAGATACTTACTTTAAACTTTAACTCAATCCAAAAGTAGATGTAGAAACAAGATACTCACTGTCAACTTTAACTCAATCCAAAAGTAGATGTAGAAACAAGATACTTACTTTAAACTTTAACTCAATCCAAAACTAGATGTAGAAACAAGATACTCACAGTCAACTTTAACTCAATCCAAAAGTAGATGTAGAAACAAGATACTTACTTTAAACTTTAACTCAATCCAAAAGGAGATGTATAAACAAGATACTTAATTTAAACTTTAACTCAATCCAAAAGTAGATGTAGAAACAAGATACTCACTGTCAACTTTAACTCAATCCAAAAGTAGATGTAGAAACAAGATACTTACTTTAAACTTTAGCTCAATCCAAAAGTAGATGTAGAAACAAGATACTTACTTTAAACTTTAACTCAATCCAAAAGTAGATGTAGAAACAAGATACTCACTGTCAGCTTGAACTCAATCCAAAAGTAGATGTAGAAACAAGATACTCACTGTCAACTTGAACTCAATCCAAAAGTAGATGTAGAAACAAGATACTTACTTTAAACTTTAGCTCAATCCAAAAGTAGATGTAGAAACAAGATACTTACTTTAAACTTTAACTCAATCCAAAAGTAGATGTAGAAACAAGATACTCACTGTCAACTTGAACTCAATCCAAAAGTAGATGTAGAAACAAGATACTCACTGTCAACTTGAACTCAATCCAAAAGTAGATGTAGAAACAAGATACTTACTTTAAACTTTAACTCAATCCAAAAGTAGATGTAGAAACAAGATACTCACTGTCAACTTTAACTCAATCCAAAAGTAGATGTAGAAACAAGATACTTACTTTAAACTTTAACTCAATCCAAAACTAGATGTAGAAACAAGATACTCACAGTCAACTTTAACTCAATCCAAAAGTAGATGTAGAAACAAGATACTTACTTTAAACTTTAACTCAATCCAAAAGGAGATGTAGAAACAAGATACTTAATTTAAACTTTAACTCAATCCAAAAGTAGATGTAGAAACAAGATACTCACTGTCAACTTTAACTCAATCCAAAAGTAGATGTAGAAACAAGATACTTACTTTAAACTTTAGCTCAATCCAAAAGTAGATGTAGAAACAAGATACTTACTTTAAACTTTAACTCAATCCAAAAGTAGATGTAGAAACAAGATACTCACTGTCAGCTTGAACTCAATCCAAAAGTAGATGTAGAAACAAGATACTCACTGTCAACTTGAACTCAATCCAAAAGTAGATGTAGAAACAAGATACTTACTTTAAACTTTAACTCAATCCAAAAGTAGATGTAGAAACAAGATACTCACTGTCAACTTTAACTCAATCCAAAAGTAGATGTAGAAACAAGATACTTACTTTAAACTTTAACTCAATCCAAAACTAGATGTAGAAACAAGATACTCACAGTCAACTTTAACTCAATCCAAAAGTAGATGTAGAAACAAGATACTCACTGTCAACTTTAACTCAATCCAAAAGGAGATGTAGAAACAAGATACTTAATTTAAACTTTAACTCAATCCAAAAGTAGATGTAGAAACAAGATACTCACTGTCAACTTTAACTCAATCCAAAAGTAGATGTAGAAACAAGATACTTACTTTAAACTTTAACTCAATCCAAAAGTAGATGTAGAAACAAGATACTCAATTTAAACTTTAACTCAATCCAAAATAAGATGTAGAAACAAGATACTTACTTTAAACTTTAACTCAATCCAAAAGTAGATGTAGAAAAAAGATACTCACTTTAAACTTTAACTCAATCAAAAAGTAGATGTAGAAACAAGATACTCACTTTAAACTTTAACTCAATCCAAAAGTAGATGTAGAAACAAGATACTTACTTTAAACTTTAACTCAATCCAAAAGTAGATGTAGAAACAAGATACTCACTGTCAACTTTAACTCAATCCAAAAGTAGATGTAGAAACAAGATACTTACTGTCAACTTTAACTCAATCCAAAAGTAGATGTAGAAACAAGATACTTACTTTAAACTTTAACTCAATCCAAAAGTAGATGTAGAAACAAGATACTCACTGTCAACTTTAACTCAATCCAAAAGTAAATGTAGAAACAAGATACTCACTGTCAACTTTAACTCAATCCAAAAGTAGATGTAGAAACAAGATACTTACTTTAAACTTTAACTCAATCTAAAAGTAGATGTAGAAACAAGATACTCACTATCAACTTTAACTCAATCCAAAAGTAGATGTAGAAACAAGATACTCACTGTCAACTTTAACTCAATCCAAAAGTAGATGTAGAAACAAGATACTCACAGTCAACTTTAACTCAATCCAAAAGTAGATGTAGAAACAAGATACTTACTTTAAACTTTAACTCAATCCAAAAGGAGATGTAGAAACAAGATACTTAATTTAAACTTTAACTCAATCCAAAAGTAGATGTAGAAACAAGATACTCACTGTCAACTTTAACTCAATCCAAAAGTAGATGTAGAAACAAGATACTTACTTTAAACTTTAGCTCAATCCAAAAGTAGATGTAGAAACAAGATACTTACTTTAAACTTTAACTCAATCCAAAAGTAGATGTAGAAACAAGATACTCACTGTCAGCTTGAACTCAATCCAAAAGTAGATGTAGAAACAAGATACTCACTGTCAACTTGAACTCAATCCAAAAGTAGATGTAGAAACAAGATACTTACTTTAAACTTTAACTCAATCCAAAAGTAGATGTAGAAACAAGATACTCACTGTCAACTTTAACTCAATCCAAAAGTAGATGTAGAAACAAGATACTTACTTTAAACTTTAACTCAATCCAAAACTAGATGTAGAAACAAGATACTCACAGTCAACTTTAACTCAATCCAAAAGTAGATGTAGAAACAAGATACTTACTTTAAACTTTAACTCAATCCAAAAGGAGATGTAGAAACAAGATACTTAATTTAAACTTTAACTCAATCCAAAAGTAGATGTAGAAACAAGATACTCACTGTCAACTTTAACTCAATCCAAAAGTAGATGTAGAAACAAGATACTTACTTTAAACTTTAACTCAATCCAAAAGTAGATGTAGAAACAAGATACTCAATTTAAACTTTAACTCAATCCAAAATAAGATGTAGAAACAAGATACTTACTTTAAACTTTAACTCAATCCAAAAGTAGATGTAGAAAAAAGATACTCACTTTAAACTTTAACTCAATCAAAAAGTAGATGTAGAAACAAGATACTCACTTTAAACTTTAACTCAATCCAAAAGTAGATGTAGAAACAAGATACTTACTTTAAACTTTAACTCAATCCAAAAGTAGATGTAGAAACAAGATACTCACTGTCAACTTTAACTCAATCCAAAAGTAGATGTAGAAACAAGATACTTACTGTCAACTTTAACTCAATCCAAAAGTAGATGTAGAAACAAGATACTTACTTTAAACTTTAACTCAATCCAAAAGTAGATGTAGAAACAAGATACTCACTGTCAACTTTAACTCAATCCAAAAGTAAATGTAGAAACAAGATACTCACTGTCAACTTTAACTCAATCCAAAAGTAGATGTAGAAACAAGATACTTACTTTAAACTTTAACTCAATCTAAAAGTAGATGTAGAAACAAGATACTCACTATCAACTTTAACTCAATCCAAAAGTAGATGTAGAAACAAGATACTCACTGTCAACTTTAACTCAATCCAAAAGTAGATGTAGAAACAAGATACTCACTGTCAACTTTAACTCAATCCAAAAGTAGATGTAGAAACAAGATACTTACTTTAAACTTTTACTCAATCCAAAAGTAGATGTAGAAACAAGATACTCACTGTCAACTTTAACTCAATCCAAAAGTAGATGTAGAAACAAGATACTCACTGTCAACTTTAACTCAATCCAAAAGTAGATGTAGAAACAAGATACTTACTTTAAACTTTAACTCAATCCAAAAGTAGATGTAGAAACAAGATACTCACTGTCAACTTTAACTCAATCCAAAAGTAGATGTAGAAACAAGATACTTACTTTAAATTTTAACTCAATCCAAAAGTAGATGTAGAAACAAGATACTTACTTTAAACTTTAACTCAATCCAAAAGTAGATGTAGAAACAAGATACTTACTTTAAACTTTAACTCAATCCAAAAGTAGATGTAGAAACAAGATACTCACTTTAAACTTTAACTCAATCCAAAAGTAGATGTAGAAACAAGATACTTACTTTAAACTTTAACTCAATCCAAAAGTAGATGTAGAAAAAAGATACTCACTTTAAACTTTAACTCAATCCAAAAGTAGATGTAGAAACAAGATACTCACTTTAAACTTTAACTCGATCCAAAAGTAGATGTAGAAACAAGATACTCACTGTCAACTTTAACTCAATCCAAAAGTAGATGTAGAAACAAGATACTTACTGTCAACTTTAACTCAATCCAAAAGTAGATGTAGAAACAAGATACTTACTGTCAACTTTAACTCAATCCAAAAGTAGATGTAGAAACAAGATACTTACTTTAAACTTTAACTCAATCCAAAAGTAGATGTAGAAAAAAGATACTCACAGTCAACTTTAACTCAATCCAAAAGTAGATGTAGAAACAAGATACTTACTTTAAACTTTAACTCAATCCAAAAGGAGATGTAGAAACAAGATACTTAATTTAAACTTTAACTCAATCCAAAAGTAGATGTAGAAACAAGATACTCACTGTCAACTTTAACTCAATCCAAAAGTAGATGTAGAAACAAGATACTTACTTTAAACTTTAGCTCAATCCAATAATCTTTCCTGATCTAGTTCCATCACCTGCTGCCACCTGCCGACCTTTTGCATTACTTTGGAACCAAGAACAAACACGAAGGTAACTTTTTTTTTTGTTATAGCACACCTAGACCCATGGGAGTAGCCGGGGGGGGGGGAAGTTCAATTCCCCTCCCCCCCCCCCCCGAAATGAAATTCCCCCGTGTGACAAGAGGGACAATAAGGGTGGCTACCTTTATTTTTTTATTAGAGTTAGCCCCCTTTATGACTTGATTTAAGTCCCTGTCAATTGTTTACGATCGCCACTCTCTCTTGAGCCTTTCAACTGACCAGTGTATTTTGAATTAAATCTATATACTGTTTAACTCATCCTTGTGTTGTACAATTGTTGTGTTACTCAAGAGGAGTGTGCCGCTGTTGTGGGAAGAGTATTTCGATAATGAGCTAAGTAGATTTTATCAATTTGTTAGTACTAAATTGATTTATGTAAATGGTATAGGTCTACTTAGTCTCTTATCCTCTTCTGTATGTTTTTTTTTTTGAAAGACATATTTTGTTTAGATACGAGACAGTAGTGTGTCGCAAGAATGACGTCATTTCATAGTTAATGTATGTATGATATTATTGTAAACTAATGTAAACCCTTGCTTTGGTTTTTGACATAAAATGTCTCATGAATGACGTCATTTCATTGTTAATGCATGTATGGTATTATTATAAACCATCTTTTTGGTTTTTCGGCATAAGACATTATTGTGCCTCTATGATGGTGGTCCTTTCATTATATTGACCTGAAACTGTCTTGCTACTTTTCTTAGTTTCATTATGTCATTTTCTTTTGGTGAGCCTTTATTGCAATTTATATTTTTTCATGATCTTTTCCTTTTGTTTGTAAATAAACTCCTTTTTTTTTGTTGTAACTGAAATCTCAGAATTATTATTTGTTTGTCGCGGTAGTATTATACATCTAGAGGCTATAGCTATTAGCCTAGATAATATAATTGGGACCACAAAGTACCACTGGACTAACTTGCTAGTACAGTACAGGTCACTGGTCTTATGACCTATCCTATTTTTAGGTCACATGGGGGCTCGTCCGGGATATATATTAAGGCTTGGTCATGACATCCCTATGTCCGGACACTTAGGGATTGACAAAACACGGCGACGCATATACAAACATTTCTACTGGCCAGGCATTAACAGAGAAATAGCTGAGTACTGCAGATCATGTCATGCCTGCCAAATCACGGGAAAGCCTAATCAATCGCCTCCAAAAGCGCCTCTTCAAGAGAATATAACACCAAAAGAACCATTTTCACACATCCTTATGGACTGTGTTGGTCCATTGCCAAGGTCAAAACGAGGGAACCAGTACCTTCTTACCATAATGTGCAAGACTACGCGCTATCCAGAGGCAGTACCTTTGAGAAACATCAAGGCAACAACCATTGTGACAGCATTGTCAAAATTTATCACAACGTTCGGGTTGCCAAAGGTTATACAGACCGATCAAGGCAGCAATTTTATGTCAGACATCTTCCAACAGGCACTTCGTCAGATGGGAATTGAACACTCGGTTTCAACGGCATATCATCCCGAAAGCCAGGGTGCCATCGAACGCTTTCACCAAACACTGAAAAACATGGTGAGAACGTACGCTGAGACCGAGACAAACACTTGGGATGAAAACATTAACTTCTTACTGTTTGCTCTACGCGATGCCCAGCAAGAATCGACAGGGTTCAGTCCATTTGAACTTGTGTTTGGGCACACAGTACGAAGTCCATTGAATATAATTAAAGAAAACTGGATACCAACTCAAGAGGAAACGAAAGACTTGAGGGTATATGTTAGAAATCTAAGGGACAAACTTTTTAGAATTAATGACTTTGCTTATAGCAATCTTAGAGAAAGCCAAAATAAATCCAAATCTATCTATGACAAGAAGTCCAAACAAAGACAGTTTAAAATAGGTGACAAAGTATTAGTGGAAACGGCAACGGAAGGTGATGCCCTTCAGAAAAGGTATGATGGGCCATACGAGGTAGTGGGCAAGGAAAGTGATGTCAACTACACCGTACATGTCCCTGGAAAGAGAAAAGGAAAAATTCGTTGTCACATAAACAGGTTAAAGAAATTTCACGAAAGATCCTCAGATCAGGCAACTGCACTAGCTATTGTAAAGAGTTCAGTCCCCATGGGAAAAGAGAACCAGGTATACGTGGATACCGTTCTCGACAAAGAAATCCCTACAGTTAAGATAAAAAATTCTGAAGCCCTGTGTAAGTTGTCAGAAAAAGTAGAACATCTTAGTCAACGAGAAAGGGAAGCAATCAGTGATTTAATCGAAGCGTACCCGCAGCTGTTTTCTGATGTGCCAAAGCAGACAAACTTAGTGATACATGAAGTTAATGTAGGGGATGCAACTCTAGTGAAGCAACACCCTTACAGACTTCCTCTCGCCCAATCTCAATTCCTAGCTTCTGAGATAAACTATATGCTGGAAAATAACATTATAGAAAGAAGTGAAAGCCCATGGAGCTCACCATGCGTGTTGGTACCTAAACCTGATGGTACATATAGATTCTGTACTGACTATAGAAAGGTGAATCTAGTGACCAAAGCAGATGCATTTCCAATTCCCCGCATTGATGACTTAATTGATCGAGTTGGACAGGCCACCTATGTAACAAAAGTCGATCTCTTGTCTGGGTATTGGCAAGTTCCTTTATCGGAGGAGGCGAAACAAGTTTCTGCCTTTTGCACTTCAGATGGCCTATATCAGTACAAAGTTATGCCTTTTGGTATGAAAAACGCTCCAGCTACTTTCCAGAGGTTGATGAACAAAGTTATTGCCGACATCCCAAACTGTTCAGCCTATCTTGATGATTTAGTCATATACCATGATGACTTTGATGCTCATCTGGCTTGTCTAAGGACTTTATTTCAAAAGCTGAAGAACTCTAATCTTACTATTAACCTTAACAAATGTGATTTCTGTAGAGCAGAAATACAATATTTAGGCTACATTGTGGGTAACGGGAAAGTTAAACCTATTCAGGCTAAAGTGGAAGCCATTCAAGAGTACCCTGTACCTAAATCTTTAAAGGAAGTCAGAAGGTTTTTAGGTATGACAGGATACTATCGTAAGCTTTGTTGTAATTATTCAGTTATAGCTGTCCCATTAACTGACCTCCTAAAAGGGAAAAGGAAATTTCAGTGGAACACTTCTGCTCAAAGAGCTTTTGAAGAGCTGAAATGTGTTCTCAGTACAGCCCCAGTTTTAAAAGCAATTGACCATTCTAAACCTCTCATTTTGCATGTTGATGCATGTGACTCTGGGGTGGGTGCGGTCTTGACCCAAACCGATGAAACTGGCAATGAACACCCAATATCATTCTTTTCCCAAAAATTTAAGTCGCATCAGATGCACTATAGCGTGGTAGAAAAAGAAGCACTGGGTCTTGTTTTAACTGTTCTTCATTTCAGCTACTATGTAAATAGTAATCTGTATCCTGTAACAGTATACACAGATCATAACCCCCTAACTTTCATTAACCAAATGAGGGGGAAGAATCAACGGATCCTGAGATGGAGTTTGACTCTCCAACCGTTTGATCTAAATATTGTACATGTAAAAGGGAAAGAGAATGTAGTTGCTGACGCTCTGTCAAGAGTGTAGATAACATTATACAGTAGAAGACAATCAGTCTACTGATACTTTTGTATTGTAAATAATGTTACTCAGACTTTTTCCTCTCCTTTGGATTAGAAGTGTTGTATAGACAAAGGACGATAATATTGAGCTGATGTAATTTTTGGGTTTTGAAAAAAACTGTATTCTTTGTAAACAATTTGAATGCCTTGTGCATCATATAATTTCCCCTCAAGAGCATTTTTAAGGGGGGAGGTGTGACAAGAGGGACAATAAGGGTGGCTACCTTTATTTTTTTATTAGAGTTAGCCCCCTTTATGACTTGATTTAAGTCCCTGTCAATTGTTTACGATCGCCACTCTCTCTTGAGCCTTTCAACTGACCAGTGTATTTTGAATTAAATCTATATACTGTTTAACTCATCCTTGTGTTGTACAATTGTTGTGTTACTCAAGAGGAGTGTGCCGCTGTTGTGGGAAGAGTATTTCGATAATGAGCTAAGTAGATTTTATCAATTTGTTAGTACTAAATTGATTTATGTAAATGGTATAGGTCTACTTAGTCTCTTATCCTCTTCTGTATGTTTTTTTTTTGAAAGACATATTTTGTTTAGATACGAGACAGTAGTGTGTCTCAAGAATGACGTCATTTCATAGTTAATGTATGTATGATATTATTGTAAACTAATGTAAACCCTCGCTTTGGTTTTTGACATAAAATGTCTCATGAATGACGTCATTTCATTGTTAATGCATGTATGGTATTATTATAAACCATCTTTTTGGTTTTTCGGCATAAGACATTATTGTGCCTCTATGATGGTGGTCCTTTCATTATATTGACCTGAAACTGTCTTGCTACTTTGCTTAGTTTCATTATGTCATTTTCTTTTGGTGAGCCTTTATTGCAATTTATATTTTTCATGATCTTTTCCTTTTGTTTGTAAATAAACTCCTTTTTTTTGTTGTAACTGAAATCTCAGAATTATTATTTGTTTGTCGCGGTAGTATTATACATCTAGAGACTATAGCTATTAGCCTAGATAATATAATTGGGACCACAAAGTACCACTGGACTAACTTGCTAGTACAGTACAGGTCACTGGTCTTATGACCTATCCTATTTTTAGGTCACACCCCGCAGGGGGGGGGGGGTTCGGAATTTAGTGACTGATTTTTTGCTTTGATTTTGTTTATTCTAGTTGAGATTTTAATACTAAACCATCACTTGCCCTAGCGAAGTCAAGGTTTTTTTTTTAGTTTAAAACCCCCTACCAGGTTGTTGTTTTTTTGCAGTTAAATTGATAGTTTAGAAATCAAATCACGTGCAAGGATATTACAAAACTAAAAGGTGACGCAGGACAGAAAGACAAAGATCTATATCACATTTTCATTTTTATCACGTTGCTGGTAAATGTTGGATAGTCGTCTGTAGAGCACTAACCTATGAAAGTAGTGCTAATGTCTGTTTGTACTGGAGCTCTCCTATCTAGATCAAATGAATATAAATAGATCGAAGGAAAGGACACGCCCACAAGACAAACGTCTTAATATCTGTCTCAAGAGAATTGATGTGACATCTTTAGAAAGCACAACAAAATAGTTGAATGAATCATAAGGTTGAGGAAATCTCAAGTGACTAAGTCGAGGCTAACTAACAAAAAACTTGAAAGCAAATTCACATTCACTTAGGCTTATATTAAGTGAATACTATTTTGATTTTCGCTAGTACGTGTATTTCTGAGTTAGTCACTAAGTCAAAGCAAGCACACCATCTTACATACAGTACAGTCACAACGTGCAGCAAATGTACGGGAAGACAGGCAGACATACAGATAGTTAGATAGATAGATAGATAGATAGATAGATAGATAGATAGTTAGATAGATAGATAGGTAGTTGGATAGATAGATAGGTAGTTAGATAGATAGATAGATAGATAGATAGATAGATAGATAGATAGATAGATAGATAGATAGATAGATAGATAGATAGATAGATAGATAGACATACAGATAGATAGATAGATAGATAGATAGACATACAGATAGATAGATAGATAGATAGATAGATAGATAGATAGATAGATAGATAGATAGATAGATAGATAGATAGATAGATAGATAGATAGGCAGACAGGCAGAAGGTAAATAAATGAAAAGAAATAAGTAGAAAAAAGGAAGATATATGGGTGAAACGAGAGAGAGAGAGAGAGAAGCCCAAAGTGAGAAAGATTTATAAAACACCAAAGAGATAAAAGTTGAGAGAAAGAATGAAAAAAAGAGATAAAGGAATCAGGCTTATTCCCTTAGTGTGATCAGAAAATTATATTATGTCTCTAAGCTTTTTGAATGTCTTTCAAATGTGTATTATTTTTTTTGACTTTCTCAGTCCCAGAATACACCATCACGTCTCCCAAACAAGTCACCGGAAGTCGACATCGCCGGGATGTTTACTCCAAAAAAGACAGGCTTGAGTATCATGTGACTGCTTTCGGGAAAACTTACGAGCTAATTTTAGACCACAACAATGATCTTATTGCACCAGGTTAGTTGACATATGCTAAGTAACATCATTCTACAAAGAAAAAAAACCCACCACATTTCAAAAACATCTGAATAATGAAATAAATTTCCTTGAGATCATAGATGATTTCAGTTCTTAAAAGCTTAAGTCAGTACATTATTTATTTTAGCGAAGAGCTAAAAATAAAGGCCTCCGCAGGGACTTGAACCCTGGATCTTCGGTTTACGAGACCGACGCCTTACCACTAGGCCACGAAGGCTGTCATGTATCTGTTTTGCAATGTGCTTTTAACTTAATAGTCTGCCTTCAATTTATTGCATGATGTGTTGTGGTGACGAGCTGTAAACACAGTGGCATTAGGATAGAGATGTACAAATTTATAATTATACACAGAAGCGTGGCAGCAATGGCGTGAAGGGAGTTCAAAGAGCCCATGATAATAGGGGCCACAAGGGCATTTTGTAAAAATGGAAAAAAGAAAAGGTGTTGACTGTAAGAATTGAAATGTACTACATTCTTAAATATTTTTACTTCCATTGGGTTTTGTTATAAATATATTTAAAACATGCGAACTAACAAACGGATGTAAATCAATCTAGTATGACAGAGTAAAGTTATTTACTTAGCTGCGATATATTTGATTTGTAAGTATGATCAAGTATTTGAAAAACTTCTGAAACAATAAAAACAATGTTACAAAAGACAGTTTGTGTGGAAACACAAACTCAAAATCGGCCCCCGAAGTAAAATGTTTTACATAATTCGGATATCCTTCAGAGTTGAAGATAGTTTACTTCCTAGTCCAAACCTCCCGCAGGACGACGGGGGATGGGAGCAGGCAGGGTTTGAACCTTCGATCGTCGATAAATCCAAACGACAGTCCAGCGCGCAAACCGCACGACCAGTGATCCACCCAGGTAGGCTTCAATATTTTCAGAAAGAACATCCGAATGAAATTATATCAAAGACAAATGAGAGATAAGAATGGAGAAAGAAGTTTAACAGATCTTGTGTAGTGCCCCAACCGTCCCGCAGATCAAAGGATACGTGAAAGTGAATGTAAAGTTAGATGTGAACCTGGCCTAACTAGTTTGTGGTCTATAGGGCAGATGATGTAAATTTCATCTGTTTTTATGGCCTACGGTTAACGAGGGTGTCATGTAGTCAGCACAACGACCAACCGCCTTTGCTTTTCCCCAACTAATGTCAGGTACCCATTAGAGCTGGGTAGACTCAGAAGTTGAAAATCCCAGTCTTCACCAGGATTCGAACCCGGGACCCTCGGTACGATCTAATTAGTTAATTGTTTTGAAAAGGCTCAAACTCATATTCGAATCCTCAAAAAATAAAAAATAAAAAAATTCCGCTATATAGAAAATATGTTCACGAAAATGATGTTTATAAGATTACTATTTGTTTTAAATTAGGTCTAACATAAAATGCATACTAATTAGCTTTTTCTTATAAAAAACTTCTTGCATAATTGATTTTAAAAATTAGAATTTTCGCTTTCAGGAAAAAAAAAGTAGCCGTTGCATCAGAACTTTGAATGGTCTAAAATATTGTGAAGTCGGATTTTCAATATCTCTTCTAGTTTACGAGATCTAAACGGGACGGACGGACGGACAGACATTTCGCACAAAACTAATAGCGTCTTTTCCTCTTTCGGGGGCCCCTCAAAAGTACAAAGAAAAATATAAAATATAATTTAAAGAAACACAACAAGCGTAGTTGTATCAATTAGTTCGTAGTAGATCTAAACTAATAATAAACAAGATTACAAAGAGAGTTTGTGTTACACAAACTCAGAGGCGGCCCCCGTCGAAATCGGATCCCTGTCGGATCTGCATATTCGCAAATAATATTCAAGAGGTGATTTAATTTTGATGGTCAAAAGAAATAATGATTCTAAGATTCATTTGCCATAAATTTAAATTTAAACTAAATAAAAAATAGTAGATTACTTTTAGTATATTATAACATTGCAATATTGATCAAAACATTACATCACTCCCCTCACTACATCACTCCTTTCATTGCATCACTCCCCTCACTACATCACTCCTTTCATTGCATCACTCCCTTCATTACATCACTGCTTTCATTACACCTTTCCTTTCACTACAATTCTCCCGTCATTATATCACCCCCTATTACTTTATACATAACATAGCTCCTTTCATTACATTTCTCCTTTCATTACATTTCTCCTTTCATTAAATCACTCCTTTAAAAAAAATCATTACATCACTCTTTTCATGACATCATTCCATATGACTATGTGTGCATTTCATCACTCCCTATGACTATGTGTGCATTTCATCACTCCCTATGACTATGTGTGCATTTCATCACTCCCTATGACTATGTGTGCATTTCATCACTCCCTATGACTATGTGTGCATTTCATCACTCCCTATGACTATGTGTGCATTTCATCACTCCCTATGACTATGTGTGCATTTCATCACTCCCTATGACTATGTGTATCACAGTGATGCCCAAAGTACGCCACGCGGGCCAGATCCGGCCCGCGACGTGGTTCTATCCGGCCCGCCGAAACACCAAAACAAAATTAAGGAAATCACCCACACCTCCTGCCTAAAAAAAAAAGGTTGAAAAATGTAACTTTACCTACGTTAGGGCTCTCTCTTTGTTCTAATGGATCGGTACCACGACATTGAACACTTTAATGTAAAATGTAACAGAAAAAGTGACACGGATCTTTACTTTTTTTGTTTGGACCATGATAATAAGCCAACATATTTGTTTTATAAAGAAAGTGTGGCTGTTTAAACGGCATATGAACAGCATTATGAAACAAATATAGCTGTATTGATGGGAATATTTAACACAAAGAGACAAGAAAATGGGTCGGTGGGAAAACTTGCTAAAATGTTGCTCACATTTGAAGTAGAGAAGTAAGTCCATTTTCCGACGCCTGAAAAATTCAAATATCCCATTAGTTAATGTAGGTACTACATCCATGGGTTTCTCATAAAATTAGTTTAAATTCAATTTCATTTTTGTTTTTATTTTTGTTACTTTTTCGGTCATGTGGCCCGCGACACGAGTGTCAAAAATTAAAATGGCCCGCAGGTCGAATTAGGTTGGGCATCACTGGTGTATCATGACTGTACGTGTATTAACCAATCTATACGTGTTACGTTTTTCTTGCCAACTTGAAGGCTGTGTGGCAGAGAAGTTCTTCAACGGAACCAAACAGATTATCCCTTGTCTTGTGGCCAACCCCGGAACAGATAAATCAGATAGCGACTGTTTCTACACTGGCTATTCGAGATCTCATAACCAGTCTACAGTAGCCATTTCCACTTGTGCTGGACTGGTTAGTATACATTTTTGATTCACCTTATAAACTACATAATAGCTATGAAAGCCTTATAAAAATAAATTATTCAATTTCTGCTCAATCGGAAATGAAATTACAATAATAAGAATGAAGTAAAATTGTATTTTTATTTCCATGGCAACTATTACAAGAGAGAGAGAAAGAGAAAGAGAGAATAACAATATTACACCCGAGGTCTATTCATAACAAAAAGAATTGTTTAGCAATTAATAAATGATGCCTCCACAGGGGATCGAACCCTGGATCTTCGGTTTACGAGACCGACGCCTTACCACTTGGCCACAGAGGCTGGTATAAACATAATAACAAGAGCTTTTAAAAAAATTAGCCATTAGGAAGAAATTTGGTGTAATGCCGGCATGTAGAATTTAATTTAAGGGGGTCGACGGGTCATGAAATAGTCGATATGGGACAAAAATATCGATTTTTTAAAAACTGCATATTTTGATAGCAAAATATGTCTAGAATCACTTGGTATACTTCAAATTATTAAAATATTGCATTTTAATACTTAAAAAACAAAAACAATAAATGAGTGTGTGAGAGTCAAGGGAAACAACCAAGAGGAATGACTATAATAAAATTAATAATGGAAAGAAAGCTTCAAAGCTAAATGTGACACCTAGGGAGTATGTCTTAAAGCACGTTCTGAGTAGCGACTCTGGCTTACCGCTGGAAAGACTTTCTCCTTGTAATCAGGAATAATGAAGGCCTGAAGGATCCGCCAGAATGGAGACCGATTTAAATAAGGTCAAACTGATTTCCATGTGTCTTCCTTGACCGTTTCGCTTTTGTCAACGTAAGTCCTATCACAGCTTTGGACATAACACTCTCATAGAGAATCTACCTGTGATGTGACTATTGCTATTTGATTGGACATAACACTCTCATATAGAATCTATCTGTGATGTGACTATTGCTATTTGATAGTAAGAGATGAAGGAAGAGACTTGAATACTCCATTCGGCACAAACACAAAACAACGCTCACACAATGCGTTTGATTACAAAGTAGACTATCTAGCCCCGGGCCTATTTTTTTATTGCTCTCCTTTGAATCTATTCGACATTTGAGTCATGTAGGCCTACACCAACTTTCAATCAATAGTTTGAGTGCCTTTAAGAACTAGCCCAATACTCATTTTCATGTTCAAAATGTAAATAATAAATCTTTAGTATTCCCTGACTGTCCATTAGCAAGAACTTCTAAGTTACACAAAAATGACATGCATTGTATCTGTACTCCTGTTTAAAGTTCTCTACGGAATCATTCTTTTAATTGGAAACAAAAAATTACCTCTAAAGAAAGAGATAGATCTCGAGCTATTTGAAACAGTATTACGTGCATTTGTACTTGTTAAAACATGGACATAAAGTCTTTTGGTAATTAATCTAAAGTGATAATGAATTGCAGCAAGCAACACATTTTCCATTTTCCCACGAAGAATGGCGAGGTTATTATTGTCTGGAGTGAACAGTAAGGCACCCCTATCACTTGCCACTGTGGTAGCTTATCGGAAGTCTGGACTGATTTTCTTGTTCCCCTACCACTGGTCGCGGCGGCTAAGTGGCAAGGCGCCTGGCTTCCGAACCGGAGGGTCCCGGGTTCGAATCCTGGTGAAGACTGGGATTTTTTATTTCGAGTCCACGCAAATTGATTTAACTTGACATTAGTTGTGGAAATTTAATGTCAGTAGGTCGTTGTGCCGACCACATGACTTTCTCGAAAACCGTGAGCCACAGAGCAGATGATCTTTACATCATTTGTTTTATAGACTAACCCTAACTTTACTTTATACTCATGGTCTTTTTCCCAGACGGATTTACCAGAAGCACGCAGCTGAGGCTATTTATAGGTTACTTAATTATGTTAATGTCTTTATTGGTGGTTTCTTGAAAGTAAGATACTATAATTGTAACACTTATCGGTCTTAATTTTATTTTTAGAAGCATGACCGCCCGTATTTCTGGAATGTTTGTTGACATAGAAACCTTTATTCTACAGGTTTAGGTTGTCATTAACACTTTTTATATAATACATTTTGATCAGCATGGCATCATTAGCATTCCCGAAGACGACCATGACCTGGTCATCAAGCCAGTCAAGGAACACCACTCCAGCCGAGCTAGAAGAAGCGCAGGAGACAATCCACACGTTGTGTTTAAAAGATCTGCTCAGAGTAAAGCTTGTGAAGGTAAATTTAATGTGTTTTTTTTTTAGGATTTCTTCAACACTAATCGCTGGCTGTGCCCAATATGAAGTATCTAATTTCTTTGATGTTAAAAAATATTATTAAACTTTAGGAGTAGCTGATATTGAAGACGCCATCTTACGGGGAGCTCAGCAGAAATCAGCTGGAGGCATCTCTGTTCACAGCGCCAAGAAGAGATCCGCCGATGAGCTGTTCATGGAGCTGCTGCTTGTTGCTGATAAAACTTTGTACCACGCCCATGGAGCAGATCTTCACAACTTTCTTTTGGCCATCACCAATGTGGTCAGTTGGAAATAGTGTTCAAGTATAGTTTACGACAAAAAATATCTAGTTTAGCAAGTTAGTCCGCTTATCTTAGAAAATAATATAAAGTTCAATCTCCCATGCAGAGTTTAATTATTTTGTTAATTATTATTAAGTATTTGATATATTTTAGTGTAATCTTAAGTTGCTTTTACTCTACTTTTTAATACATACATTTCGCTTTCATTCTTCACCATTAAAATAGATTCACACGTATGTTATTGAAAGAGGCAGTCTAAGCTAACAATACTTTGAAATATAGGTTATTGTCATTATTTGTTTAACTGTACTTATTCTTCAACACAATATTCTGGACTGTTTGTTAACTTAGGCTGCAGCCAGATTCATGGACCCAAGTCTAGGCCAAACTCTCCACCTTTCTGTAGTTAAAATTAAAATCCTACAAGATGACCAACCGGACCTTGAGATAGTGGAGGAAGCTCGGTATGGCTTGAAGAGCTTCTGCGAATGGCAGGAGAGAGATAACCCAGCACTGGACTCTGACCCCTTACATTATGATGTCGCCGTGTTGTTTACTAGGTAAAACATATACACAA
Source organism: Biomphalaria glabrata (assembly GCF_947242115.1). Taxonomy (NCBI): domain Eukaryota; kingdom Metazoa; phylum Mollusca; class Gastropoda; family Planorbidae; genus Biomphalaria; species Biomphalaria glabrata. The sequence continues at coordinate 17,399,996 of NC_074719.1, forward strand.
CTTATAGTGACTCTATGTATTCTAAAATTGTATTTTAAGTATGCAGCGGAGGTGCTGTGTGCTAATGATGTGGATGGGTGGTAAATGATGTGGATGTGTGTTAATGATGTGGATGGGTGTTATGTGATGTGGATGTGTGCTAATGATGTGGATGGGTGTTATGTGATGTGGATGTGTGCTAATGATGTGGATGGGTGTTTGAGTTGAGTTTAGGAGCTTCTACCTATTTTTATGAACAAAAAATGTCCAACACGTTTTGTTGACAGAGTTGATCTCCAGCACGGAGCCAGTGGACATTCTACAGTGGGGCTGGCCAACGCTGGTGGAGTGTGCAATGCAGGAAGTCGCTGCGCCTACGTGGAGGACACTGGCATAGATACAGGTCTAACATTAGCTCATGAGATTGGTCACACGTGAGTTGAAGATGAAGTGTTTTGTGTTTGCTCTGTGTTTACAATGTCTTACAAACTGTTAGCTTAAGTATTTTTTGAGTTATAAGCTTTTAATTATAGTTTGTTATGCGGCCATCTTGGATTGTTTCCATGACAACCTGTAAAGTTATAAAGTCAAAAACTAAATTTTTTCATTTGTTTAATTAAGTACTATTAAGATAATATAAAATATTTAGTCTAAATGGAGAACTTTTTTCCCTTCTTTCCGACTCGTATGTCCCCTAAATTTAAATTTAACTATTTAATTCGTTCCTTTTGTTGTTGCCTATTTAATTTTCCTTTTTATTTTAATGAATGAGCGGTGATAAGATGTACGATTTGTGTTTAGCTTTATGAAATAAATGTCCGTAATTGTAAAGGGTATTTGAAGAATAAATGGGTTTTAATGTGTACATAATGACTGAAATAAGATCGGGTGAATATCAACTTGAAAATGAAAAGCTCATTCAAGGATATTACTTCACAGAAAGGGATTTGTTCTGATGGATAGGTCATAAAAATAGAATCCTTAAAGAAAGACTACAGTTGAATATACATTTCAGGACAAACAAATGTATTTCACCAATCATGTGTTTTCAACATTTTGAATAAAACATTAGCACTTCATACAACTTTTGTATTATTTTATTTAACCATTATACAATAGCGTGTTGTTTTGTTTGTTTCTGCTACGCCGTACATTTAGGGCCTACAACACATTTGAAATCTATTTGCGTTCACATTTTTTTTTTAAATCCTAGACACTGTAACTTCGTAATTTACTGTCCAATTAAATTGAGAAGTACTAACACTGGTATCTTGAGTAGATTTGATTGATCTCAGACTTATACATCTTAGGCTTTATTTGAAGTAAGGTTTCTAAGAAGTGATCGATAAAATCTTTTTTTATACAGACTGGGCTTGTCACACGATGGTTCTCAGAATACATGCAGTGACAGCAAAAATGTCATGGCCTCTGCCGGTGCCACTGGACCAGACAGTTTTAAATGGTCATCTTGCAGCCAAGCATCATTTCTGAACTTTCTCAGGTAGGTATCTCTTAAGTGTATATTACACACATCCTCGTTTAATGTAATCTTTTCACACTGGGCTCAAACTAAAGCGAAACATTTTTTTTATATGATTATATGATCGCAAATTCACACTATTCTAGGTTTAGAACCAAGACAGGCGTAGGCATCTATACAGACTAGATAGTCTAGGTTACAAGGACCAGCATATGCACCTAATAAGGCTTGTCTTCGAGTCCGTTCGAAGATTAATGAGTGCACTATTCCCCGTGGCTACGCAGCCCCAGCTGTGACCTACATATTTTGCCAACATCCAGGGCAAGCATAACCATTGTCCGCCGGTGGTCGATTCAGATTTTCTTTTCGCCATCCACGTCTGTCCTCGGCAGCGGATTTTCTTTTGGTCTAAAATGTGTATCCCGCGGCCTTTGTAAGTGACCTCCATCTGTCTCCTTCTGAAACCGCATGCATCCATGTTCTCTATATGGTGTAGGTATGATACCAAGACCAGCATATGCACCTATAGACACTAGATAGTTTGGCTATAGTCTGGATATTGTTGAGCTATAGTCTGGATATAGTGTATGGCGCGACCAGCATTTATACTTCTTATTGCTTGTTCCTTCTGTTATGAGACAATGGATTTACGCACACGTCACTGAGGAGTAGATGAATAACAAGTGAGCTGAGCCTTTATGTTCAAATATAGAAAAACTGACGTAAATTGTGAATGAATTATGACGTTAGAAAACTTTTGCAGTTTTGAGAATGTTTTCTCTTTCTAGATCTGGTCGAGCATCTTGTTTGAACGACGTCCCTACACACCACGAGGAACTGCCCAAAGATCTCCCAGGTGTAGTGTATGACGCAGATGACCAGTGTCGTCTCTGGATCGGTACCAAATACTACAATCACTCGGTGGGTTGCATATTTTTTTTTTTAGAACTGATACAATTGATGATTTAGTAAAACGATATTATTGGGCTGAGTAGAAATCGATGATTCTGCTTACAATTGTAAGCTTTAAAATTACAACAAGACGCATTGGATCAGAGGATTTCATAACATTTGCTTTGCATTTCTAGCAGAGTACAAACAATTTAAAAGCAACATTCAAGATGAACATTAAGACCTATCTGTTCAAAACTTTATTAGATTAGTTAATAATTTTAGCTGTCGTGATTATGTTTGTAATGTTATCACAACGCCTTGAGCCTACATCATGTTTGTTAACAGCGCTCTAGACATTAAATTATTTTTTTTTATGATTATTATTTAAAAGCGCAAAAAGAAATATAGTTTTTTTGTGTAATATCAATTCATCTTAATGATTATTTTAAAGCGTGTCTTAAGTGATATTAATCTAGATCTCGTATTGCCTAGCCCTAGTTGAATATTTCTAAAAACTTTTTTGGAGCTTGCTCAAAATGTTTATGAATGTCAATTTATTAATTCAATTCCTTACTGAATCCAAATCGTGAATCCCGCTGAAGCTGTGTGAAGTAGTGTGTGGAATTAAAATAATAATTATTCTTTGTCGTCATTCGGAACAATTTTCTCGATATAAAGACGTAAGCCAAATTTAATTTTATGATGATTAAATAATTCTGAAAACTTATAACGGTTCAACTAGAGCTTTCACTGCCTGAGAGCTGAGGTGAACTCCAATTGGCACAAGAAGGACTACTCTCGTTGTGCCCTGGTGAGACTGTTTTCTGTAGGGCCTCATTGCTCACTTACTGGTCTAGCTTGTGGCCTATTGCTGATACATGCAATGATAAGATATTACACTTTAAGATATAAATTTATATTTCGGCATAAAAGCCAATTCAACTTATAATTGTTGGTTTGTCTGTAAGGATCCTTGTGGCCAACTTTGGTGTGTAGATCCTGTCAACGCTGATGGTATCATCAAATCTGGGAGTGCCATGATGGACGGGTCAATGTGTGGACAGAGAAAGGTTTGCTCTAGATAATACACTAAACTGACCAGGTACACAGAGAAAGGTTTGTTCTATATAATACACTAAACTGACCAGGTACACAGAGAAAGGTTTGTTCTAGATAATACACTAAACTGACCAGGTACACAGAGAAAGGTTTGTTCTAGATAATACACTAAACTGACCAGGTACACAGAGAAAGGTTTGTTCTATATAATACACTAAACTGACCAGGTACACAGAGAAAGGTTTGTTCTAGATAATACACTAAACTGACCAGGTACACAGAGAAAGGTTTGTTCTATATAATACACTAAACTGACCAGGTACACAGAGAAAGGTTTGTTCTATATAATACACTAAAATGACCAGGTACACAGAGAAAGGTTTGTTCTAGATAATACACTAAAATGACCAGGTACACAGAGAAAGGTTTGTTCTATATAATACACTAAAATGACTAGGGCTGGATGGCTGCCTGGTCGTGCGGTTTGCACGCTGGACTGTCGTTCAGATTTATCGATGGTCCCGGGTTCAAACCCTGCCCGCTCCCATCCCCCGTCGTCCTGCGGGAGGTTTGGACTAGGAAGTAATTATCTTCAACTCTGAAGGAACATCCGAAACATGTAAAACAAACATTTTTACACAGTTAAAGCCCTAGTGGAAAAGTTATTAGCTCTGACACTTATCTGAGCAAAACGAAAATAGATTCTCTTTGCTTTCACATACTTACAGGTTTGAGTCCTCTTAGTGAACTATTACAGTGTTCTATAGCACAGTCTTGTCACAGACTTGTCACATACAAACTTGTCACAGACTTCTCACAGTCTTCTCACAGACTTGACACAGTGTTGTCACATACGTGTCAGTCTTGTCACAGTCTTGTCACAGACTTTTCATTCACAGACTTGACACAGTCTTGTCGTAGTCTTCTCACAGACTTGTTACGGCCTAGTCATGTGATGTGTTCGGCCTAGTCATATTATGTATTCATAAGAGTAGAAGGCCTACTTCTTCTTAAACAAAAAAAAAAAAATTACGTTTCTTGTTTTTTAATACAAGCGTCCTACGTCCAATGTCTATGCCCTACGTCCTATGTCTATGCCCTACGTCCTATGTCTATGCCCTACGCCCTATGTCTATGCCCTACGTCCTATGTCTATGCCCTACGTCCTATGCCTATGCCCTACGTCCTATGCCTATGCCCTACGTTCTATGTCTTACGTTCTTTGTCCTATGTACATTGTCCATTAAGAAGCTTAAATGAAATTATTGTTTTGATACACAGAGGATTTTCATGAAAAGATAAATTGCAATCTGTTTGCGCTATTTTGTATACTGGACGCTGAAGTATTGATAAGTGAATAATCATTTCCTGTGCAGTACAGAATCTAATCTCCAATCTAAGGCTTTTGTAATATACATTTTGTTTGTAGCTAGTTTGTAACAGTGACCTTTCGATCAAATAAAAGCCTACTGACTTTTTTGCTGTCTTCTTCAATTTTTACATTTCTTTAAATATTTTCTTAATAATTTCTTTACATTTTTTTTCTGTAGGCACCAAAATCTGCTCCATGTTTCTCCACATCGCTCTACCTTTTTCTTTTTCTTTCTGTGTTTCATTTGATTGCTTAAAGTGATGTGTCTTTGACATTAATGGATTTTCAAAATTAAAACGTAAACAAAGAGACAAATCACTGTGATTAACTAAGTTACACAAATGTACCTAGACTAGTGTGATTAACTTAGCTATACAAATGTACTTAGACTACTGTGATTAACTTAGCTATACAAATGTACCTAGACTACTATGATTAACTAAGTTATACAAATGTACCTAGACTAGTGTGATTAACTTAGCTATACAAATGTACCTAGACTAGTGTGGTTAACTTAGCTATACAAATGTACCTAGACTACTGTGATTAACTTAGCTATACAAATGTACCTAGACTAGTGTGATTAACTTAGCTATACAAATGTACCTAGACTAGTGTGATTAACTTAGCTATACAAATGTACCTAGACTACTGTGATTAACTAAGTTATACAAATGTACCTAGACTACTGTGACTAACTTAGCTAGACAAATGTACCTAGACTACTATGATTAACTAAGTTATACAAATGTACCTAGACTACTGTGACTAACTTAGTTATACAAATGTACCTAGACTACTTTTTTAAAAACAAATCACCTACTTCTCTTTCTCACACTGTCACATTTAACTAACTGATGTGTTTACTTTACAGTATTGTATTAACGCTGAGTGTGTCGACATTGGTGCCAACGGTCCTCAACCTGTTGACGGAGGATGGTCTGCTTGGCCTACTCACTGGTCCGAGTGTTCAAGAACTTGCGGAGGAGGCATTCGAACGAAAGTTAGAACCTGTGACAACCCAAAGTAAGTTAAGTAGTTGTCAAAGATTCATAAGTCAAAGTATCAATAACATTTTGTGGCAGCTCTTATTGAAACAAGGGGAGGTAATAAAACCAAAAAAAAATAATTATACTTTCTAAATTCCAAGTACTCCTTGTCAGTCATTGATTGACATAGTGACTCAGAAGAAGAGAAGGCTCAGTGAACTAGGCTTCTAGGTAGAAATGTGGGATGAGGATATTAAAATATGTTTTAAGATGTAAGAACACAAAATATACCAATTGAGCTATAGCCTCCCCTGATGTACTTGACATGATTTGCCATTCACTTTTGAACAGGCCGAGATTTGGTGGAAAAGATTGTGAAGGGGAGAGCATCAAGACAAATTTATGCAACGTTAAGGTTTGCCCTTTTTTATCATTATAATTATTTCAAAACATTTTTATCTATGTTTCCTAGGCATATATAAGCTTTTTAAATTTTCTCTAATTAATTTGAACCAGTAGCCGGGTGGTAAAGCGCTTCGCTTCCGAAATGGAGTGTCCAGAGTTCGAATCCTGGTGAAGACTGGGATTTTTCATTTCGGCCTCTTTAGAGCGCCTGAGTCCAACCAGCTCTGACAACAGCTGAGGGAAAGTAAAGGCTGTTGGTCGTTATATTGGCCACATGACACCCTCGATAACCGTGGGCCACAGAGGCATATAACCTTTACATCATCTGCCCTGTAGATTGCAAGGTCATAATTGGACACATGACACCCTCGTTAATTGGATACATGATGGGTATTCCTTAACACAGTGTCTTTTAAACTTTTTCCTTAACGAAACACTTTGATTATTTTTTAAAGAGATATTAATTCACTTGGTGGCATACTAGTTCAATATTGTAGTAGTTCGCCGCTTTTCTGTATGTGCATATAAAACTGCCTTGACAAATAATTCCATATAATAAGACTTATTGAAGTAAAAACGGTGTTGATCTTCTTACAGGCATGTAACACTTCCGAAGCCAAATTCAAAGAGTTGCAGTGCCAGGCTACTAAAGATCAAACAGTGGATGGACATGTGTATGACTGGCTACCATGGGATCAAGCTGGTAATACAATTTTTATGATGACAAAGAGAGAATGGAGCTATGGATGAAAACTGAATCAAATTTGTATATGTGTAAATTACGAAGACATTTGAGTGGTTATAAGCTGAAAACGTCATGAAATGTTCAGAAGTTGATCTCAAATTTAACCCAGATGTCACAAATTCCAGTGTAATTGCTGGAGATATTTGTTTGTGGAAATAATTAAACCATTTTAACCCACAAGCTGAAATCTGAAAGAGTTTGAATACACTCCATAAATATATAATTTAACTTCAATAATAAATTCACAGCAGTAATTACTAGAAACTTGAAACACATTTACTGGCTGTTTTTAGTATTATCGGAAATTTACCGCAGTTTCCTGAAATATAAACAATCTGTTTATTAAACATACAAACTTGACATTGACCTTGATGCTTATAATCACGTGACAGTGTATGAAAACTCAATGTAATGTCTAGCGTTCAGTGCCAGAAGATAACAAATAAACGGACAAAAAAGAATTTAAATTAACATCTTGTCTCTCTCCTTCTATCAGATCTTAACACTTTATTTCCTCGAGAGAACTGTTAAGTCATCAATATTGGACACTCTCAAAGCTCCCTACACGTTTCAAGTTCTATTCTGTACAGCTCTATGAAGGAAATGTTTATCCTCGCCTTGATGTCTATTGTCTTTCTCCCTCTAATTTGTTTATCGTTCACTGTTCACATTTCTTTTTAAAAGTTCGTTCAATCTTGTAAAGTGTCCATAACATTTGGCTTTAAAAATAAAAATCTGAACTAATAATTGAAGAGGATCAAAATTTCTTTGCAGAACGTATTTGTTTGTTTTCTGTGATCATATTGAGCCTGGTTAAAAATGTTTTCATAGGTAGGTCGGCCAGTACTAAAGCAAGATTGCTGCGCTCAGAAAAAGAGTATGGCATTCAACATGTTTGTTTGTTCTGTAACTTTTGGAGGCTTAATCAGAAATGAAGATTATTTCTACACTCAAGCCCAAACTCCTGTAGGACAACAGGACATATGGATTAAAACCCACGCCCATCGTGATGACAATCTGGAGGGCATACTATAGGACCAGCCTGTCATTTAATTACTTAATATTCGAGTGTTTAACTTATAAAGCTTTTACTACATAATAACTGAGTGATCAAACAGTTGTTGTGAATTTACTAAAAAAATAAATCCACCTGCTACTTCTTTGAATGTATCACACGACAGGTGCCCAGCAGTGCTACCTCCTCTGCCAGACTAATCCCGGGGATAGGATCTTCAGACGTACACTGGAAGGCAGTAAGAACTACAAGGATGGCACCTCATGTGTTGGTGACCAACACCACGACTTCTATCGATGTGTCAAAGGAACTTGCCAGGTAATTGTCATCATCCTCTTTTATTTGTACAATGAGTTAACTTAATAGCAAATAAATAAAGACATCAATATTTATATTTTTATCCGAGTATATTCATATGAACACCCCAAGCTTATATTACAAAGACTGTTTGATATGCATCATGTGTTCTTCCAAAAGCTATATACGTTTTATTAATTTGGACATACACATTTTAACTAGAACGCACTGTATGGCTATTTATATTTAAAAAAAAAATGAAAATAATGGAAGAAGGTTCTTAAATAGAATAAAAGTCTCTACAATCATCTTTTTTTTTTTTACTTTGTGGTGAATTTAAAGCTTTCAATAATTTTAAGAGAAATCGAAACTTGATTTTTCTAAGAAAATAGGAGCGGATTTAGACTTCCTAAGGCCCTAAGTTATTTGAACAAAAGGGGATCAATGTAATCAACAAGGCATTGTTTTCTTCACTCTTTCCTCAAAATGATTGAAAACATCACTGGAACCATCTTTGGGTTGCTTGGGGGCCCTAATCTGTCGCTTATATTGACCATAGTTAAATCCAGCACTAGAAAAAGTAAAAGTAATAACAAATATACTTCTGTCACACTTCCGTGACGTTAACTGAAAACTATTGGCAGTTGGGCTGTAGCGAGGAAATAGAAGGCTGCTAGAAGAGATATGTAAACTGAGGGTTGAAATGGAACAAAGTTTATAAAGTATCTCTCATTCTTTTCTTCCCCTTTAGGCCCACAGCTGTGACGGTCATTCTGATTCCATGTACAAATTTGACAAGTGTGGAGTGTGTGGGGGCTCTAACGACACCTGTGTGGTCAAGAAAGGAACCAAAACTCAAGGGGAGCCCCAGAGTATGTATTTCCTCTCTCAGTTACTTACCCCAGTGACAACACACAAAATAAAATCCAGTTATGTCTCTTTACTGTTCTCACCAATCTCTTTTAGATTTGAGCTGTGTTTTAGAGCCCTCTTGTTTTATTATGTTAAATATATAAACCATATTCAACATATTAAATCCGCTTCTCAAGTCACAAATACGAGCTGTGACAGAAAAAGTAATGATATACTATTCAAATTAGTTTCCCCTAGGGACAACTACACACCGACAGAAATGTTGTTCCCTCTTTTGGTAGCAGCGCTTGAAGTCTTCAACAGTAATTAACAGTATGGTATTCAGCATGTCCGTGGCACACATCAGCGTGTCCAGAAATGACGTAGTTTGAAGACATTTTTCAGTTGAGGGAAAAAAACGTTATAAGAGCTGAGGTTAGATTAATGGGAAGAGAGGGGGAGAGGCTGGAGAAGGACCACAGGAATGCCTTTTGAAGTCAACAATTCTGAGATGGAGGAGGCGTTCTTATTCATCGTACGTCCTTAGGATCCAGATGGCAACGTTCTCTAAAACGACAGACTGTAGCTGCAAAACGTTTCAAGAAAATTGACAGCTATTTTTTTTTTATTTCTTACTATTTTAGAATGGTCAACTATTATTCAGCTACCTCGCGGTACAACTGGAGTACAGTTAAGAAACAAAAACAGAATGGCCAAAATGAGTAAGTAGCTTTGTATATCACTACAACCTAAAATCCCAAGCAAAATGAAAGAAAATCCTAAAAAAAAAAAAGCTTATCTAAGGGTAAGAACTTCACATTTATAACAATATTCCTCAAGAATGTAGAAATTATTTCCCTTCAATGTCAAACAAAATAATAAATTGCGAAAAAGTAATCGACTGATTGGTTATTTTTTTAAAATTGATTTGTATTTTGTTAGGTACAGTACAAAATTGTTTAAAATTTCTATTTGATCCGAGAATGGGTGTTGGAGAAATAACGTGCACAAGTATTTAAGGCGACAACATATTTACCCATATCTGAATACTGAATGATTAATTTCCCTTGTTGATATCAAACATAATAATTAATAACCAGTTATTGGTTAATATTTTAAACTTATTCCTGTATTGTCTATGCCAAAGTTTCACCTTGATCCGAGAATGGGTGTGGTAGAAATAACGTGTTCAAAGTTTTTACCTGACAGATAGACGGACAGTGTGAGTTGAAAAAAAAAATAATTAAAATAAATAGAGATGTATATGCTCCTCTAAGTCCAAATCTTATTATGTGTCTAACAAATAGCTCTGTCAGTTAACGGTAAACCAATCATCAACGAGGACCCCAGCATGCCCTCCCCTTCCCAGACCTACAGCAATGACGGCGTGACCTTCAACTACCGCAAGGGGGAGACAGGCGAGGATGAGGTCATCGATGTTGTTGGTGCTTTGGGTGAAGATGTGGAGGCCCAGGTGAGTCACTGGTGTTGTGTCATGATTGATGTTGTTGGTGCTTTGGTTGAAGATGTGGAGGCCCAGGTGAGTCACTGGTGTTGTGTCATGATTGATGTTGTTGGTGCTTTGGTTGAAGATGTGGAGGCCCAGGTGAGTCACTGGTGTTGTGTCGTGATTGATGTTGTTGGTGCTTTGAGCGAAGATGTGGAGGCCCAGGTGAGTCACTGGTGTTGTGTCGTGATTGATGTTCATGTTACACATTATATCAATCCTAGCTGTTCTTGGGTTATTTGCCTAGAATCTTAATGTTAAATAAAGAGTTCAACTTGTCATAAGATTTAAGTTTACATTCAACATGTAAACTATGCAATAAGAAGTTTATCTGTACAATTATAAAAAACAATTCATAAGATTAACTCTCTAAACACAAGATAGTTTTCCATCAAAAAGTAAGCAGGGCTTTTACCTCTTAAGTATGTTTATTTGTATGAAATACCTTGCACTGATGCCCAGCGGATGTTAACCTAATAAAAATATACAAGTTCTATATTTAAAAGAGAATTGAGTTTTGGCACTATTCGATATAGAAATTTACATTTCACTAAATCAACACCTTTTATTAACAAATGTGTTTCAACAAAACGTAGATACCATTTGAGTTTATTCAATCATACAATTAATCACATGTTATTGAAATTGTACCATTCTGTTTATTTTATTTTTGTGTGCGCAGGTTTTCACATTTTTCGCTGACCAACGTTTCCAGCCAGACGTCAGCTACGAGTACAACGTCCCAGTGTCAGACGTCAGGACGTACGAGTGGAGAACGACCAATACCGACTGTAACGTACAGTGTGGCGGAGGTAACTCGGAGTATTTTGTTTTTATCACAAAGTAATCCTAAATCATAACAATCTACAGTCTTATTCAACTCTAGAAGACGATGTCACCTGGGCCGGCCTTAGGTAACTGGAGGCCCTAAGCGAATCGAATAGGAAGGCCCTAGGCGAACTGCATTGGGTTGCCCCAAATGAAATAGAAGAAAAAATAAGAAAATACGTAATGAATGTAGACCGTCCTGTATCTATATCTAAATCAACCAATCAGATCAATTCATTTTGCTCCGATGGTGTCTACTCGATATATAGAGACGATTCATGATCACCAGACTAGACCCAACGATTCATGATCACCAGACTAGAACTAACGTTTCATGATCACCAGACTAGACCTAACGATTCATGATCACCAGACTAGACCTAACGTTTCATGATCACCAGACTAGACCTAACGATTCATGATCACCAGACTAGACCTAACGATTCATGATCACCAGACTAGACCTAACGTTTCATGATCACCAGAATAGACCTAACGATTCATGATCACCAGACTAGACCTAACGTTTCATGATCACTAGACTAGACCTAACGTTTCATGATCACCAGACTAGACCTAACGTTTCATGATCACTAGACTAGACCTAACGATTCATGATCACCAGACTAGACCTAACGTTTCATGATCACCAGACTAGACCTAACGTTTCATGATCACCAGACTAGACCTAACGTTTCATGATCACCAGACTAGACCTAACGTTTCATGATCACCAGACTAGACCTAACGTTTCATGATCACCAGACTAGACCTAACGTTTCATGATCACCAGACTAGACCTAACGTTTCATGATCACCAGACTAGACCTAACGTTTCATGATCACCAGACTAGACCTAACGTTTCATGATCACTAGACTAGACCTAACGTTTCATGATCACCAGACTAGACCTAACGATTCATGATCACCAGACTAGACCTAACGATTCATGATCACCAGACTAGACCTAACGTTTCATGATCACCAGACTAGACCTAACGATTCATGATCACCAGACTAGACCTAACGATTCATGATCACCAGACTAGACCTAACGATTCATGATCACCAGACTAGACCTAACGATTCATGATCACCAGACTAGACCTAACGTTTCATGATCACCAGACTAGACCTAACGTTTCATGATCATCAGACTAAACCTAACGATTCATGATCACCAGACTAGACCTAACGATTCATGATCACCAGACTAGACCTAACGTTTCATGATCACCAGACTAGACCTAACGTTTCATGATCACTAGACTAGACCTAACGTTTCATGATCACTAGACTAGACCTAACGTTTCATGATCACCAGACTAGACCTAACGTTTCATGATCACCAGACTAGACCTAACGTTTCATGATCACCAGACTAGACCTAACGTTTCATGATCACCAGACTAGACCTAACGTTTCATGGTCACTAGACTAGACCTAACGTTTCATGATCACCAGACTAGACCTAACGTTTCATGATCACCAGACTAGACCTAACGTTTCATGATCACTAGACTAGACCTAACGTTTCATGATCACCAGACTAGACCTAACGTTTCATGATCACTAGACTAGACCTAACGTTTCATGATCACCAGACTAGACCTAACGTTTCATGATCACTAGACTAGACCTAACGATTCATGATCACCAGACTAGACCTAACGTTTCATGATCACCAGACTAGACCTAACGATTCATGATCACTAGACTAGACCTAACGTTGCGACATTTCACCAAAAGGAAGAAACAATGGTCTTCTAATTCTAACATATGTAGTGTAAATCTAAACGTTCGTAACTAAACCTTGAATCATACTAGAGACTTAGCGCCAGGCTAGCAGACATAGAACTTTGATAGAACATAGAGCCATACAGTTCCGCTATGTTTGAGAACGAGGCTAGCAGACATAGAGTCATACAGTTCCTCTATGTTTGAGATTTGATCCATGTTTGGCAATTTGTTTTCTCTAAAAACTATCTGTTAATCATGGGCCAGGTCCTCACCCATTGGAGGCCCTCGGCCACAGTTTTGTTTGCCTATGCCTAAGGTCGGTCACGATGTCATGACACTATATGCCATCGTCATCTCTTCGTTTTTAAAAGACAAATGTCAATTTATTTGACATTTACTTCGGAATGTGTTTTCCCTCAATCCTTACATTCAAAACAAGATTATAGTTCTGATCTTATCTTCAGCTCGTCTAGTTCATCAGTCTTCACAATGTGCAATCCATATTTGTGTGTGTGCATCATTTGCATAGAACATTCAGTTTATGTTTTGTTCCTATTACTTTGATGGAATGGGGGATAGAGCTTTACCTAACGTACTGTTTATTGTTGTAATATTAGTTTTTAAAGATTATTTTAAGATAAATTTGATGATCATGCAAATGGTTCTGTGAAACATTTTAGGATTGATTTTGAAGTAAAATTTGAGAACCACGCTGTAAGTAAATATGAGAAATGTTTAAATTCTATACAGATGTAGCCGGGTATGATGGGGTATGTACTTGTGCATTCCATTGACCGTGTTGTCCATCCACAGGCAACTATTTGGTTGAAATTCTGTGCCACAGAATCAGTGACAATGAAGCCGTTGAGGACAAGTTCTGTAACATCTTCCACAAGCCTGACTCTCTGGGAGCACCGTGCAACCCTCAGCCATGCGAACCCGAGTAAGCTTATGCCTTGTTTAGTCAAAGTTTAATACAAGTTTCATATATATATATAAGTAAAAGTACATTTTCCGTTCAAATGTTGCAATCCATGGGGCAGATGATGTAAAGGTCATCTGTTTCTGCTTCCCTCGGTTAGTGAGGGTATCAATTGGCTAGCACAACAACCAACCGCATTTACTTTTCCCCAACTAATTAGAGATGGGCGCCCAGTCTTCACCAGGATTCAAGCCCGTTACGTTACCAATTTGTTTTAAGCCAATGCCCATTGTATACAGGCAACATTCATGAAAATCTCATGAATACATTTCAAAATCTAGTGGTGGAATCAGTTGTAGAAGAAAGGGGAGAGAAACAAATTCATGACATTGCTATAATTTTCACTTTATTATTCCCCTTCGCTTTACATACCCAGATCATGTCGTATAACTTTTATTCTTATTTGTCTTGATCAAAGTAAAGTAAAGAAATGCTGGTAAAATAAACTGCTTTACCTAGAAGCTATCACACTATCTAATCTAATATGAATATTGGTGGGCTGGTCGAGTGGTATGCACATCGAACTGTCGTTTCGATGACCTCAGGTTTGAGCTTTGCCCACCGCCCTCTATTAGGGCTCAGACAATAATCTTCTTTTCTGAAGACATTTCAAAAATTTACATTTTAATACATCTCGGTTTACAAGCACAGTTTTCACATCAACCAAGTCAATGGTCATGCCAGAAAAAAAAATTCAATGTTATAAAATGTAAACTAAGATAAATGAAAGGCAAATATATATTTTTTTTACCTTTACCTATCCGTTAGTCCGTTGGACCGTTGGGGCTCCATGCAAGATTTGTCGACTGTCTTGAGCCTTAGATTGAACCTCTTTCAACGGCAGCCCTGTCCATTCTTTTATGTTCTTCACATCGCTTTCTTTGGCTGCCTCTTCTTCTTTTTCCTGGTACTGTACCCTTAAAGAAGGTCTTTGCGAGCCCGGAAGACCTTGTAATATGGCTATAGGATATACACAGATAAATTATATGCATAACACTTGAAAACCACAATTTAAAAAAAAAGTCAATAACAGAAGAAGTACAAAAAATAATGTGATAATGGGTGATGCATTGAGAAAACTTGATGGGGTGTAAGAGTTCCCGTTTTGTTTTCAGTATGCCCCGTTCTTTGTACAACAAAAAAAATATTTCACCCATTAACCCTAACCCATAATACAACACTTATTTCATGACAGGTGGCAAGCAAGCGAGTGGGGAGCCTGTAGTAAAAACTGTGGCTCAGGTTCTCAAACCAGACAAGTGAATTGTGTGCAGAAAGCAAATGGCGGCTTTACAGTCGTGGCAGAGAATCAGTGTCCTGGGGATAAGAAGCCAGCCGACAATCGAGTCTGCAATGTCCTCGCTTGTGACGCGCATTGGGAAACATCGTCCTGGTCCAGTGTAAGTTCTGCTGGATTGCAAGTTATTCAGTATTTAACATATCAGCAGTGAGAAATATATCACTTTATAAACATTGACCAATCAGACAAGCAGGCATACGTAAGGACGTATATACATGTATAGACACATACAATTCTAAATAGATTAGCAATACCAAGGCCAAAGTTCTGAATAAGAAAACACAGAGGCGACACCAAGCAAATACACAGGCGTCACTTAGCTCTTACTCTCCTAACGCTGATTTGACCCCATTAAATTCTATTATTTTATACACATTTATCTGTGCTATATTAAAAGTGCATGCTCTCTCCAACAATTATAACCTACTATAAGATTTCCTGATTCCATACAAAAAAAGAATGGAAGTTTAATCATAACAGGATAATCAGCAAATTGAATAATTCAATGGGAAAATAATTACCGAGAGAAAAAGTGAAATTCCAAGTTCTAAGCGCCTAATCCTCTTTCCTTTATTACTATATCTTCCCCTTGTTCTAGAGTGCTATCTTACATAGTGTAAACGTAACGTAAAATCTTGTAATTTCGCTCATCTTCCAATCGTTTTCTCTATATTCTAGTCATTTGAGCAACGCAGTATAGTCACCGATTGTATTATTTCTGTTTTTATTATTTCGCATTGGCGTGTTTAAAAACAAAAACAAAAAAAAAACAATATTTCTAAAACCAAAAGTAAACTAAGGACTAATGTAAATTTTCTGTACAGTGTTCAATGACCTGTGGTCGCGGTGTTCAGTCCAGACAAGTGAAGTGTGTGAGTGGTCAAAGTGATGTCTCTGAGACCAACTGCAAGGAGACAAAACCCGAGAGTACACAGGCCTGTGTGGTGACAGTTTGTGACACCAATATCGGTAAGTGTCTGAACAAAACATAGCACAGATTAATGAAACTAAACCCCATCCGGTGAAAAACAATTTTGCACCACCAGCCTCCCTTAGTCATCTAGGGGTACTGCTTGCTCCACCAGTGGGCTCGAGGAGGAGCCCCTGTGTCCTTTTTTTTATTGAGCTCTACAGAAATGCATTTTCATGATGTTTATTATACTATTCATATTAGCATTTAAAACAAAAATAAGCGGAGGGGCGGTACGAGTTTATTCATGAGATACATTCAAGGCATGTCCGGTGTATACACCTCTGTAAAGTACGTCATCTGTCGTGAATTACATTCTTTTGGGGCAAGGCGTCTTGTAGTGGGCCTGGATTTAGTTACACAAAAGATGTTAGCTGAATGATAGTACAACTCTCCTCAGAAATTCGACCATTCTGACATACGAAAGACGGTTTGAGTCCATTTTGTTTCAGGCCACTCTTGTAAAAAAGGGCCCTACTTAGATGAAACAATATCTCTTAATTTTTTTTATTTAAATATTGTTAATCATTGTCATCTTATCTTATCTCTGACTGTGGTCCCGTCTGGGGCAACAAGCTTCCTCGAGACGTCTCGGTTCTGGTCAAGTCTCTCAGACTGTTTTCACATCTTACCCATCTGCTTGGCATCTGCTTCCAAATCGTGGCGTCATGTATTCCTGGACAATGCCCTCTTCCTCTTCCCTTGGGGGCTACAGGTTATACTGAATCAATATTAAAATTAGGATTTTTTAAAACTACCAATAGTCTCGTTTCATCTCAGATTGAGAAACACTGAATTAAATTATACTATTTTATTTTGTTTTTAATCTTATTGTCGACAAAATCTCCTGCCAACTAACTGTGTATATATTATATATATATATATATATATATATTTCAAAAACTCGGTTCAATTCTCGTAAGATGAAATGATTCTATAGGTTGTTTAAAGGGAGTCAAGCTCATTTTTCCCTTTCTCAGTGGCCAGGAATATTGTATCATTGACAAGTGACTCAACTCTAAATCTAACAGTTCATTAAACTCTGTAACCTATTAAGGGCTGGTTAGATCTTTGACTTGTTAGTTGTATGTATTAGAGAATCTTTCTGAAACTGAATCATTATTCGCTTTATTTATCTCCCTTGAAAACTGCATTGACTTGTAGCTGCGAGTGACTGCAAGGACCTCAGCTCTGATTGTGGAGGCTATGGTTTGACTCTTTGCAGTGAATACGGTGACTGGGCCAAGACTAACTGTAAACTGACTTGCAGCTTCTGCTCAGCTTCAACAAGTAAGTTCATTGTAATCAAGAAGTCTTTTTATTCTCGTTTGTGCATTTTTGATGGGCATTTTTTTTTGCTTTGTTTTAATCAATGTACTTTTTAAACAGTGTTCTGAACATACAAAACAGAAATCTATAGATCAAAAATGTAATCTTTGTTGTGGGTTGTATGGCAGAGTGGCATAAATCGCTACCTATCCAGGGGGCTCCAGTTGAAATCCTGATTCGAGCTGAGTTGTATTTACTAAGCCCCTAAAGACAGCATGGAAACCTTCTCCCCGATACCCCATCCCCTACGGGGACACAAAAAGATTGAAAAATGGGCTGTACAAAAGTAATTTGAAAAAAAAAAATTTGAAAATAATGATTTCATTATGAGATTCGTTGCTGTTGTTTCAAGTCTTTAGAAGATAATATTACGGAATTGATAAGTTACTGATGTTAAATTAATTCTATTTATATATTTCATTGCTACATATTTTATTTCTTGACAGGTGTTGTGGCATCAGTATGTGAAGATAAGAGTAAAGACTGCACATCTTATGGAACAAGTGTTTGCACTGGAGAGTTTGCTGACTGGGCTTCAGAGAACTGCGCCAAGTTCTGTGGAAAGTGTACTTCTGCAGTAGAAAGCACTACTTCCTCAGCTTCAACCTGTGTAGACAAAAGCACTGACTGTGCTGGGTATGGACAGACTGTGTGCACTGGAGAGTACGCCCAATGGGCATCCGAAAACTGCGCGGCTTTATGTGGCCTCTGCAGCTCCAAAGAGGCACAAACCCCTGATGCATCATGTGTTGATGTCAGCCCGGACTGCAGCGGATATGGAGCTAGTATTTGCCAAGGAGAGTACGCCGATTGGGCCAAGAGCAATTGTGCAAAGCACTGCGGGCTCTGCACTTCATCAGCTGCTTCCCAGCCAACAGCGCAGAGCTGCACTGATGTCAGTAGTGACTGCGCGGCATACGGAGCAAGCATATGTGGCGGAGACTATGCAGATTGGGCTAAAGCTAATTGTGCCAATTATTGTCATCTGTGCAACACAGTTTCTGATGCCTCAGCAGGTAAATACAAAAAAAAATAAATCAACCCTAGAATTCAGATAGCTAATTTTTACCTTTACCTATCCCTTAGTCTGTTGGACCGCACCATGCAAGATTCAGCGACCGTCTTTCTCAATTCTTCTCCTTAGTTAGAGCCTCTTTCAATGACAGTCCCGTCTATTCTTTTATGTTGTCTTCTCTTCGCTTTCTCTGTCTGCCTCTTCTTCTTTTGCCTGGTACTGTTCCCTGAAGGAAGGTCTTTGCGAGCCCCGAAGACCTTGTAATATGACCATAGATTTTTAGCTTGCGTTTTGTTACGATACGAGGTCCAATCGCTGCAGTAACCCTGTCTCAAATCTCTTGGTTTGTGATGCGGTCTTTAAATGTGATACCTAGGATCCTTCAGTAGCATTGCTAGGATCCTACTCTCTAGCTCTGCAGATTGCTGATATAATACCATAAAAGTCATTACCTAGTATTTTTATTTTAACAAACAAAAAAAAACAATCCAGAAAAATAAGCAGTGTTCCGCTAAATACTCCGAATGTTCAAAGAGTTCCGTTACGGAAAACCTTTGTGAAACTCCGCTCGAGACTATGAGTAATAAGTGTGTTGTTTGATCAGCTCTAAAGACAAACCGCCGTTGTTTTCCTGGTCTAAGATTAGATACTCAAAGTGAATTTAGCTACTTAAAACTTCTAAGCAAGCTGCCATATTGAAATTGGTAGCCACATGGTTAACCACATCTTCCAGCTTTTACTGTCAAAAATCTATATATATAATTCTCTTCTTCCCTCAACAGTTTAAACGAGTAGTAAGTAGTAAAGGAAAGATCACTCTCTTATTTCTGTGTTACGGTCGTAGCGCAGCATGGTGTGAATGAAAATGTTGCGAATTTGGATATTGAATGGAAGCGAGATTTAAAAGGTGGAAGCCGGAAGGGATGGATCTGAAGAGTGTTGCAAAATATGATGTTTACGTCATTTGTGATCATATTCAAGTATTTTTAGATTAACACTGCGGTCGCAAAGGTTGTACATATTATTTCAATTCTTCTATTTTGAACTATATAGAAGCATATATTAGGAGCATTTTTTTGTAAAAAAAAAATAATTAAATAAAAGTACTTCAGTTTATTAAGTCTTTCTTGTCCCACGTGACTTTAAGAACTACTTGTTGGTGTTTGGTATCCCATGTGACTTATAGAACTAATTGTTACTTTTGTTTCATCAGCAGCCAGTACCTGTGCAGATAAGATAGCCGACTGTGTGGACTACGGTCAGAATGTTTGCACCAACGAATACGCAGCCTGGGCGAAAGAAAACTGTCAGAAAATGTGCGGCTTTTGTTGATGGACTGTCTGTCTGACTGACTCAATCTTAAAGCAACGAAATCCTTTTTTGTTTACATATTATAGCATTAGGCTAGCTTCCATTTTAGTGTCAGACTTTGAGTTTCTTCATTGAAAATACTCTACAGCAGTTTCTTTTGTTTCTTCTAATCTTTAATGGAGTAAATATTTGATCTTTTTAGTTTTTTCTCCCTTTCAATTTTCGCCAGTACCTACGAACAATTATTTTAATTATACTGCCAATGACTTTAGTATCGTCTACCAGTCTACGGGTATCTCCAACCAGTACATACATTAACCACCCGGAATACACGTACCTAACATAGAAAAACATTTTCTACATCTATTGAAGATTTCTTTATTTCTGTGTCTCAAAAGCTCTCATAACTCAAAACGTATCAATTGTATTCTTACATTAGCTTTTTGAACAGTGTTTAGAAGAACGCGTTAAGCTCCTTAACAAACATGTTAGAACCTGTATCAATTTAGTTGTCAGATTTCTATGCATCGTAAGAAAATAGATTGTAGTTTGTACGTTTTTTTTTAAAATGTATATTACAAAAAAAAATTGTTACAATTTTTAAGCCTTTTAACAATTATATAGAAATAAAATTGAAACAAATAAATGCTTGACACTATGTGTTTGTTACGTTTGTTGCTTTGTATGAAAGTTGATCACTCTATGAACAGCTCATAGTGTACTATAGTTTCCAAATTCTGAAAACAGTTAAGCCACTGCGTTATCAGTGCATAGCGTCTCAGTTAATGGATATCGTACACTACGTAAGAATGGACCCAGTACCTGTGCGTGTGGAGAGGAGGGGGATATATATTCAAATAATTAAACGACGGGGGGACAGTGAAGCACTTGAATTACAAGTTGTTGTTTTTTTTTAAACAGCTTAAAATATTTAGACGAGACATCAAAGTCGTTAACATGCAAATAAAACAAAATCTTATATAAATGAAATTCCATGCATTTGTGTAAGTGATAACGACTAATCTTCTTCCTCGTTCTCATTGTTATGTTGGAATGTTCAGATAACTAGACCAATATATGAGATGCACTGCGCAGTGGTTTCTAAATCAGGGAGCTCTCCAAATAGATTTCTTTCTATTGGGGTGTTCTGGGGGCCAGTGTCTTGTTCGGGTCTCATGGTAAAGAATGCAGTTTTGAAGGACATGGTCAGCATTCTCTAATGACACTTCACATGGGCAGATTTCACTGATTCCGATTTCGGGCTTACAGTACATATGTTGTCTCATTCAGGACTAATCTTAAAAGTTCTATTTTTAAAAAGTGAAATGTGTATGTCTATTCATACGTGCACCGTGGTGGAGAGGAGCAACGTCCTCTACTCAACACATGAAACTATCTGCAGGGACAACGTGAATGAATGTGAGAAGTAAACAGATTAACTGCATTCTGAAGACTTGACTTAGTAGGGAAGGAAACACTGCAACATCAACAGACGTTGGGGGCACAAAGATCCTTAAAACAAAGAAAAACTTTCTTCCATGTGTCGTTCTGGAAAAAGTACTCACTGTCACGTGATAAATCTCTCCAACCTTCACTTCCTCAAACAATGGCTGCCTGGTCATGCGGTATGCGCGCAGACTGTCGTTCGGACTTCTCGATGGGACCGGAATCATACCCTGCTTGCTGCCATCACCCATCGTCCTGCAGGAGGTTTTGACTAGGAAGTAAATTATATTCAACTCTGAAGGAACATCCGAAATATGTCAAACATTTGACAAACCAACCAAACATTACCAATCGCCTTCCCAAGTTTTCAATAGGTGCTGCACTCTATAATAACTGAATAATTGTTTGAAATTTAAAAAAAAATGTGTAGCTTTGAATATTTTATTGAAATTCTGTTTCAGTCACTGAATACATATAACAAAAACACAATTTTACAAATGTCTAAAAAAAACAACAACAGTACTTAACGTATGAGTATCTCAAAAACTTGACAGAGCTGTAAGACTAATATAATATACAAATCTATACATATATTTTCTGTTAGGATGAACATTTTATTGTCCTTTTCACCTTATTGCCAACACCTTAGCCTTTTTGTACTTGAATAATTCTATTTGTTTTCACAACGAAGTAGAAAGGTGGGACCATACAACTAGTCGAAGCCTGTGGTAAATACTATTGTAAAATTTCAAACAAAACTTTAAGATTCCACCCCACCCTCAATTAGATCGCATAATTAGTTTTTAATAAGTTTACTAGTAAATGTAGATACTGTAGTCTAGATAGATAATTTATATTAATGTATATTAATTTTAATATGGTATGATATACTATAGGATAGGGCTGCTAAATGGTATGATATACTATAGGATAGGGCTGCTAAATGGTATGATATACTATAGGATAGGGCTGCTAAATGGTATGATATACTATAGGATAGGGCTGCTAAATGGTATGATATACTATAGGATAGGGCTGCTAAATGGTATGATATACTATAGGGTAGGGCTGCTAAATGGTATGATATACTATAGGATAGGGCTGCTAAATGGTATGATATACTATAGGGTAGGGCTGCTAAATGGTATGAGATACTATAGGATAGGGCTGCTAAATGGTATGAGATACTATAGGATAGGGCTGCTAAATGGTATGAGATACTATAGGATAGGGCTGCTAAATGGTATGATATACTATAGGGTAGGGCTGCTAAATGGTATGAGATACTATAGGGTAGGGCTGCAAAATGGTATGATATACTATATGATAGGGCTGCTAAATGGTATGAGATACTATAGGATAGGGCTGCTAAATGGTATGAGATACTATAGGATAGGGCGGCTAAATGGTATGAGATACTATAGGAATAGGCTGCTAAATGGTATGAGATACTATAGGATAGAGCTGCTAAATGGTATGAGATACTATAGGATAGAGCTGCTAAATGGTATGAGATACTATAGGATAGGGCTGCTAAATGGTATGATATACTATAGGATAGGGCTGCTAAATGGTATGAGATACTATAGGATAGGGCGGCTAAATGGTATGAGATACTATAGGAATAGGCTGCTAAATGGTATGAGATACTATAGGATAGAGCTGCTAAATGGTATGAGATACTATAGGATAGGGCTGCTAAATGGTATGAGATACTATAGGATAGAGCTGCTAAATGGTATGAGATACTATAGGATAGGGCTGCTAAATGGTATGATATACTATAGGATAGGGCTGCTAAATGGTATGATATACTATAGGATAGGGCTGCTAAATGGTATGAGATACTATAGGATCGGGCTGCTAAATGGTATGAGATACTATAGGATAGGGCTGCTAAATGGTATGAGATACTATAGGATAGGGCTGCTAAATGGTATGATATACTATAGGATAGGGCTGCTAAATGGTATGAGATACTATAGGATAGGGCTGCTAAATGGTATGAGATACTATAGGATAGGGCTGCTAAATGGTATGATATACTATAGGATAGGGCTGCTAAATGGTATGAGATACTATAGGATAGGGCTGCTAAATGGTATGAGATACTATAGGGTAGGGCTGCTAAATGGTATGAGATACTATAGGATAGGGCTGCTAAATGGTATGAGATACTATAGGATAGGGCTGCTAAATGGTATGATATACTATAGGATAGGGCTGCTAAATGGTATGATATACTATAGGATAGGGCTGCTAAATGGTATGAGATACTATAGGATAGGGCTGCTAAATGGTATGATATACTATAGGATAGGGCTGCTAAATGGTATGAGATACTATAGGATAGGGCTGCTAAATGGTATGAGATACTATAGGGTAGGGCTGCTAAATGGTATGAGATACTATAGGATAGGGCTGCTAAATGGTATGAGATACTATAGGATAGGGCTGCTAAATGGTATGATATACTATAGGATAGGGCTGCTAAATGGTATGATATACTATAGGATAGGGCTGCTAAATGGTATGAGATAATATAGGATAGGGCGGCTAAATGGTATGATATACTATAGGATAGGGCTGCTAAATGTTATGATATACTATAGGATAGGGCGGCTAAATGGTATGAGATACTATAGGATAGAGCTGCTAAATGGTATGAGATACTATAGGATAGGGCTGCTAAATGGTATGATATACTATAGGATAGGGCTGCTAAATGGTATGATATACTATAGGATAGGGCTGCTAAATGGTATGATATACTATAGGATAGAGCTGCTAAATGGTATGAGATACTATAGGATAGGGCGGCTAAGTGGTATGAGATACTATAAGATAGAGCTGCTAAATGGTATGAGATACTATAGGATAGGGCGGCTAAATGGTATGATATACTATAGGATAGGGCTGCTAAATGGTATGATATACTATAGGATAGGGCTGCTAAATGGTATGATATACTATAGGATAGAGCTGCTAAATGGTATGAGATACTATAGGATAGGGCGGCTAAGTGGTATGAGATACTATAAGATAGAGCTGCTAAATGGTATGAGATACTATAGGATAGGGCTGCTAAATGGTATGATATACTATAGGATAGAGCTGCTAAATGGTATGAGATACTATAGGATAGGGCTGCTAAATGGTATGATATACTATAGGATAGGGCTGCTAAATGGTATGAGATACTATAGGATAGGGCTGCTAAATGGTATGAGATACTATAGGATAGGGCGGCTAAGTGGTATGAGATACTATAAGATAGAGCTGCTAAATGGTATGAGATACTATAGGATAGGGCTGCTAAATGGTATGATATACTATAGGATAGGGCTGCTAAATGGTATGATATACTATAGGATAGGGCTGCTAAATGGTATGAGATAATATAGGATAGGGCGGCTAAATGGTATGATATACTATAGGATAGGGCTGCTAAATGGTATGATATACTATAGGATAGGGCGGCTAAATGGTATGATATACTATAGGATAGAGCTGCTAAATGGTATGAGATACTATAGGATAGGGCTGCTAAATGGTATGAGATAATATAGGATAGGGCTGCTAAATGGTATGAGATACTATAGGATAGGGCTGCTAAATGGTATGAGATAATATAGGATAGGGCTGCTAAATGGTATGAGATACTATAGGATAGGGCTGCTAAATGGTATGAGATAATATAGGATAGGGCTGCTAAATGGTATGAGATACTATAGGATAGGGCTGCTAAATGGTATGAGATAATATAGGATAGGGCGGCTAAATGGTATGATATACTATAGGATAGAGCTGCTAAATGGTATGAGATACTATAGGATAGGGCTGCTAAATGGTATGATATACTATAGGATAGGGCTGCTAAATGGTATGATATACTATAGGATAGGGCTGCTAAATGGTATGATATACTATAGGATAGAGCTGCTAAATGGTATGAGATACTATAGGATAGGGCGGCTAAGTGGTATGAGATACTATAAGATAGAGCTGCTAAATGGTATGAGATACTATAGGATAGGGCGGCTAAATGGTATGATATACTATAGGATAGGGCTGCTAAATGGTATGATATACTATAGGATAGGGCTGCTAAATGGTATGATATACTATAGGATAGAGCTGCTAAATGGTATGAGATACTATAGGATAGGGCGGCCAAATGGTATGATATACTATAGGATAGGGCTGCTAAATGGTATGAGATACTATAGGATAGGGCTGCTAAATGGTATGAGATACTATAGGATAGGGTTGCTAAATGGTATGAGATACTATAGGATAGGGCTGCTAAATGGTATGAGATACTATAGGATAGGGCTGCTAAATGGTATGAGATACTATAGGATAGGGCTGCTAAATGGTATGATATACTATAGGATAGGGCTGCTAAATGGTATGATATACTATAGGATAGGGCTGCTAAATGGTATGAGATAATATAGGATAGGGCGGCTAAATGGTATGATATACTATAGGATAGAGCTGCTAAATGGTATGAGATACTATAGGATAGGTCTGCTAAATGGTATGAGATACTATAGGATAGGGCGGCTAAATGGTATGATATACTATAGGATAGGGCTGCTAAATGGTATGATATACTATAGGATAGGGCTGCTAAATGGTATGATATACTATAGGATAGGGCTGCTAAATGGTATGATATACTATAGGATAGAGCTGCTAAATGGTATGAGATACTATAGGATAGGTCTGCTAAATGGTATGAGATACTATAGGATAGGGCGGCTAAATGGTATGATATACTATAGGATAGGGCTGCTAAATGGTATGATATACTATAGGATAGGGCTGCTAAATGGTATGATATACTATAGGATAGGGCTGCTAAATGGTATGAGATACTATAGGATAGGGCTGCTAAATGGTATGATATACTATAGGATAGGGCTGCTAAATGGTATGAGATACTATAGGATAGGGCTGCTAAATGGTATGATATACTATAGGATAGGGCTGCTAAATGGTATGAGATACTATAGGATAGGGCTGCTAAATGGTATGATATACTATAGGATAGGGCTGCTAAATGGTATGAGATAATATAGGATAGGGCTGCTAAATGGTATGAGATAATATAGGATTAAGTTGATGAAGCTGCTATGCGAGAGGAGTTCTATATGATAAAATAACCATGTGATAAGATAGCCTTATGTAAAGAGAACCAGATGATACAACACTGATAATGCTGAGATTGGTTCACACTGACACGGTCTGAGTGTTTCGGTAGTGAAATATTGATTGTACATTGCGGTTACATGGCCCCCTCAACACGTACCAATCGACGTAGCATTCGTATAACGTAAATTTAAGATGCTTCTGTCTATAGAATCTCAAAAATCAAATTTTCTTTAGAAACAACATTTTCTCTAACTATGAAAAATACAAGATTAAAAAACAACGACAAGAGAAAACGTCACCAACAAAATGTACAATAATGTTCATCAAACGATTTGACTCGTCACAACACACACAAAAAACGTATTTTCAAATCAATACTCAATTGTGTCTCACAAATAATGAGATCTTGTCAGCGCTCAAACGTACAGAATATATCAGCAGTAGGAATAATTGATGATAGAATAAAACACCCATAGGCCCAGTAACAAAGTGAAAGTCAATTATAACCGAAAGCTGAATGTATATCGGGATCAAATGACATCCTTCAGGTTCTCTACTAAAAATGTGTCCTTTGATGACGTAACGTGGCCGACAATTATGAAATAAGAGAAGTGCAAAGGAATTGTTATAATGAATGTAACGGACATGCGTACATATACAAAGGAAGAATGCTTGAAAGATCAATAACAAATACAGCAATCTACATTAGGCAGCTTTTTGTAATTCAAACACATTAGCAAACAACATTGTTTGACTAAAATAGTATGTACGTCATATAAAGTGTAAAGTGAAGTTATCGCGTAGTGAAGTGATTTTTTTTTTACTGCTTTCCTTCAGAAAATATCTAATTTGGTCTCGTCTGTGGTAAATAGGCTTCAGATCTAATTTGGTCTTATTAGTAGTAAATAGGCTTCAGATCTAATTAGGTCTTATTAGCAGTAAATAGGCTTCAGATCTAATTTGGTCTATATTCTAATGAATAGGCTTCAGATCTAATTTGGTCTATATTCTAGTGAATAGGCTTCAGATCTAATTAGGTCTATTTTCTAGTGAATAGGCTTCAATCTAATTTTCAAATTACTTTGAAATGCATGTTCCGCACAAATTAAATATATTAATTTATTATTGACCAAGCAATTGGGGACATTAGTGATGCGCTGTATATCTCTACTGGGATGTGTGCTAATCATTTCATAGCGTAAAGAATGTCTTAACGAGGTTTTCAAGCCTGCGATCTCTCTCTTTCAATTTATGTATTGACCAGTCTTGACCAGTATTGACATACAATGTTCATCCTTCATTTCCATACATGAATATATTAGAGTAGATCCTATTAGCCTATAGGCTTTGAAATATATGAAAATGAAAAAAAAAACAATAAAAAGAAAATACAAGTAAACAAACAATTATTCAACTTATAGAGTACAATACTAGGCATAAATACATATGTTTCTTACATACTGATTTCTATTGGAAGACAATAATACTACATGTATATCTAGTGCTCAATCAGTAACTGATAAATGCATTAAATAATTTATTGAATAATTATATTCTAATTAAACAATTACTTTTTTGTTTCATACAACTCCAAGCTTCAACATAATAAATTTAAAGTTTAAAGCTGTACTTTGGTTTAGAATGTCAGAGGATATAATGTAGCCATATAGCACAGAATTAGAACATACACTGAGGAGTCTACACAGTAGACAATATTGTCACGAATTTGAAGACATTTTTCAATAGTTTATATTTTAACTCAAGCCAATTGCATATTATCTCAAGCATTCTTTACTCATTTGCTTTTCAGACAACAGCAGATCAACTGCTAAAAATATATAAACATACAGATAAAAGAACCTAACAAAAATTGGATATTAAAGCTACTGTATTTTTGACAAAGAGTTTTTAACTCAAACTCCGAAAACTCTGGAAGCTCAAAGCTATATGTTACATCATACAAGTTTATATGTAGGGTTATAAATGGAGACATACGCTAAGAGTAAAACAAGATTTTATCCTGGTCATTCTATGCACAACGCTGTTTCCATTTCGATTGAGCGAGGGTCGAATGTTTCCAAAACAAACACATTAGCAGCTGGTCCAGCAAACAATCACACAACATTAAAAACATTAACTTCAACTTTTTGTTTCCACTACAAACTGGAGTTTGTGTCATGGACAAAGTTTTAGAAGTAAAAAGCATTTGCACTTTTAATGGCTTCCTTATAATTATCTTTGAAAAATCCTAACTACTGATTCTCCACTGCTATAAAATTAGATGCAGTAGGACAATTATTGAATGGCTCAACAATTGAGTCAACCCGTAAATACAATTGCCGGATACTTAAATCAACACTATATAAAAGGTCTTAAATACCAGACTGAATGTGATCTTTCGATCTATTCACTTCAACACAGATCTAGTATGGCTATATACATGTTCGATTAAAGAGAAAGTCTTTTTGACGTTGTAGAACTAGCAGACGTCATTCTTAACCAGCACTAACTTGCTCAGGCATCCTATTTGGAAGAACTAAAGGATAGGTTGGCCATGTTCTCCATTGTTCTTAAACGATCTAGATCTACACTCAGTTTCCACTCGATTTCACATTTACAGATCTCAGCATGAAAATAAGAAAAGTTACAAATACATGTGAACAAGAGTTTCCCTTGTAAAAAAAAAACGCTTTGTAACTAAATTGTATACAAAGTTAACATTTGTTTTAAAAGGGAACAAGTATAGAAACATTTATCATTTACAGCAAAAATTTTGAACAGCTATATATCAACATAATGAACAAAGTTTATGAAAATATTAGACCAATAACATTAAATTGCAGCCATATAAGTCCATCCTTCAATGCACGCTATATTTACTAGTTATTAAACCCGTTAAAATGACGGATTAATAACGACGCACACAATGACTTTGTAAAAGAATGTTAAATATATGATAAATATAACAGTAATACCAGATACTGAAGTCCTTCGAAGCATCCACACAATCCTGATGCAGTCCCAGCTGCGATGGGCAGGACACGTCTGCAGAATGGAAGCCCACCGCATCTCTAAACGACTCCTGTATGGCCAATTAAGGGAAGGAAAGCGCTCACAAGGCGGACAAAGAAAACTCTTCAGGGAGACCCTCAAAGCTTCTCTGAAAGCGTTCAGCATTGACCCAGCCACCTGGGAGACGGAAGCACATGACAGAACATCATGGCGTCGCGCTGTGAAAAATGGCTCACAAATTGCTGAGGAAAAGAGAACAGCGCTGGCAAAAGAAAAGTGCCAGAGAAGAAAAGCAAGGCCAATGACACAGCTCTAGCTGGAATAACCTGCCCAGGGTGCAGCCGAACATTCCGGGCTCACATAGGTCTCACCAGCCACACGAGGAGGCAAAGCCGTCAATCCCCTGGATGACAAAAGTAGTCATCATCTAACCACGATGGACGAAATATATATATATAACACTAATGCTGGAGTTAATGTAAAAATACTAATGCTTAAATAAGTTGTGATGATAACTGAGACGATGAAAGACATCTTGAATGTATGTTCTATGTATCACAAAGACATCAACTACGTATTAGAGACACAACTAGTATGTTTGGCAATACTTTTTTCTTAGATTCTTCAACAGATACAAAAAAAAAACAGCATAAAGTAACGTTTCAACATTGCAGTATCACAGCATTGTATCGAAGAATTATATCATAGCATTGAAAACAGTTGACCAAAGAAACAGATGACCTTAACATCATCTGCCCTATAGACCTCATGGCTTGAAAGGGGAACTTTACATTTATTGAAAAAAAAAAAAAACATCTCCAAGAACATGGATTGTGCCTACTACTCACTACTAGTCAAATTCAAATCTTATACCAAAATGTTTGATGAATTCTTTCAATTATAAAATCGAGCCTTCTGTAATCATGTTTTGCATGCCAGATATAATCTATGGTGGAATAGTAATAAAAATAAAGGCTCTTTGAAAGAAAAAGAGTGACTGTAGAGCTCTACACAGGAGAAGATAAGTATTTGTATTGCGATCAGCCTAACTTTGTAGACAAGAAATAATCAATACGTCCAGCATAGAATCCTTCTCAGTTTTTAGATTTATCTACTACACTAAATACAAGTGTTTAGATTTATCTACTACACTACATACAAGTGTTTAGATTTATCTACTACATACAAGTGCTTAGATTTATCTACTACACTACATACAAGTGTTTAGATTTATCTACTACACTACATACAAGTGTTTATATTTATCTACTACACTACATACAAGTGTTTAGATTTATCTACTACACTACATACAAGTGTTTAGATTTATCTACTATACTACATACAAGTGTTTAGATTTACCTACTACACTACATACAAGTGTTTAGATTTATCTACTACACTACATACAAGTGTTTAGATTTATCTACTACACTACATACAAGTGTTTAGATTTATCTACTACATACAAGTGTTTAGGTTTATCTACTACATACAAGTGTTTAGGTTTATCTACTACATACAAGTGTTTAGATTTATCTACTACACTACATACAAGTGTTTAGATTTACTTACTACACTACATACAAGTGTTTAGATTTATCTACTACACTACATACAAGTGTTTAGGTTTATCTACTACACTACATATAAGTGTTTAGATTTATCTACTACATACACATGTTTAGATTTATCTACTACACTACATACAAGTGTTTAGATTTATCTACTACACTACATACAAGTGTTTAGATTTATCTACTACACTATATACAAGTGTTTAGATTTATCTACTACACTACATACAAGTGTTTATATTTATCTACTACACTACATACAAGTGTTTAGATTTATCTACTACACTACATACAAGTGTTTAGATTTATCTACTACACTACATACAAGTGTTTAGATTTACCTACTACACTACATACAAGTGTTTAGATTTATCTACTACACTACATACAAGTGTTTAGATTTATCTACTACACTACATACAAGTGTTTAGGTTTATCTACTACATACAAGTGTTTAGGTTTATCAACTACATACAAGTGTTTAGATTTATCTACTACACTACATACAAGTGTTTAGATTTACTTACTACACTACATATAAGTGTTTAGATTTATCTACTACACTACATACAAGTGTTTAGGTTTATCTACTACATACAAGTGTTTAGATTTACTTACTACACTACATACAAGTGTTTAGATTTATCTACTACACTACATACAAGTGTTTAGGTTTATCTACTACACTACATACAAGTGTTTAGGTTTATCTACTACACTACATACAAGTGTTTAGATTTACTTACTACACTACATACAAGTGTTTAGATTTACTTACTACACTACATACAAGTGTTTAGATTTATCTACTACACTACATACAAGTGTTTAGGTTTATCTACTACACTACATACAAGTGTTTAGATTTATCTACTACATACAAATGTTTAGATTTATCTACTACACTACATACAAGTGTTTAGATTTATCTACTACACTACATACAAGTGTTTAGA
The DNA here is from genome assembly GCF_947242115.1 of Biomphalaria glabrata. Taxonomy (NCBI): domain Eukaryota; kingdom Metazoa; phylum Mollusca; class Gastropoda; family Planorbidae; genus Biomphalaria; species Biomphalaria glabrata. Next base: position 17,432,217 of record NC_074719.1, read on the forward strand.
TTTATCTACTACACTATATACAAGTGTTTAGATTTATCTACTACACTACATACAAGTGTTTATATTTATCTACTACACTACATACAAGTGTTTAGATTTATCTACTACACTACATACAAGTGTTTAGATTTATCTACTACATACAAGTGTTTAGGTTTATCTACTACATACACGTGTTTAGATTTATCTACTACACTACATACAAGTGTTTAGATTTACTTACTACACTACATATAAGTGTTTAGATTTATCTACTACACTACATACAAGTGTTTAGGTTTATCTACTACATACAAGTGTTTAGATTTACTTACTACACTACATACAAGTGTTTAGATTTATCTACTACATACAAGTGTTTAGATTTACTTACTACACTACATACAAGTGTTTAGATTTACTTACTACACTACATACAAGTGTTTAGATTTATCTACTACACTACATACAAGTGTTTAGGTTTATCTACTACACTACATACAAGTGTTTAGATTTATCTACTACATACTAATGTTTAGATTTATCTACTACACTACATACAAGTGTTTAGATTTATCTACTACACTACATACAAGTGTTTAGATTTATCTACTACACTATATACAAGTGTTTAGATTTATCTACTACACTACATACAAGTGTTTATATTTATCTACTACACTACATACAAGTGTTTAGATTTATCTACTACACTACATACAAGTGTTTAGATTTATCTACTACATACAAGTGTTTAGGTTTATCTACTACATACAAGTGTTTAGATTTATCTACTACACTACATACAAGTGTTTAGATTTACTTACTACACTACATATAAGTGTTTAGATTTATCTACTACACTACATACAAGTGTTTAGGTTTATCTACTACATACAAGTGTTTAGATTTACTTACTACACTACATACAAGTGTTTAGATTTATCTACTACACTACATACAAGTGTTTAGGTTTATCTACTACATACAAGTGTTTAGATTTATCTACTACATACAAAGTGTTTAGGTTTATCTACTAATACAAGTGTTAAGGTTTATCTACTACATACAAGTGTTTAGATTTATCTACTACATACAAGTGTTTAGGTTATCTACTACGCTACATACAAGTTTGGACTTGTGACAATTTGAATTAGTTGAGAAAAGTCTAGAAGTGATGAATACATTATACCTTTTTGTAGCCACATGTTTGTATCATATTATTAATATTAGCTGTTACATAGTTGTTGTTTTTTTTAATTTGTCAATTTGCATCTTAAAAGTGAAAACATTTTTCTTTATTTGGACTTTGAATCCAGCACTTTTTGTTTCTCACATAGTTGGCCAGAAAACAGTTTCTAGGCATCTCTAAACTAAACGTCCTTGCAATCGTGAATTTGAGGTTAAAAACGATTGAAGACATTTCTAGTTCACCGAAGATATCATTGGTGTTGTTCTCAACTCAGAACTTTTCAATGGTACGTGAGAGGTTTAATAATGTACTCAAGCAAAGAAAAAGTACATAATGACCAAGTTACATCAACGGATCACTGTACGATTGAATAAGTGTACTTTTTGAAAGACAGTCCTCTGGAAGCTATCAGTCTATTCGTTTGAATTAAGACATAAACTAGAACATAAACTGTTTTCAAAGAGAACCCCTCTCTAATTCGTCGCCATTTTAATGTATATGTCCATCTATTTTCTAGAAGCACAGTGCTCTTTTAAGTCTTCTTTTTTTACGATTTTATCTTATTTAGATTACATTACTTAGCATAAAACTTCATTTGACAGAAGTTCCTAACACAGCTTTCTGGCTCTGATTAAGAAAAAAAAAACAGCTTAAAAAGATGTTCAGCTGAAACATTGATGTTCCAAATATTTGAACATTAAAACCATCAGGTCGTCTGGTGCCAGCATTGAAATGTAATGTCTTTTGTAATGTCTTTTGTAATGTCTTTTGTAATGTCTTTTGTAATGTCTTTTGTAATGTCTTTTGTAATGTCTTTTGTAATGTCTTTTGTAATGTCTTTTGTAATGTCTTTTGTAATGTCTTTTGTAATGTCTTTTGTAATGTCTTTTGTAATGTCTTTTGTAATGTCTTTTGTAATGTCTTTTGTAATGTCTTTTGTAATGTCTTTTGTAATGTCTTTTGTAATGTCTTTTGTAATGTCTTTTGTAATGTCTTTTGTAATGTCTTTTGTAATGTCTTTTGTAATGTCTTTTGTAATGTCTTTTGTAATGTCTTTTGTAATGTCTTTTGTAATGTCTTTTGTAATGTCTTTTGCAATGTCTTTTGCAATGTCTTTTGTAATGTCTTTTGTAATGTCTTTTGTAATGTCTTTTGTAATGTCTTTTGTAATGTCTTTTGTAATGTCTTTTGTAATGTCTTTTGTAATGTCTTTTGTAATGTCTTTTGTAATGTCTTTTGTAATGTCTTTTGTAATGTCTTTTGTAATGTCTTTTGTAATGTCTTTTGTAATGTCTTTTGTAATGTCTTTTGTAATGTCTTTTGTAATGTCTTTTGTAATGTCTTTTGTAATGTCTTTTGTAATGTCTTTTGTAATGTCTTTTGTAATGTCTTTTGTAATGTCTTTTGTAATGTCTTTTGTAATGTCTTTTGTAATGTCTTTTGTAATGTCTTTTGTAATGTCTTTTGTAATGTCTTTTGTAATGTCTTTTGTAATGTCTTTTGTAATGTCTTTTGTAATGTCTTTTGTAATGTCTTTTGTAATGTCTTTTGTAATGTCTTTTGTAATGTCTTTTGTAATGTCTTTTGTAATGTCTTTTGTAATGTCTTTTGTAATGTCTTTTGTAATGTCTTTTGTAATGTCTTTTGTAATGTCTTTTGTAATGTCTTTTGTAATGTCTTTTGTAATGTCTTTTGTAATGTCTTTTGTAATGTCTTTTGTAATGTCTTTTGTAATGTCTTTTGTAATGTCTTTTGTAATGTCTTTTGTAATGTCTTTTGTAATGTCTTTTGTAATGTCTTTTGTAATGTCTTTTGCAATGTCTTTTGCAATGTCTTTTGCAATGTCTTTTGTAATGTCTTTTGTAATGTCTTTTGTAATGTCTTTTGTAATGTCTTTTGTAATGTCTTTTGTAATGTCTTTTGTAATGTCTTTTGTAATGTCTTTTGTAATGTCTTTTGTAATGTCTTTTGTAATGTCTTTTGTAATGTCTTTTGTAATGTCTTTTGTAATGTCTTTTGTAATGTCTTTTGTAATGTCTTTTGTAATGTCTTTTGTAATGTCTTTTGTAATGTCTTTTGTAATGTCTTTTGTAATGTCTTTTGTAATGTCTTTTGTAATGTCTTTTGTAATGTCTTTTGTAATGTCTTTTGTAATGTCTTTTGTAATGTCTTTTGTAATGTCTTTTGTAATGTCTTTTGTAATGTCTTTTGTAATGTCTTTTGTAATGTCTTTTGTAATGTCTTTTGTAATGTCTTTTGTAATGTCTTTTGTAATGTCTTTTGTAATGTCTTTTGTAATGTCTTTTGTAATGTCTTTTGTAATGTCTTTTGTAATGTCTTTTGTAATGTCTTTTGTAATGTCTTTTGTAATGTCTTTTGTAATGTCTTTTGTAATGTCTTTTGTAATGTCTTTTGCAATGTCTTTTGTAATGTCTTTTGTAATGTCTTTTGTAATGTCTTTTGTAATGTCTTTTGTAATGTCTTTTGTAATGTCTTTTGTAATGTCTTTTGTAATGTCTTTTGCAATGTCTTTTGTAATGTCTTTTGTAATGTCTTTTGTAATGTCTTTTGTAATGTCTTTTGTAATGTCTTTTGTAATGTCTTTTGTAATGTCTTTTGTAATGTCTTTTGCAATGTCTTTTGCAATGTCTTTTGTAATGTCTTTTGTAATGTCTTTTGTAATGTCTTTTGTAATGTCTTTTGTAATGTCTTTTGTAATGTCTTTTGTAATGTCTTTTGTAATGTCTTTTGCAATGTCTTTTGTAATGTCTTTTGTAATGTCTTTTGTAATGTCTTTTGTAATGTCTTTTGTAATGTCTTTTGTAATGTCTTTTGTAATGTCTTTTGTAATGTCTTTTGTAATGTCTTTTGTAATGTCTTTTGTAATGTCTTTTGTAATGTCTTTTGTAATGTCTTTTGTAATGTCTTTTGTAATGTCTTTTGTAATGTCTTTTGTAATGTCTTTTGTAATGTCTTTTGTAATGTCTTTTGCAATGTCTTTTGCAATGTCTTTTGCAATGTCTTTTGTAATGTCTTTTGTAATGTCTTTTGTAATGTCTTTTGTAATGTCTTTTGTAATGTCTTTTGTAATGTCTTTTGTAATGTCTTTTGTAATGTCTTTTGTAATGTCTTTTGTAATGTCTTTTGTAATGTCTTTTGTAATGTCTTTTGTAATGTCTTTTGTAATGTCTTTTGTAATGTCTTTTGTAATGTCTTTTGTAATGTCTTTTGTAATGTCTTTTGTAATGTCTTTTGTAATGTCTTTTGTAATGTCTTTTGTAATGTCTTTTGTAATGTCTTTTGTAATGTCTTTTGTAATGTCTTTTGTAATGTCTTTTGTAATGTCTTTTGTAATGTCTTTTGTAATGTCTTTTGTAATGTCTTTTGTAATGTCTTTTGTAATGTCTTTTGTAATGTCTTTTGTAATGTCTTTTGTAATGTCTTTTGTAATGTCTTTTGTAATGTCTTTTGTAATGTCTTTTGTAATGTCTTTTGTAATGTCTTTTGTAATGTCTTTTGTAATGTCTTTTGTAATGTCTTTTGTAATGTCTTTTGTAATGTCTTTTGTAATGTCTTTTGTAATGTCTTTTGCAATGTCTTTTGTAATGTCTTTTGTAATGTCTTTTGTAATGTCTTTTGTAATGTCTTTTGTAATGTCTTTTGTAATGTCTTTTGTAATGTCTTTTGTAATGTCTTTTGCAATGTCTTTTGTAATGTCTTTTGTAATGTCTTTTGTAATGTCTTTTGTAATGTCTTTTGTAATGTCTTTTGTAATGTCTTTTGTAATGTCTTTTGTAATGTCTTTTGCAATGTCTTTTGCAATGTCTTTTGTAATGTCTTTTGTAATGTCTTTTGTAATGTCTTTTGTAATGTCTTTTGTAATGTCTTTTGTAATGTCTTTTGTAATGTCTTTTGCAATGTCTTTTGTAATGTCTTTTGTAATGTCTTTTGTAATGTCTTTTGTAATGTCTTTTGTAATGTCTTTTGTAATGTCTTTTGTAATGTCTTTTGCAATGTCTTTTGCAATGTCTTTTGTAATGTCTTTTGTAATGTCTTTTGTAATGTCTTTTGTAATGTCTTTTGTAATGTCTTTTGTAATGTCTTTTGTAATGTCTTTTGCAATGTCTTTTGTAATGTCTTTTGTAATGTCTTTTGTAATGTCTTTTGTAATGTCTTTTGTAATGTCTTTTGTAATGTCTTTTGTAATGTCTTTTGTAATGTCTTTTGTAATGTCTTTTGTAATGTCTTTTAGAAATATGTTTATCTTACCCTTGGGTTTGTACAACAGAAATGGCGCCTTCAAAAACAATCAACTCCTTAACAAGTAAATGTTAACAGATTGGTATTTTATAGGAGCTCCTGACGAATGAGCCGAGAATTTGTCCCCTGTGGGTCAACACCTCCTCACACCACGCCCCTCCAGGACCACGCACGTGCTGTACGAAGGCCACGGTGTCCAGCAAGGCCGAGCAGGGGACGTTCCCAATGTCCTTCTTGTCCCGCTTTTTCTCATTGGTGTGGTTGTAACTTCCGGTGTAACAATCATCCACCTGGTACGTCACATTTAGGGTCAGGTAAGGGTCATGGGGAGAAGGATACAGTCCTCCCAAAAGAGGCCTTAGTGTCAAAGGAAATGTGATATCTTTCAGAAAAGGCCCTTGGCTCGGGATGGTCACGTCCCAGATATGTGTGGAGTTCTCATCGTAGAAGCTTATGTCCAGAAATGGAGATTTCCAAGGCTTCTTTTTAATGACGTGTCCAGTATCAGAATAAAACTTGTATCTAGAGACAAAGTAGAAACAGTTGAAGTCACCGTTTAAGAAGGAGTTAATCAAACGTTTATTAGATTAACTAATTAAACACATCTACAAGAAGTAGACTAAATTTAATAGCAAACAAAGAAAATACAACAAAAGTACTTTTAACAACAGTAATAATAAAAAGAATAAGGCTTGTCTTCGAGTCCGAAGATTAATAAGGAATGCAGCATTTCCCGTGGCTACGCAGCCCAACTGCAACCTACATGTAATAACAAGAGTATAATAAGATAAAAACTATTGAAACAAAATAGGTGCACACACTACTTAGGTCATTGGAAACCCTAGACGAAGTCAAGTGAAATGAAATAGAAAAAAATTAATCCGAGAAATATGCAATGAATTCAAAACCTTCCTGTATCTATATATATTAACAAATAAGTGAAATTCATGAAAAGCAATTTCCGTCGCGCTCAATAAGCACTCCGTAAGCTTCTTAAAGATAGTCGTACAGATGTCTTCAACTAATTTTTTTCTGCTCAATCCAAGCTCCGATACCACGAATGTGCTTTAGAGACGATTCATGATCACGTGACTAGAAATAACGTTTTGACATTTTACCAAAAGGAAGACACAATGGTCGTCTCAAATATGTAGTCTAACAAGTAGATGTAAACATTCGTGAATAAACTTTAAATTATAGTACAATCATAGAGCTAGGCTAGCAGAAGTACAGTCATAGAGCTAGGCTAGCAGAAATACAATCATAGAGCTAGGCTAGTAGAAATACAATCATAGAGCTAGGCTAGTAGAAATACAGTCATGGAGCTAGGCTAGCAGAAATACAGTCATAGAGTTCTGATGTGTTTGAGATTTGATCCAAATTTGTATCTAAAAATTATTTTCTTTGAGTCCTCCCACCAATTGGAATTGCCTAGTCTGACTACGCCAAAGGCCGGCACTGCTGTAAGTATAAATCGCTGTCATTTGACCCTCTAAACTTCTTCAGCAGACACCCACGATGCAGACTTTCAGGATAATGTCTTATTGATTTTTTGTCCCCCATCTGTGGCTGTGTTTTAGCAGCTAATGCATGTTGTAGCTGGTTTTATGTACAGTCATTGTAGAGCTCAATTCCACAAATAAATTCCCTTTTTAAATCTGGAGTACACATAATTGTAAGGGAAAGGGTGCAGACAATAAGTTAACTTCCGCTGCCATTAGTTAAAGAAATAAATTATGTGAGTATATAGTACTGATTGAATGAGAGGTAAGAAAGGTCTGACTTATTTCCATACTTTCATGTTTTTATCCCTCAGATAAGAATTTTTTTTTCCCCTTGTGTATTATGTGTCGAGTGGGAAAGCGTTGCAGAATATCGCAACATTGGCTCCTGGTTAACAGATTTAGTGAACTAAACATCTTGGTGAACTAAACATCTTGGTGAACTAAACATCTTGGTGAACTAAACATCTTGGTGAACTAAACATCTTGGTGAACTAAACATCTTGGTGAACTAAACATCTTGGTGAACTAAACATCTTGGTATTTGGCTAAATGTCATTCTGTAACTTTAAATGTAAATTAAACAATAAGTTAGTTTATTATGGAAAACATGTTGGTAAACTATAGAGAAGATGTTGTTGGTGAACTAAAGAAAACATGTTGGTGAACTATAGAAAACATGTTGGTCAACTATAGAAAACATGTTGGTGAACTTCAGCTTAATTGACTCACCTGATAGTACTGTTGTCTAAGATATACCTTGGCTCTAGCATCTTAAATATTGCTGTCATGTTGGCTTTGTCTTTGAGGGAGACCAAAAAGTCCAAATCATCGTCCCAGGGAATGATGCTGTGATGCCTATAGGATCCTAACAGGGAGCCCTGTAGAGGAACATAATATAAACAAAGTCATCCTGATAGTTAAACATTTCAGTACAGAAATCCTTCTAAATGAAACAAAACTGAAATTACTTCTTTTTATTCCTTTATAAGAACGTATACACATTTTCTTCACATTCTGGGGAAACCCAACGTTTACAGAAGCAATATATATATATAATATATAAATTATATTCTTTTAATGCGAAAATATTAGTTGATGCTACCAGCTTCAAGAATTCATATCAACACTATCCATAATCCAACAAATTCCATTTCAACGAAGAATGAGGTTTTGTTCTTCTAAAAAAAAAAAGTAGGTGGCCTCTTTGGATCATAAACTACGTACCATATACTTTCAATAGAGAATTAAAATTACAACAGGTAGCGTGAATTAATAATTTTAAAAAAACTTGTAACTTTTAATAAACTTTTAGTAAATACTATAATGGTGTGAGAGGCTAGTGCTTATGTCTAGACTTTTACCCTCATGCCACTTAGATGATCTGTAGATTTGCAATAAACATTTTACTTTTTCAAATCTTAATATGTATGTTAGGCAAAAGAATAAGCGGACGGGCAGACGGACTGATATACAGCACAAATACAATAACAACTTTTCCCAATGAGTGCAGTTAACAACACATCACCGAAAGCGACAAAGCCAAAAGGAGAAGCTAAGTAAAAAGTCTTATGTCGTTTTATTTTTGTCTCTGCCCCTAATTTCCTGTTGTCCAAGGCAATTATCTCCCGTGACTCCACGTTACAAGCGAGATGTCAAACGTAATTCCTGTTTGCGTCTTGTGGACTTAACAATATCGGATATCAGGCCAGAGGAAATGTTACAAACAATCACGTCACTAATTAGCCCAATGTCTGTCTTGACCTCAGATTCACGTACCGGTTGACCAAGTGTTTTTAGAGGTTCTTTGGACACTCTTGTGCGCGTGCTCTAGACAAAGGCAAACAAATCTAGCAAGGAAGTGAACAACCAGGAGTTAATGCTCTTCTTGGACGTAGTCATGCATGTAGCCAAAGCTGGGGAGCGAGTTCCATACATTTAGTTCATAAACTGAACAGGTCCTCAAACGTTATATATTTTTTTAGAACGTGTTAAAAAAAACTTAAATTTTTCAAGTTAGAAATACATTTATTCACCGTTTCGAAGATAGAAAAATAGATAAAGTACTACTGACTAGCTAGATAAACGATTGTCTGACGAATTCAAAATTCCATGATTAAAATTTTGGTTGAGATTTTTACTGAGCAAAGTAGACGCAGCTCTTGTGAGTAGTTGAAGATTGGGGGGGTAGATGTGTGGACCACATTGTACGATTGCAAATAATTGTTGAACAAAAAGAGTAAATACTTGTATGTCGTATCCTTTTGAAGCGTTCGTATGTATGAGAGTTTGTATGTGGACATGACGTTTCCCATTTGCAAAGACAAGAGAGCAATTTTTTTTTTGTTTCTCTCTTCACTAAAATAATAAAATAATCAGAAGGACACAAAGATAAAGGCACATTCCTCGTTCCATATGCTAAAACAAATTCGTACAAATGCTTCTTCTTCCCTGGCACTATTAGAGGACGATCTTTTCCCTTTGCAACTTCTTGTATGACCAAAGAGGCCAATCCTTGTTGCACAGCTGCGGTCATATGTTGGGCATCTGAAGGCGCCCTTGCATTTTCACCCTTCTTTCTACTACTGTTGTGTATGGCATCTGCAATCCTGGACCCTTCCTTTATGCTCGCTTACCATGTGGATCTATCCAGTGCCACATTTTCCCAGCTGCTAGGGTCGATTTTGAAGAGCTTCATTAAAGAGGTTTCTAGAGGATCTTGATTGGAGAAATACACCTTCGTTGATGTCGCTGTAAGCATAATGCAGAAGGCAGGAGAAGAATATGCCAAACAGAGTTGGTGCGAGAACACATCCCTGCTTGACTCCACTGCTAACTTCAAAAGGTGCTAATTTGGGCTCCATTACATTTCACGGTACATTTTGTTTCCTCATGAAAGCACTCGATAAACTTCAGTAGTTTGGGAGTAGTTTGGGAGGGCAACCTATTTTCCTCAGGAGTTTGAAAAGGCCACTTCTGCTGACCATGTCAAAGGCTTTAGTCATATCAACAAAAACAATGTAAAGGGGTCTATCTCTCTCTCTCTGAATTTCTCCTGCAGTAGTCGTAGAGAGGATATCATTTCTATGGTAGATCTGTCACTCCTGAATCCACATTGAGACTCTGGGTAGACTCTAGAAGGTATCCCTTGCAGCTTAGATAGTGCCACTCTAGCAAAGATTTTGCCAACAATGCTAAGGAGAGAGATAACCCTATAAATGCAGTCGGTCCGATCCCCTTTGTTTTTATATTTTGTGACTATATGTGCGTCACGCATGTCCTGTGGGACATGACCTGCTTCTCAACAGCGGCAGAGGAGATTATAGAGTTCAGGGATCAGGAGTGATTGGAATTGACCTTAACTACTTCCGCTGGGATGCCATCACTCAACTTATTTTCATGCAGTTTATTCTTTTTTTGAGACGGAAAGTCATCTAGGCATTCCAATACTGGAAAATCTGGTAGAGAAGCCAGGGCGACATCGTCTACTGTATTAAGTGTGGCATAGACATCGAGGTAGTGTTCTGTCCATGGTTCTAGCTGCTTGGTTTGATCTGTAATTTTTTCTCCAGATTTTGTTAGAAGGAGGGCACAGGCATAGACACTGTAGGACGCAGGGCCGCCATCAAACAGAGTGTTACTATGTCCTAAGTAGAGACTTTCTTGAATTCTGTTTGGTGAATGAGATCCAAAAAAAAAAAAGAGTGTCGAACGATAAACTTTTAATCTGCACTTTTTCTTTCTCCTGTGAAGCAGTTAAATCATGTTTGAATTGAACGATAGAGACGTATCTACTTTATAACTTTACTAACACAAGACATATGTACCATCTCATCAAGCTTCTGTTATCACATAACTCGAGTATTAAGCCTCTCGCGGAATCCATTTCTAAGCCACTTCTTATCCAGATGTCTCCAGGATTACATCCAATCTATTCCTATGAATTCGGTTCGCAGGGATCTACTAATTCCCAGCGTGATGATTATACGCTGACAAAAGCTGTCTGGAATATATGATTCCCAATTTCGTCCAGACATTTGTATTGCCATGAGCAATACATCTATGAAGTATTTAGTAGGCTCCCTATATTATATTATACATTTATAGTAAGTAGATTCCAAATTAGCGTATTGTGTAGAGTGTTTTACTAACAACTTCTTACTTTGTTTGTTACAACCTAACCCTCTCGTAGTGAGTGTGTATGTAGAATATGAACTTATATAAAAAAAATTAAACGTAAAACACTGAACCAAAATATTCAGGCTAGAAACACGTATAAATATAGGTTGTTGTTGTTTTTGTATTCACTACTAGTCGGAGATTACCCGCGGCCTGTGGGCCTTAGTTTATGTATTACTAATCTAGTGGATTGGATTTAGATGTATGTTAAACTTAGCTAATGATCCTTTCAAGGTTTTCTCTTTCGCCAGGAAAAAAAAGTAGTTTTGCGAAAATCGGTTTACCCGTTAAGCCGATACATTCATATCTGTTAAAAACGAAAGGAGCGCGAGATGAATAGGATATAAAGTACATAAAAACGGGTTTAACCGATTTGTTAAATGAATGGGATTATAAAGTACGTCAGGACGTCTAAATTCGCAGATATATTGAACGAATTTATGTAAAAATGCTTTTGAAATACAAATTTGAAGGTTAATTTTATTAAATAATGAAATCAATAGACTTTATTTTGTATTTTCAAGTGTGAAAGTAACAAACTATCTGTGCAAAGTGTGGTTTTTTAAATTATATCTAGATCTAGATCCTTTCGATCTAAACATGGTAAACATGGCCTAGACCCATGTAATAGTAATACTTTCATAGAGTTGGGCAACTTTTTTTTTTTGAGAGTCTTTAGTTTGTTTTAGGGCTACTATACATACGTCACGGTTCCAGTTAGTACCCAAGGAACATTTATGCATAGTTTCATTAAGATTGGTCAAAAAGGTTTTCATTTCTATTCGGGACATATATACTACATACACTCTATTTTATAGTATGGATTTATTGATGCTGAGACAAAATTTCACAACGTCCCCTTCGTCTTTCTGGTGCCTTTAGAGCATGTACGGCTTGCCTCAATCAGGAAAGCCAATAACTTAGCAAATGTTAAGTGTCAGTTAGCATGCAGGACTAGATTAACACATGGATATGCGAATAACGTAATTATCTTCCTTATCAGCTAAGTTCATTGAAATCTGCGTTCCAATAATGACATGACTAATCCAAACGAATTGATACAACTAAACTTCGTATAAACTTTTTTTTAAAGTATTTTTTGTTTTTCTTGTTTTTAAACTATGTATATTATTTTTACTTTTTCGCAAAGCAGAATTTTATTTCGAGAATATATTTATGCATTATTGGTCTTTGACATTGCTTAGTCAGGCTTAGTGTATTGTAAAAATATCTAGTACATTCTGGGTGTGAGATTCCTTGAATGTTATTTACTTATTGTTTATATAAGTTAATCAATTTGCAGGTACTTTAGGGAAGATCCACATTTAATTAAATGCCATATCAGAGTTAATACCAGCTTGCACAGATTGGACAATGATCACCGAAGTTGTACATTAATTTGTTAAGAAAGCAAAAACAAAACAACATTATTTGTAAACATTTTGTGGCATAGGTGAAGAAATAGCTTTAATTATCTTCCCTGCTCTGTCCCCTGGTTCCGGAGTAATTGGTGTTATTTAGCCATTAACTTTCACAACAAAGCCATGAAGGCAGGTCTGTAGGTTGTGATTATTTTGTGTCTCTGCGCATGCAGGGACTGTTATACAACGCCTTCATTCTTAGACCTACTTATTTTTTAATGCTTTTTGTACAGCGCATCTTTCATTCTACTTCATGCTAAGGTCCAGTCTCTTGTATGGTGGAGAAGGGGGTATCTGGGGGGGGGGGGAGGTAATATGTGCTGCCTTGAGGCATTCATCAAACATAACTCAGCTGGAGTCGGAATTCAAACTCAAGCCCACTACGTAGGTAGCCAAATGGCATGTGTTGCTCTACTTTTTGCATTTCCAACTTTTCGTTCCTTTCAAAGGTTATAATTCTAGTCAATAAACAAATGTCATAGTTTCCATAAATATATTGGTTTCTTTCTATTGATACTTTGATAGTACAGTTGTTTGAAGAGACCTTATTAACTCTTTCTCTCCTAACTGACGATACCAACGTTGATTCCACCAGAATGTGGTAAATAATTACGGAGAGAAAGAGTTAACAGATACGTTTAATTTTTAAAGAAATGATAGAACGTTGATGTGCTCCTTTGTCTTTGTAAGTTATGTCCCTTGCCTGAACTGTACTATGAAAGTGGTGCCTGTTTATGAACAAACTGTTTTGCATATTTCATTTTAAAAATTTAAAGGTGCGCTTTCAGAACAAAAAAAAAAGTAGCTGTAGCACAAGACCTTTGCAAGATCTAAAATAACATGATATGTAATAGAAATAAAAAGCTCATTATTGATATTATGATGTTCATTTTGTTTTCAAGTTAAAAACAACGCGAAATGATTATCCGATTTGCTCTTCTGAAATTACATTTAGTCTTCTTGCCAAAAGGTCTAGAAGTTTCATTATTGATAATAGGCTGTTAAGTTGTTGTTTTTTTCAAGTTAAGACATAAGTCTTGATATTTTATTAATTTAGACAATCAAATCAAGACCATGGTTTGAATATTCCTTGCCCATGAGCGGAATCCAGTTAGGGTCACCTCTGAGTTTATGTGTTAACACAAACTCTCTATGTAATCATGTTTAGTCATGCAATCGCAGATTCCTCTTTTCTATATGCTAGAATGATAAACTCTTGAAATTAATGTCAACGTAATCATTAAGAAACAAGAAATAAAAGGGGGGGGGGATGAGTGAGAGATATACATACAGAAAGAAAGACAGACAGTTAGACAATTAGATGAATAGATAGATATATAGACAGACAGACAGACAAACAGATAGATAAATAGATAGATAGATAGATAGATAGATAGATAGATAGATAGATAGATAGATAGATAGATAGATAGATAGATAGATAGATAGATAGTATTAAGAAGACAATATGATTCTATATTAGCATGTTCTTAGATTCTCTGAGACGTCTGATCACTGTTACTTGTTAAATGGCTATCAGGTGGATGTAATATTATGTGCTTATCCCAGAAACCATTGATTTCCTGTCACATGACCACAGCCAGGACATTGTGTCTTAGACTCATTTCGGTTTTGGAAGGGGGAAGGAAGAGTGGAGTGAAGGTGTGGGGTGAGGGGGGGGGGACTGAAGATTGAAAAGATGAACATACACGGACTTTAAAGAAAAACAACAAGCTATGAAATAAAGTGTAACAGAGAGAGAGACAGAGAGGAGAAAAAGAGAGACAGGAAGAAAGAGAGTTAGGCGGAGAGAGAGAGAGAGATCATCAGATAGAAAGAGAGGGAGAGAGAATATAGAGAATAAGCGTGCAATATTTTAACTTGATCCGAGAATGATAAACGTAAAAGAATCCACCCAGACAGACAGACAGACAGACAGACAGAGTGAATTGATATAAGCTTTGTAGAAAGAAATTTAAATTCAAGAATTAATTGTAAACATAAAACACAAAGGGAGAGCACCAAGTTTGCCTTCTGTTGCCTTTCTTCCGTGAACTAACAAATAGTATTGTGAGAACAAGCCTCTGAAGAGGGGGGTGGGCTGTGTGGTGGGGATGCTACACCTTGTAGGGCACGTATTCGTATGCTGGACGAACGTATGCCAAAAACAGTCCTTTTAAAGGGAAACTCCGATGGTTTTTCAAATTTGAGTTATTGACATATTTGAATTCTGCGTAAAAAGTTGTAATAGTAAACATTTTACCATTTTTTATTTAAATGCTTAGAAACATTTATATTTAATAAATTAGACAGTAAATTCTTGACATCTCAAAAAAAAAAACGGGGTGCTTTGAGATTTTGTTTTTAGGTTAGGCATACGTCACTTCCATTAACAATACTGAAAAGGAAACTAGATTTAACCAATCGTATCGCTTCATTTTTACAGGCTCTTGGGCCTAGTGACGGCCTATTCCAGAGCTATGGTACAGTTATAAATACATGTATAGGTAGATCTAAAAGCATTAGGATAACCAACTCGAGAAAAAAGTATCATTTTAATCTAAGCCTCTCCTTTTCCCAAGAAGTAAATAGATCGTGTGTCTGACTGATTCAAACAAACTGGTCAGTGTAAGGCTAGTCGAGACTACGTGTAGTCGGTCATGACAAGACAACCAAGCGATAGTGTTTGTTGTGTGTTGAGTGATCTGGCGAGAAAATACAGACCGCCGTGGTTAGTCAAGCATGTAAATCTACTTTTAATACGCATTTTTTCTTTGCTTACAAGATCCTAGATCTAACTGCATAGACGAAAATTTATTTCTTTTACGAGAATGTTAACTTTGCTGTAAGGTTTCCCGTTATACAATAAGTCAATAGATTAAATTAGTAGGCTAGTGTGACGTCACATAGAAACCCGGCGAAAGTCTGACTGTTTTGGATGCGCAGGAAAATTACGTCAGAAAAACACCAATTACTAAGTTATTATTGCAAATAAAAAAAAGAATAATATATTCATTATCTATAAATCAAAACACTTATTATATCAAAAATTGTCAAAACTATCGGAGTTTCCCTTTAATGATCTGAAAGGTGGTCGACGTAATAGAGGTGCCCCACAAAACGCTTTAAAGACAAGCTTAGGCTCCAATTTGCTTTAACTGACAAAGAAGAGAGATCACCTGGCTGTATTCGGCTTCGGAACGAGACAGCTGGTGATCACTTACAAAAGCCTGGGGATACACATTTGAGGCCAAAAGGAAATCCATTGCCGAGGACAGACGAGGACGGCGAAAAAAAATCTAAATCGACCACCGGTGGACAATGGTTATGATTGCGCTAGATGTTGCAAAATATGTATGTCGCAGCTGGGGCTCTGCAGCCACGTGAAATACTGAATTCTACATTAATATTAGAACTCGAAGACAAGCCTTATTATAGAATAAGAGTAAATTTTTCCCTCAATCAGACTTTGTATGTTTTGTTATTTATTCTTTATATTCATGTATTACTCAGAACAGTACATCTAGTTTTATAACTTCAAAGGAAAATGAAAGTAATATTTGAATAATGAGACTCGACCACTCAGTTTCTCCTTTTCGAATATTTCTGTTATAGAGCTGAAGTTTTTTATGAAAAGTTGTTTTTTAAACCGAATCCTGTTTTAATAACTTTGTCTACATTTCATAGACGTGAGCTGTGTTGGTACACTCATTACATCAATGTAGATTTAGTGGTTATAACAATGGGGGCATCCATTGTTTATCGAGTCAGAAGAAGTCAAAATATTGAACCAGTGCTGCCCAATTTCAGCGTGCGGGTCATATATACTTCCGAAGCGCGCGGTACTAGCCCTATCATCGCACCAAAATCGTCTAGACTCTAGTCCAATGAAGATAAAGCTGGCAGGATTTATTATGCATATTTGTCAGGATTTTTTAAGGTCCAGATAACAACATGTAACGGACCGGAAATGGTCCGCGTGCCGTAGTTTGGGCTGTACTGAACTATATCACATTTATTATCTAAGTCTTCTTAGTATTACCTTATACAAGAAATATGTGATAGAAGCATTGGCCATGGTGGCGTTGAAGACTTTCAACATTTGGCTAAGTTCCTCCAAGTCATTCTCTGAGAGCTCATACTGGAATAAATCTGTTGAAATCAAATCAGGCGACACATTATTCAATGCAAAACTAAGCTCAAGATGGTTGTAAAAAATAGACGAAAAAACTTCATGAATTGAAAATCTTGGGAAAAAAAATAGTAGAGATTAAAATTGATTTTTTTTCCTTTAAATGAATTAATGACTGGAGAAACAGGTTTAAACATTGTTTAGAAAAAAAAACAAGAGATTTAAAAATGTTTTTCTAGTACTAACAATACAGAACAGAAAGTTTCGTTAAAGCGTGAACATGGCGGTGGCACACACATACACACACACAACATACAATCATATGACATGATCATGTCTTCAGCACATATGCTCTGTTGACATAGATTAGTACATACAATATGGTGAAATTATAACTAGATCTAGAAATATATTTTAAAGAACTTATCATAGGGGGCAGTAATCAGCATAGTAGTGACTAAGACTGACACCTTTTATAGGACGATTTGCTAGCTCTTATAACAAAAAAGTGAGGAATTTAAGTTGAGAACCACACACATAGAGCCCATTGATCAAGTACCTAGATATAGTGATTTTTAGTGACGCCCGAATGGGGAATAGACGCTGTTAGTTTTGTGTGGTATGTATGTCCGTCCGTCCATCCCGTTTAGATCTCGTAAACTAGAAAGGTTATTGAAAGTCCGATATCATGATATTTTAGAACTTTCAAAGTTCTGATGCAACAGCTACTTTTTTCGTTTCTGAAAGGTCAAAATTTAATTTTTTAAATCAACTATGCAAGCATACAGCACTTAATCTAAAGTAATTTTTTTTTGTTTACGGAATTTTTCTTTTTTTTTTCTTGAGGCTTTGAATAAGAGATTGACACTTTACAAAACAATTAGATCATTTAGATAATCATTATATGACATCAGTTAGGCCAGGTTCACATCTAGCTTCACCTTCATTTTCACCTATCCCTTGGTCTGCAGGACCGTTGGAGTCTTAGATATAGAAAAGGGAAATAAATCTAAGAGTATTGAGACAAAAGGCTATAAATGAGCAGCTCTTTTTCTTATGTAACCCTTATATAAGCTATTTTTAAAAAGTATTTAAAACTATTTTGTTTGTTTGTACACACATTGAAGACTTGTGAAAGAACATATTGAAACGTCTAGACATCTCGTATAGATATAGATATATGCTGAAAGCCAGTGGGTCAACAAACATGTTGAAATGTCTAGACATCTCGTATAGATATAGATATATATATGCTGAAAGCCAGTGGGTCAACAAACATGTTGAAATGTCTAGACATCTCGTATAGATATAGATATATATATGCTGAAAGCCAGTGGGTCAACAAACATGTTGAAATGTCTAGACATCTCGTATAGATATAGATATATATATGCTGAAAGCCAGTGGGTCAACAAACATGTTGAAATGTCTAGACATCTTGTATAGATATAGATATATATATGCTGAAAGCCAGTGGGTCAACAAACATGTTGAAATGTCTAGACATCTCGTATAGATATAGATATATATATGCTGAAAGCCAGTGGGTCAACAAACATGTTGAAATGTCTAGACATCTCGTATAGATATAGATATATATGTGCTGAAAGCCAGTGGGTCAACAAACACGTTGAAGTGACTAGACATTTCGTGACCAAGTCAACATTTGTAGGCCCACAAAGTAACAAGGTGTCTAGACATTTAGTAACTCCACGTTTAAATTGAGATCATTTAAGTATCGACTGGTCTGCCTGGGTTACTCTCAGTCTGAGCCAAACATTGATTGACCAAGATGTCCCTGGCAAGCTCAAACACACGCACCCGAAACATGTCTAAGGTCGAGCTGACCTAAACCAGGGAGGCGACTCCGTTTTTTTTTTTCATGGCACGGGCAGATTCAGCGCGTGGAGAGTGATGTTTAAATGGCACGATATGGTTAGCCATCAGCCGAAATTACATTTTAAAATGTGTACGCTTGGATTTTTTTTTGTGCTGGATTTCTTACTTTCTATGAACCGAATAGCTATTTACTTTTCAGCAATGTATTTAGTGAAGTCACGATGAGAAACAGAGGAAGAGTATTTAAAAAAAAGAAGGGGGTGGCAGTAAGGAGAAGAACAGGACGGGCATTAGTTTGTCTTAAGTTTTAACACTGTCCTAAAATATATGTACAAACAAAACTAAAGAGGTTTCACTGTGTCCCATCCTTCTCTATCATTTTCATGAACGTAAATCTTTGAAACACAGACTTGGGTCTCACAGTTGGAATGAAGTTTAGCCATATGTTAATGTGTTGATCTTGTAAGGGTTCCATTGATGCGTACATTTTGAATAATAACAAGCAAAGTAACCAAAAACATACTTTAAAAAATAAGGATTATTTAAGGGGGGAAAATTCATATTTATAGCTTTCTATATCTCAACACAGTAAGATTTATTTCCCTTTCACAATATCAAACAAAATCAATTATTTACCACTATCTAATTAACTAATTTGTTTAAACAAATTGTAGGATTCGATTTCAAATGGAGGGTAAGTCTCCTTAAAAGTTTTAATTCATAAAAACTATTAATGTCAAAGGGAGACTTCAATAACATTCTTTTTTTTTCCTCGCTTGTTTATCATTGGTGTCATGAGTGGGACCTAACCGAGCGAGCCAACACAAACATATGCAATGGCTTGGGACGGAACACGGATGGAAATCTAAAACCTTTTTTCATGCAAGTGGTCCTGAGCAACATATTATAGGCAACAATAATACAGACATTGTACATTGAACATATGCGGTAATTTTGTCAGTTGAGTGGCTGTACTTGAGTTCAATGACCAATGGGTAAAACAAAAAAGAGAGATTTATAAACAAGAAAAACATTTAAAAAAATATTATTTTTTTTTAAAAGACATTACCTCCCTTATTCATCTTATAGAGTTAAATATAGAGCGATGATTTTTCTCTTAGTTGTCATACACAACTGAAGCAGAAAGAAGGGTGAAAATGCAACAGCGCCTGGTAATTACATATGCCCAACCT
This sequence comes from Biomphalaria glabrata, assembly GCF_947242115.1. Lineage (NCBI taxonomy): Eukaryota > Metazoa > Mollusca > Gastropoda > Planorbidae > Biomphalaria > Biomphalaria glabrata. The sequence goes on from NC_074719.1 coordinate 17,451,914, forward strand.
GCGATCGCAGCTGTGTATCAAGGATTGGCCTCTTTAGTCACACAAGAAGTTGCCAAGGGAGAAGATTGTCTCTCGAGACGTAAAATGACACAGAGTAACTAAAGAATTTTAGTTTTAAAAATAAAATGGACAATTTTTTTATTTACCCCGCCTATTACCACCTCCTCGAAAAAAAACAATTTCAGGTTAAGTGAATGTTTAAATTTACTTCTATCTGAAGTCAACGTGAATGGCTGAGCGTTAAAAGAATTGCTTCTATCTTAAGTCAACGTGAATGACTGAGCGTTAAAAGAATGACTTTTGTCTTAAATCAACGTGACTATCTGAGCACTAAAACAATGACTTATGTCTTAAATCAACGTGACTATCTGAGCACTAAAACAATGACTTTTGTCTTAAATCAACGTGACTATCTGAGCACTAAAACAATGACTTTTGTCTTAAATCAACGTGACTATCTGAGCACTAAAACAATGACTTATGTCTTAAATCAACGTGACTATCTGAGCACTAAAACAATGACTTTTGTCTTAAATCAACGTGACTATCTGAGCACTAAAACAATGACTTTTGTCTTAAATCAACGTGACTATCTGAGCACTAAAACAATGACTTTTGTCTTAAATCAACGTGACTATCTGAGCACTAAAACAATGACTTTTGTCTTAAATCAACGTGACTATCTGAGCACTAAAACAACGACGTTTGTGAATATTAATGAGCGTAAATACAAAGACATCTGTTCAACGCTCTGCGTATGGTTGTCAACATGACCTCAGCGGTTCAATTTCCGGTACTCCTTTTCGAAGATAACGATTGGGTAAAGTCTCCCTTGATACCATTATGTTTACCAAGGCACGGACTTGGTGATTAAAACTAAAAGAAACTGTCACGTCTCTACTGTTTATGGTACTGAGATATTAAACTTTGATACCATGCTACCTAAGAGATAAAAAGAACTCATATAACCCTAATTGAAGTCAAACTACCTGCAGTCATAATAAAATGTGATTTACTTGTTCATCGATTATAATTTTATTTCTAAAACATTTATTCTGCGTTGTAAATATTTGAGCCTAAGACATGGTATCACATACGTTTCACGTTTCGGTTCAATTTGGGATTTTTTTCAAGACAAAGTAAACGAAAGGTCAAGGACGCTAAATCAAACTTCAATGTTGTAATACCAAAACAGGTAAAATAAATAAAAACACTTTTTAGAAAAAAAAAAACAATTAAGTTTACTTTACGAGAGTGAAATTATATCAATTATTTTGATTCAATCGTTTAATTACATTTTAATATATCTAGACTAAAAATGATAAATGTGTGCGAATTGAGTTATTAGAAATATTTTAATTATTGTTTTTCTTTAGCTGCAACTTCCATGATCACAGAATGTTCAGTACGCGTTGGTCCAATCACTTTTGTGGACCTGTTGGGGTTGGGGGTGAAGATGGTAGGCCCCTATCTGGGAGAAGCTATATAAAAAAAAATAGTTGTTATATCTAAATTCAATTTTGGGGTCTCGACTCTCGAGCCTCCTTGATGGAAAGCCGACGCTTAGCCACTGAGCGAAAAAAGTATAAAAGGTTTTCTAGTCTAAAAAAAGTAGATAGTTGAAAATTTTTAGCAATACCTAATTCTTTACACCATGCTCTACTTCTCTTGACCTATTACATATCTATACAAAAAATTAATTAATTGCGACTAAATGGTTGACTAATTGTTAGAATAAATATCATATCATATCATATCTATCTCTATCTATCTATGTGTGCGTGCGGGAGGGTGGGCGAGCGAGCTTGCGTGCGTGTATTTGTGTGTGTGTGTTTGAGTGTGTCGTCACCGACAATGAATAATTGCTCAGAGTTTATTCACACATGGGAAGTGGGAGAGAAATCTTGTCCAAGAGTCCACCCGGAAAGAGGGAAGTCATATAAGCTTTGTCAAACAAAAATAGAACTAGAAGTGAAAGAGCCTGACAATGTTGAGTCTCTAGTGCTAAGAAGTAAAAAACAAGACATAACTTCAAAAAAACACGTAGCTTTTCCATGCTTCCAGTACACACGGTAAAATACATTATAGCTTTTAGATAGCGCTACTTTCATGCTTAAAGCATGCTCAGAGCGCTATGGTCTAATCTCATTTGTGGACCGGTGGGAGTATCTTGGAGAAGGTTTTCCGTGCTGCCTTTAGGCGCTCAGTAAACACAACTCTGCTCGAGTCGGGTGTCGAACCTCGAGCCCCTTTCATAGGTAGCCAAGCTAAGTTTAAGCACTGACATGGAGGCCAATACGAGGCAAGCGCAAACAGGGACGTCCTCGTATAACTTGGCGTCACACCTTCATGGAGGACCTCAGAACTGTGGACACCAGGTGGGAGGAGGCTTCAGACATTGCACAGGACAGATCTTTATGGAGACAGCTTGCCGCCCAATGCGCCGAACGGCGCGTGAGGACCTAAGTAAGTCTAAGTAAATTTAAGCGTGCTTAGCCTCTCGACCACGCATCCCACCGATACGACACACGATACACTAAAATGTTATCCATAGGGCCTTCATAGCTTTCCGTCATATATGATAATCTCTAATAAGGAAACATAGGCCCTTATAAATGAAAAAGGGAGACTAGTATTGATGGGTCTACAGTATGTCATTCCACGCTAACCTTTTTAACCAATTCTTATATGTTTAACTTTTACTGTTTCCTTTTGATGCACTGCAATGATGTTGGTTGTCATATGAACAATCAATATAAACGTACATCAATAGGAAGGCTTCGGATACATCTTATCTATAGGCAAGTATTAAATATAGACTAATAGGCAAATTTCTTAAGAAATCTTCTTATATCTTCTTATATAATACAGACGTTACTTCAAAAAAGAAGATGATTACGTCCTACGCGTCATGCACGCGTCAGTACAGAAATCTCCGAAATCTACACAGGAATGTTATCTACTTGTTGTGGTGTTAACAATCTACACAGGAATGTTATCTACTTGTTGTGGTGTTAACAATCTACACAGGAATGTTATCTACTTGTTGTGGTGTTAACAATCTACACAGGAATGTTATCTACTTGTTGTGGTGTTAACAATCTACACAGGAATGTTATCTACTTGTTGTGGTGTTAACAATCTACACAGGAATGTTATCTACTTGTTGTGGTGTTAACAATCTACACAGGAATGTTATCTACTTGTTGTGGTGTTAACAATCTACACAGGAATGTTATCTACTTGTTGTGGTGTTAACAATTTTTCTAATTTCTTTTTAAAACAGACAAATGACGCGACAGCTTCACATTGCACAGCTGTTAAAAGGACATATAACACAGCTTCACATTGCACAGCTGTTAAAAGGACATATAACACAGCTTCACATTGCACAGCTGTTAAAAGGACATATAACACAGCTTCACATTGCACAGCTGTTAAAAGGACATATAACACAGCTTCACATTGCACAGCTGTTAAAAGGACATATAACACAGCTTCACATTGCACAGCTGTTAAAAGGACATATAACACAGCTTCACATTGCACAGCTGTTAAAAGGACATATAACACAGCTTCACATTGCACAGCTGTTAAAAGGACATATAACACAGCTTCACATTGCACAGCTGTTAAAAGGACATATGAAACAGCTTCACATTGCACAGCTGTTAAAAGGACGTATGACACAGCTTTACATTGCACAGCTTTTAAAAGTACATATAAAAGCTTCACATTGCATAGCGCTGGTAGGATGGGGTAGCTACATACTGCACACGAGTAACAAGACACATAGAAATGTAATGGACAGCTGTGGTAAGACATGCAAGAGTGTAATATAATGTACAGCTGTGACAAGACAGACAAAACAGAAATATATTGCACAGCTGTAGCAAGACAGACAAGACAGAAATATACAGCACAGTTGTGGCAAAACATATAAGAGAGAAATATACTGTACAGCTGTGACAAGACAGACAAGACAAATATGCTGCACAGCTGTGACAAGACACACAAGACAGAAATAAATGTACAGCTGTGAAAAGACAGACAAGACAGAAATAAATGTACAGCTGTGACAATTTCTTTACTCACGTTGTAAGTTGCTGGGCACTGTGGGCAGTGGAGACAGGCGAGACAGGTTGACCGCCTTTATGACGTCCTTAAACTGCCGGTCCAACAGGGTGTCGTTGATGCGGACAGGCGGCAAGGTGACCACCAGGTAGGGTGGTGGGTTCACGCTGTATTCAGTTATCTCTGTGACGGTCACCAACAGAAAGGCGGTCAGCAGGATGGCACAGAGGAACAACATTTTACCAGTGGACACATGACACAAGCAGTTACTTCCCTTCTCAGAGGATAAACATAAAACATAAAAGTCTTAAGAAATCTTCATAGAAATTATATTTTTAAATCTAAGATATATATCTAGATAGACAGGCAGACAAACAGACAGACAGACAGACGGATAGATAGGTAGATAAACAGATAGATAGATACAGAGATACATAGATACATACATAAATTTGATTGACTGACATTCAGTCAGATCCATAATAGATAGATAGATAGATAGATAGATAGATAGATAGATAGATAGATAGATAGATAGATAGATAGATAGATAGATAGATAGATAGATAGATTTGATTGACAGACTTACAGAAAGATAGATAGATAGATGAATGTGATTATGTATAGATAGATAGATGAATGTGATTATGTATAGATAGATAGATTGATTTATTGATAGATTGATATAAGAAATCTTGTAACTTGTCTCCAGTGTTTTCATTCCCCAGAAATCAGTTCATTTAATGTAGTCCTATTTAGAAACAGGTCAGCATGATGTATTCAGTAATAAAAGAGAAAAAAAAAGGCAAGCTAAACGTGTAAGCATGTCAATAAACAAATCCGTCCCTCCAGCTTCTGATTAGCTCGTTAAGGCAAACATTAAGTCAAATAAACTGAGCCTTTCACATTTCCACATTAACAGTCAAGAGTTCAACAGATGTCTCTCTGTCATAAAGTTTGAAGAGACAAAAGTTTGACAGATGTGTGCAAACATTAATGAACATACATAAGGAAAGTGTAATGGTAGTGTAAATATGTAAATAGTTTCCTACTTCCGCAGCGGCAACACAACAAGTTCATTAAGAGAGTTTATGTTACAAAGTTGTAGAGCAATTCTGTGGCCAGTTTTACAGTATTTGCACTCAAATAGTATGCAAAATGCGAACTTAATATCTTAAAAGTTCAGGCGCATGAAAATGTAGCTTCAGTGTCTGGAACCATGGAGGAGTACAGGAAATTATTCAGAACCAACAGAAAAGCTTTTTAATTGATTTGTATAACGTTCACATAATCACTCAAGGTGTTCAACATTCCTTTTACAGAAAATGCTTTTTGCCTAGCTTTTTTTGGGTACAATTGAAATACTTTTTTCGTTCTGAAATTATAGCCACTAGAGGGCGCAGCTTAAGATCTTTTATTTTATCTATCTTTATGTTTTTTACGTTGTTTTTTAAGAAAATAAAGAAATAGACACAACATGATTCCTATGCTTCTAAGACCTTAAAGAGTATCTCTGAATCATTTAACAAAGCCTTCAAACCTTTCTTACCATCTTCATATATGTAGTGTCATGTAAAAAAGGATGTTAAATTAAAAGAACTTTTTGAGACAAAGGAATAGATGGCACTTTCACAACGGGCAATTTGATTAAAAATGAAATCATTAAAGACATTAAATTTGATAATTTAATGATACGTTTTCAGATTTGAAATACAGAGAAAAAAAAACACAGTGTAATTTACGTATGGTTGCATTGTTGCAAAATTGAAATATAGATTAATAGGTATAAATAAATAGCTAAAAAAAAAACTATAAATTATTAGTTTGGAACCCCTCAACTCAAGAAAACAAGAAACTGTTACAGACACAAAATAAGCAGTGAGATTCATAAAAACCGAATATTCACATTTGACTAGAGTAGCACCTTTAGTAAAATCACTAAATTTAGGAAGCCTGGAATGGGTTGCCCGAGCCAGTCAGGAAAACCAATGTCTGGGCAGAATTTAAGTAATGGGCTAATACGGACGCGTAGGACGTATTAATCTTCTTTTTTTTGAAGTAACGATGTATTATATAAGATAAGATAAAATTAAGGATGAGTGCAAAGTTTCACATGACTACACAAACCCTATGAGCTATATAGATAAATTGATTTTTAAACTGAATTTTAACATTTAATAGACACTCATTTTAAATTTGTTCAACAATCAAATAACGAAGGTAATTATACACTATATATGTATTGTAGTTCAACAATCAAATAACGAAGGTAATTATAAACTATATATGTATTGTAGTTCAACAATCAAATAACGAAGGTAATTATAAACTATATATGTATTGTAGTTCAACAATCAAATAACGAAGGTAATTATAAACTATATATGTATTGTAGTTCAACAATCAAATAACGAAGGTAATTATACACTGTATATGTATTGTAGTTCAACAAAACAAACGAAAAAAAACATTTTTTTAAAGGGGGATGCGGGGGGGGGTGACACCCTGAGCTGACCGCACCGGGTGACACCCACCCTAGTGACGCCACTGTTCATATGTATTCAATGAACTGATGGTTCTGAAGATATAGCTTTATCCTAGGTGTCACAAAGACCGCATCACGAATGGAGAGATTAGAAACAAGATTAATACAGCCATTGGACCCCACAATGACCGGCTAGTCACTGTCAAGAAAACGTAAGCACAAACTCTATGGCCACATCACAAGGTCCTCTGGGCTCTCAAAGACCTTCCTTTAGATAACAGTACCAGGAAGAAGATGAAGAGGAAGTCCGAGAAAGCGATAGGAAGACAGCCTACCTCAAAGAATTGACAGGCCTGTGAGTGAATAAAATTCTATCAAATGCAAGGGACAGAAAGGAATGGAGAAAGATGAATGACAGATACTGTGTGGTGCCCCAACGGTTCAACAGACAAAGAAATAGGAGAAAGTGACGGTGAAGTGAAATGTGAACCTGGCCTAACTGGCGTTATTGAAGGTGAAGTGAAATGTGAACCTGGCCTAACTGGCGTTATTGAAGGTGAAGTGAAATGTGAACCTGGCCTAACTGGCGTTATTGAGTGAGTTGTCTAATTGAACTGATAGTTTTGTAAAGGACTAACCTTTCATGATGTGTATTGTCTCAACAAACAAAACTTATACGTTTGGTTGGTTCATTAGTATGCGCAATGTGGTCACAGTCCACGTGTATAATAATTGTTTTTAAGTCAAGTTCCACTAGTATGCATATTAAATAGTTTTTTTCTCTTTAAAAATAAAAGTAAACTTTTTTTTTATATAAATATCGCAGTTTTTAGGAGTAAAACTACTTAATATAGTAATACAATTTAAAAATCTATAACTGTTGTTATTTAAAAAAAAACTAAACAGTCATCTCCCTTACAAAATAGTATCCCGTGTCTGTTACTATTAATAGTGAATAGTTGTAAAAATGGTGTAACTGCTTGCATAGTTGATTTAAAAAAAAAAATTCGATTTCAGAAAAGAAAAAAGTAGCCGTAGAATCAGAACTTTGAAAGGTCTAAAATATCAAAATGTCAGATTTTCCATACCTTTCCAGTTTACGAGATCTAAATGGGACGGACGGACGGACAGACAGTCAGACTACACAAAACTAATAGCGTCTATTCTTCTTTCGGGGGCCACTAAAAAATGCTTTTTTAAAAAAAAAGCTTATATTAAGCGTAGTTGTATCAAATAGTTCGGATCAGTCATGTAATTAAATTTGTAATAAATCTAGATTAGCAGTAATAAACCGTTTTTGTTTAGCGTAATTTCGTGTTTTAAGCTTTCTTAATACGCTATTATTCTATCACTAGTCTGGACCAGTTGGGAAAAAAAGGGGGGCTGGGTAAGAAGGGGCCCAAGCCCCCTCAAACATCCTCAAGCCAACACACTAACCACTGTGCCTCTGTGTTATCTATTTTTAGTTTCAAGCATTAAAGCTCCATCTATAAGGTATAAAGTGGGCTTATTCAATTTATACCAACACATAAATCAAGTACAATTTCTTCCCTTTGTTCGATACCAAACAAAATAATTAATTACCAAGTAATTAATTAATTAAGTAAGCAATTGTGTTTTTTTTTTTATTGATTCTCGTGTTGTCAGGTAAAAGAAATAAATAGACAAAATTTGAGCTTGATCCGAGATTGGGTGTGGGTGAAATAAGGTGTACACACTTTTTACCAGACAGAGTAAAAAGGTTTATACATTTATATGTAGACTCAATGAATATGACTTCTTTTGATATTAATAGTTCAACTTGGAAAGACCATAAGTATTTTCTGGATATAAACACAGTATCTATCTATCTATCTATCTATCTATCTATCTATCTATCTATCTATCTATCTATCTAACTATCTACAGAGGTAAGAGAGCAGATTTCTGCTCAATTGTTGTGCGCACTAGAACCTTTTTTTCGAAAACCAGTTCTAAGTATGGTATAGTAAAGTAAAGTAAAGTTCCCCTTTGCAATCTATACTATGGTATACGTACTTTAAAAAACGCTTTTTGAACATTTCATTTTAACAAGCTTTCTTACTTAAGACAAATTACAACCTTTGAAGACCTACCAGCACGATACATACCATGATGAAAAATGATGACCAATAAAGCGCTATCTGTTATCTTAATGTGACAGACAGACAGCACAAAACCAATAGTAACGTTTCCCTACGGATTAACTAAATAAGAAAATATTAAAATAAGATTACCAGTGAGCTTTGTCTGACGTAAGCCAGTGCGACAGACTTCATCTTGAGCGTCTTGGCGAGTCCATGTGGAATAGTCTGAAAAACAAAATATCGTCAGCAGCTGAAAAACACATACGTAAACCTGCAGCCGATAGAGATCTAGATTTAGGTCTAGTCTCATTTGTTCAACTTTGTCAAGGCTTAAGTTCTTAAGTTAAAGAAATTAAAACAGTCTAAAAGGCGAAGAGGTCGTTAGAAATGGTTCCTTCTAAAATACTTTTTCTTTAACTTGGAAACATTATCCTAATAAATATATCCATCGTGTCTAATACTTCCTCCGTATTGGTCCGTGGGCAAACATGTAATGTGTCATTTATTGTACAGAATTGTCTCAATCACGGGCAATAAGATTCTTTAATACGTTTTATAATGTTAAAAAGGTCAAATCTAAAATTACTTCTTTAAATACAAAGTTTATATCGATTGAAATGCATTAATTACTTTGAATCAATCATGTGATTAATTTCGTTAACATTGATAAATACTAATCAAGATGATCCTTAAAAACACAAGCTCAACAATGATTCATTTGTTTTCACCCACAAAAACTCATTCTAAACAAATTAATGTGCCCACATAGTACACAACATGTTATTCCCCCTTCCACGCCAATCTTTTTTTTTTTTTTTATCAAAGACTGTGTCTCATGTGACTTGTGATTAACTCTGAATCATTCAAAGCTCGTATTAACTCACTGTCAATGTGTGTACACTAGAAGAATACTGTGTTTCATATCTGACACATCAAAAGTTTCAAGAATGAAACACACTCTTTTAATGCTGCCCTTCTTTAGTTTTTCAGGAGATACCGTCAAATTATTACATCCTAGCCCAAACCCCCACTAGAACGGCGGGAAATGCGGCGTTCGAACCGGAGACCATCGAGACGAGATCTCAAAGCACATGCCACCCGACCAGGCTACTTACCATACTGTTGTCGTGTTACAACTGTAGCTATAAAAACATTACTTTAGCATTACACTAACATCATTGTTACATATTGAATGAGGTTGCTTGTAAGAGTACCCCAGCAGGGGCGGACTGGGAGTCAAAATCGGCCCGGGCATTTCTGTACATTCCGGCCCACAAGTTGTATGCCACATGGTGGGCGTCCAATCCTACCTGACCTCAAAATCAAAGTGTACATTTTAATAATGTATCGAAAGTAGTTGGTATATGAATAATTTATCAGATGGTTTTGAAACTATCTAATAAGCGCTCTTACTAAATGAATAAAGTATAACACTTGGAATGGGGAATCTCTTAATGTGAAAAGTTCTTGCTACCATATACATTAGCATTCACATTCAAAACATCTGAAGATCCCCCATTAACGAACATATTGTTTAGGATTCACTTTCACCCCTCGCCATTTTCTCAGACATACGAACTTTAATTTACAAATACAATTCTTCATTCTCCATTATTGTAACTGTCCATCCCACAAGGTCACGAGGGCGCGGTGGCTGAGTGGTTAAGCGCTTCTGCACCTGGGGTCCTGAATTTGGAATCTCGGTGAAGACTAGGATTTTGAATTTTGGGATTTTTAGGGCTCCCCTGGGTCCACCCAACTTTAACGGGTACCTGACTTTATTTGAGAAAGTAAAGGCTGTTGGTCATTGTGCTGGCCACATGACACCCTGCTCGTTAGCCATTTGCAAAAAAACAGATGATCTTAACATCTGATCTATAGATCGCAAGGTCCGAAAGAGAAATTTACTGTCATATACTACTTTCTCAATAACTTCGAAACCTTAAAGCTGGCTACACATATACACAACAGTACATATCCACTTGTTTTTAATATCCTTAAGTTCAGTAAAACAAATGCTGTCAAGATAATCGCATGTTCTAGCAAAGCCTCTTTGTATTTTGACTTAAGTCTATATCTTTGTCGTCTTGGCATTAGTGTTTCTTATGGCGTTAAGCCTGTTCATTCGTAAATGCTGTCATCATAAAGTTGGTGAAAGACAACAATCTAAATTAGACTAAGTAGAGGCCAGACGTAGATCTAGATTTAAATGTATTAAACAATTTGAACAAAATCTATAAATAATTAAGATATAGTTTATCTTCTTACTGCTTAGGGGGTGCAGATTTATTTTTTATCTAAACATTAAAAAGTGAATCATGCGAAAATCATAGTACACAATTATCCAGTAGTAAAGTTCCCCTTTCAGATCTTGTGGTCTATATGGCAAAAAAAGAATTCGTATGTGACTGGACATGTCCTCTATAGGAACGTTGTTGTTGATCCCTTTATTTCACACTTACGTCGATCTCTATAAGAAATAAATGCCTTAATTTTCTTGTTTGTCGTTTAGTGACGTCTAGAAGCACTATAGATAGACGAATGAAGGATATTTACGACCTTGCTTTACATTAGTATTAGACTTTAAAAGTGTAACGCATGTTGCTATTTAATCAACGCTCAAAGCATGGGCGTAGCCAGGGACCCCCCCCCCCCCTAAATGAAATTCCCCCCCCCCCCCGAGGAGGGGGAGACGGACTTATGTGAGAGATTTTTTGCTTTGATTTTCTTTATTTTAAGTAAGATTTATAATACTAAACCATCACTTGCCCCAGCGCAGCCAAAGGGGTTTTGAGTTTAAACCCCCTACCATGGGGTTTTGAGTAGGGGGTTTTGAGTTTGAAACCCCCTACCACGGGGGGGGGGGGGAAGACGGATTTTAGTGACATGTTTTTTTGCTTTGATTTTGTTAATTTTAGGTGAGATTTTAATACTAAACCATCACTTGCCCCAGCACAGCTAAAGGGGTTTTGAGTTTAAAACCACTACCAGGGGGTTTAGAGTTTAAAACCCCTACCAGGGGGTTTTGAGTTTGAAACCCCCTACCAGGGGTTTTCGCAGTTAAATCCCCCTCTTCTATAAAACAAAACACACAAAAAATGCACACGATAATCCCCAAATTCCAAGTGCACAGTTAAGGAAGATTTTACGAAAATTTACGATAGACCCCTCTTCAATATGAAAAAAAAAAGCAAATTATGCAATCAAAATGTTATGAGCTTAGCTAAATAAGTTTTGACTCAGTTTTAAGTTTAAACTCCCCTCCAGTGGAGTTTAAAGCTAAAAAATACATCTTCAATAAAAAAAAAGCAAATTTTACACTCTAAGCTCTAAGAGCGTAGCCATATGGGTTTTGAGTTTAAACCCCCCACCAGCGGGGTTTGAAGTTAAAAAATACATCATCAATGTAAAAAAAAAAAAAAAGCAAATTACGCACTCAAAATGCTATGAGCGTTGCCAAAAGGGGTTTCGAGTTCATATCCCCCATCACAAGGGTTTGAAGCTAAAAAATACCTCTTCAATATAAAAAAAAGCAAATTACACACTAAAATTATTTGAGCGTAGCCAATCGAATTGGGGGTTTTGAGTTTAAACTCCTTTCATCCAGATGGTTTTGAATTTAAAATCCCTCTACAGAGCGTTTTGAGGTGGAAAACCTCTATCTTCAATATTACTCTAAAGCAAACTACAGTTACCAAATTCTATGATCGTAGCTAAATTGGGGTTTTGAATTTTAAAACACTAAACAAAGTCCTGAGATTTTTAGTTTAAATCCTCTAACAGATGAACTTCATTTTTCGATATAAAATCTAAAGCAAACTACAGTCACCCAATTCCAATAGCATTTCTACCAGTGGCGGGGCTCCATTAATAAAGTGCAGTGAATAGTCATCTGCCGAAATTGAAAAACACTAAATGTGGCTCAATAAAGATGGCTAAGACAGATTTTAGGAGTTAGTTATTGAGATCGGGTCTAAATCAAGGAAATCCTATGCCGAACTGGGAGTCGACCCCTTAGTAAAATTGTGACAGAGCGTCGCATGAGGTTTGCGGGACATGTTCTCCGACAAAATAAATTACATATAATAAGAGTTGCGATGACATCCTAGTACAACTTGGCGCCACACATTCATGGAGGTCCTCGGAGCAGGTGGGAAGAGGCTTCAGAAATTACCAGTGACAGATTTTTTTGGAAACAGCTTGACGGCAAATGCACCGAACGACGCGGCAGGGTGTTAGTCAGTAAAAATAGCACATAAATTTTTGAAATAAGACTTTTTAATAGCAGGAAAATGCACTGTAGATACCTCAGAATATGCATTTTGTTGACATTCTATGCCAGAAATAGTGCTTGGCGGCGAGGCTCCGCTCCGCTCTAGGGTGGGCTCCTAGAGCTCCCCCAGAGCCCCTTGCTGGCAATGGCGGGGAGTCAACAATTTTTTCACTAACTCCAGGAAGAACCTATTCTAGGGCACAATAAACGTGTTCCAAAAGAATGAAGGGTTAGAATGTAATAAAGATTATGAACACACACACACATACATATATACACATTTTTTTTTCGCGAGTGGGGGGGGGCGGGGGGGGGGGAGAAAAAAATCCCCCCAACCCCCCCCCCCCGAAAAAAAATCCTGGCTACGCCCATGGCTCAAAGTGTTGCCTTTTAAGAGTATAATAATTTAAAAATTTACTGGTATTCATGGTGCCCTTTCGGTGGCCCTGTCGGCCCACTTGGGTACCGGCCCACCGGGCATTAGCCCGAATGCCCATATAGCCAGTCCGCCCCTGTACCCCAGGTTACATAAATAATAGGGATTGTTTCTAAAAGAGCACCCCATTCTACATCACAAAATTTTGATCACTTAATTTACCTATTAGCGGGTATAGCTAAAAATATTCAATTAGAATTATAGCTAGACTTAGGTATTTTAGATCAACGGATCAGTGTTAAATGTGTGCTGGCACGTTCGTCCAGTGACATATTGGCACCTACTTGTATTTCCTAGGTTATTAAGTATCACCTCTAGGTATACAATTAAACTAATGTATGTAAAACAAGACTTAAAGTCGCAAGTAAACATATATACAAAGTTTATTTACATGAGTAAAAAATGGATATAAATAAATGGCCATCAACTCACAGGCCTTCTGAACACAAAAATAAACAAAAGTTACACGTTCAAAAATAGTATAGCAAACCGCCCTTGTCCTATTTTACAACTCAATATACAATCTATTGTCACATTCTGGATATCACACATCACCGTAAAACAAAATGAAGGTCGCAGGCCTCAGGTCCAAACACAACCACTTTTGGCAACTGAGATCACAAGCATCAGGCTGACACTAGCCACGTTTAGCCAAAAAAAAAAACATAATGGTCATGATGAATTATAAGCTTCAGGAAACCTATGAGCCTACAAGTTTCATAGAATCCCACCTATAGACATCCGTTTGGTAAAGTCCATCTGATGATTCAATACAGGTTGAATCCCTCAGAAAAAGGTTAAAAAAAATATGTCACGTTCGGGAGTACCCCAGGATGCAGAACGTCAGAGTAAAAATATACTGCCTGGAAATCATTTGAGGCTATATCTACTAATTCATACATTATATAAAATCCAATAATGACTAAAGCTATACTTAGCCCAAAGATCTCCAGAGCAGGGCACACTTCTCCCGAGTACCCCAAGACACACGACCAGAAAAAAAAAATACAATTCACAACACAGGTCCAGTGGTCAGGCTGGTAACTCAGGAGCAAGTGGCAACTAAACACGGTCTACATCAGGCATGTCAAACACTGTGTTCATGCGGCCCCGACCACTTTGCATGCGGCCCGCTTGGCCACCTAAAAAATTATCAAACAAAAATGGTACATTGAATTGCGGAACTTTGCAGCCAGAATTCTTGCTATGTTGGAAAGCACTGATCTCTGTGAGCTTTTGTTTTCCATAATGAAAGTTACAGAAACACCTCATCGTTCGAGATGATCTCATCAAAATTTGTCATCAGTGATGAAAGTGTCACTGGCAAACACTCTTCAACCTGACATTAATAAACGTGTATCCCAGAAAAGATGTCAAGCATCAGGACAAAGAAAGTAACTTGTAAGGTATTCCATTATTTTTTGTATTCTATTGTATTGTTTCTATTTTAGATAGAACTAGTAGGCAGTTTTGGGACTGATTTTTGCTGCGGCCCCTCAGGTTATTCTAAGTTTTTTATGTGGCCGTTACACCTTGATGGGTTTGACATGCCTGGTCTACATGCCCTTATATAAGTTTCGTAAGGGGAATCACTCCTAACTATAATCAAGTAGACAAAAATAGTTATTTATTTCCCCATTATGTCACATCATACTAGCTCTACAGTAATCATAACTTTATTAATTTAGCAATAAATGTTAGTTTACTGTACTACAAATGTGAAATCAGTTCTTATACATAGTTCAGAGATTGAAAGAGTTAAAAATAGCAATACAGACAAGATCCATACCATAGACATCACATTCACCGACAAATAGGTGTTAGATGGCCGAAGAAAATCTGTGAAAAATAACCCATCCAACACCAATACAGCAATAAATCAAAAGACGAAAAATGGCACTGGACTGGACAGTGGACGTACCAGGTGAAGAACAACAGATAATATTGAAAGCCAGACTCAAACCAAAGCAAAACATGGAAGAGATCAGTAGAACAACAGATAATATTGAAAGCCAGACTCAAACCAAAGCAAACATGGAAGAGATCAGTAGAACAAGACGGCAGAATGGACATGAGCCCATTTGATGGGAATCGCCCAGAACAAAATACGATGGCGAAGTAGTTTTAAAGCCCTCTGCTTCACTAGGAGTCAAGGGATTAGGTCACGTAAGTCACTTAATCTAAAAATGCAAAGAGATCAGTCAACTGAATCTAATTAGATATCAATCATTAATCCAAAAAATAATACAACTTGTTAATCAACAAGGGGTAGTATTTTGACATTGAGGTGACATTGAACAAATGATGCCATTAGCTATTATAACAAAAACGTTTTTTTTTAAATATGTTGAATCAAAGTCAACACAAGATCAAACAACCTTTGAGGCTAGAAGTTCTAGATTGAACAGAAGATTGCACCAATATTATGAGATGGGAAACATACAATGTAAACTAAACAAAAGATCAAACAAATATTTTCGTAACTCTATACTAGTGTCAGTCCGTGCGGGGCGTGATCTTTAGAAATAAAAGCTGCCTTTGAATAAATCTATTTGCAATTAAATTAAATTGTCAGCTGCATTGACTGAACATTGTCCATGATAAGACACAAGAGCGAATTTTAAGTCTAAACGATGGCTTAGTCTGGTTTTGTGCCTTTAAAAGAAGTCATGGAGTTATAAATACTCGATGCTGTTTCAGTGGTCTCACTGGTATCAATATAAACATCTGGTATAAAAATCCCGGGTACGCTGTTCTGCCTCATCGTGGCACCTGGGTGGAAACGGCTACTTGAAAAGGTAGCTAGGTTAAATGAATGACGAAACATAACTCTTGCACGGGCGGGGTTGTAAAAAAGTCCCCACAAACCTGTCACACATCCATGCGCTGTTCCTCAAAGGGACCGTTACATAAATGGCGAGTCCCCCACGGCTAGCTTGGTACAACGAAGGAAAATGGCGGAGGCTCCCGGTGCCCTTGGCCTTCGGCCATGTGCAGCCAAGCATGCGTCGGGGGGCCAAAGGCATTGGAAACAGCAATGTTTTACATAGGCATTGACTCGGGTCTCTCTCAAACAGAACTGTGTTCTCACAGGTTTTTTTTTTTTTACTGTTTGGCGTCCAAACAGGTTTTTTTTCAAACTTAGGGCTCGAAGAGCCTTCGGCTCAGCCCTTGGACATCAACAAGGTATAAAAATAAAATTGCTTAATTAACTAGTAACTTGGCAGACATTGAGCTGTCGCAATAAGCCTTATTAAAGTTCCCCTTTCAGACCTTGTGGTCGTTAGGACAGATGATGTGAAGGTCATCTGTTTTTGTGGCCTACGGTTAACGTGGGTGTCATGTGGCCAGCACAATGACCAACCGCCTTAACTTTTCCACAACTAATGTCAGATAACCATTAGAGCTGGGTGGACTCAGAGGCGTCCGGAGATTAAAAATCCCAGTCTTCACCACGATTCAAACCCCGGACCCCGGTTCGGAAGCCAAGCACTTTACCGCTCAACCACCGCACCTCCTAATAAGCCTTATTACTTTAAGTCTAATCAATTTGTAATTTAAAACAAGAAAAACATACAAAATACTTTTAAAAAAACAAAGCTTATAGTTGATGTACTTGTATCAATTAGTTTGAATCAGTCATATAAATTTAATTTTGTAATAGATCTAGATTAACAATAAAAAATAATTTATAAAAATAATTAAAATAAAAAAGGGAACGACATGAATTCGAACTTGTGAGCCAAAGCTTTCTCAGCATTCTCAAGCCAACGTGGTAACCACGCTACTAGAGTTGAGTCTATGAAGATGAAAGATTGTAGAGTTATCTCTCTTGTTTCTAGTTCATGTTTGTGTTCGCTAAGTCTGAGATGGCAGCCTAAAATAAAGAGGACCAGCTTATACCACCTCTTCAGTCAAGTACTATTTCATTTCCTTGTTTGAGATACCAAACAAAGTAATTTATTACCAATAGTTAATTAACTAATTGTTGTTTTTTTTTAATTGATTCTTGTTTTGTCAGGTAAAAGAAATAATTGTGCGAAATTTCAGCTTGATCCGGATATTGGGTGTCGGAAGCCTAAGTGTACAAACTTTTGGCCAGACAGACAGACAGATACACAGACAGAGTGAGTTGATATAAGCTTTGCATAAAAACAGGTTTGAAAAACAGGCTGGTAACATTAGAACTGTGGCACATTTTGATCAACACTATTTAGTCAAGGCTGGATTCATTTAGTGGCATATCGAGAAGGGAAAAAACAACTTAATTATAAGTGTCATAGATAAAATACTGATCTCAATGTACATTTCTAAATTATGTGAATACAGAGAGGGAGAATGTAGTGGTCATGAGTTAGGTATGACCGGATGTAATGTATCAGTGATCGAGAGTTTAGTTATTGTGGAAACGATAGTAGTAGCAAAGATAAAAATGAAATGATTTGACAGAATTACGTTGTAACAAGTACAGCGATGTAGTAAGTTAGTGTCTAGTTAGTTATTTTATGAAGTCATGTAACACAGAAGTTAGTCTTTAATAAGTTGATGAAATAAGTTTGGTGACAGCCAAGTAGTGGACTTTGTGATATGACCAGGTTACAATGGAGCTAAAATATGTAGATAAAACAAACATGTGCCAGCACAGAAAATTAAATGACATTTAGTCTAATTTTTGGTGGCAGAGGTTAAATGAGCCAGGGATTCGAACCATTATTTGAGAGAGCAGGGCTAACACTTAGTATTCTAAGGGACCAGTCAGCCTTCAGTTTTTTAATGATGCCTGCTTATCAGTTTTTATGCAAAAAAAAAAAGAAAAAAAAGAAATATATGCTTCCATACCTGCAGTTGTAACTTATTACACAATTGCGGGAATAAGTTCGTTTGCAAAACCATCTATTTATGTAGTTCGATCCGAAACAAAATCTGTAATGTCCTAATTTATCTCTTTAATGTTGTACTTTGGTTGTACTTACCTTATCTATTTAGAAATATAAAGCATAACATTGTCTCGTATGCACTGAGCTATTCACCAGAATAAACATCAATTGATTGTGAATATTAAAAGTAGATTTTTAAATAGCAATATATGGAATAGCATCAGCATTCAAAAAAAGAGTCTATGAATTATTTCCAAATGTTTGAAGAACAGAACACAAAGAATCCAAATGAAAGTTAAAGCTCCTTCCTTGTTGCACTCCTTATGTCGAATGATATCGCTGGACGACGCACGAGATCGAACACTTTGAAAAACTCAACTTAGCATTGCCTTAGTCTCTGGTGGGTTACATAATTCCATTTGGACCATTGAATCCGTTCTCTCTTCCTTGATGGCTGTCGAATCTTCCATGGCTCGTCTCCAGCTACAGAACAGCCAACATCGTTTTCATTAAATGTGTGTGTCTGAGAGAGAGAGAGAGGCGGGGGAGGTAGGCTGGAGGGGGGGGGGGGTCCTCATGCAAACACACGCACTCACACGCACCCATTCTCACACAGAATTCAAACGGACAGAGAGACAGATCGATATGGGCAATAAACTTTGGCAGTGGTTCTTTAAAGATGACGGCATACCCCGTTGTTAAAGAAACAAACAGGAAACTTTGTGCCTGGGCGTCATTTTGTTTGATTGAGACGTCAAGTAGACATAAGTAATAACAAGAAATGAACGCTGGTTCTTCAATCTTCGAGTTTCTCAACAGCCAGCAGACAAGAGTGCAGTAAACTTTGACATTCATTGACCAATCATGACGAAATACCACAGAGTGAAATAAAAAAAGAATAAGAGAATTGAAATGTATTTTAGTTGCTGCTTAATCAGATACAAAGTTTGTTTTTTTTAGTTTAATCAGAAACGAGTGTATGTATTTGTAGATTTGTATTTCAGAAAAACAAAAAGAAGGTTTGTGTTGTGACAAAAAAGACAGGAATGAATAATTAGCTTGTTCTTTATACATCATGAATACACAATCCATCGGCTAGAGCGACTCGGACAATCTGGCTTGAAGAGTTAGGAAAGTTTTCAATGTGTTATTACATCTAAAGGATTTCGTTTTGTTGTGTGGCTATAGCCTGCAGTTGTTCAATGTTCTATGTTCAATGTTGTATGTTCAATGTTTTTATGTTCAATGTTCAATGTTCTATATTCTATGTAAATAATCATAATAATAATAATAATAATAATAACAACTGACCTCACAGACACCTTCAAGGCCCTTAACATTCCTAGGAACATCTTCGTTGCCTGTCAGAGGGCGGTACTGCTGCAGACCTGCCACATCACCAGAAAATTCCTCAGTGGAAACTGTTAAAGGGACTACGATGAATTTTGTTTCTCTTTAGCAAAACTCGACCCTGGCAGCGCCAGAGAATGACTACTCGTTCATTTCTAACATAATAATAATAATCTTTATTGTCCATATGGAAATTTGTCTTACAATTTGTGCATTACACCAAACAAAAAACATTATAACTCTAAGAAACCAAAGTGTACATTCACACCAGACTCACTCATAATTTACATGTGACAAAGTTTATACCAGATTGTTCTTATTTAATGATTTGATTGCCAGGGGAACAAAAGAGTGTTTGTGTCTGTTTGTCTTTGCTATCGGTGTCTTGTATCTCTTTTGTGATGGTAAAATCACAAAATCCTGACACAAAAGGTGACTCTTTATTTCGAGGATCTTGTTAGCTTTTTTATAGATGTTTGTCTCAAACAACTGCCCAAAATGGGGTTTGTTTTTTGCCAATGATTTTACCAGAAGCATTTAGGATTCTATATAGTTTATTTTTATTTTTAATGCTCAGATTGCCATACAGGCAGTGATATTGAAACTTAAAATATTGCAGATATGAGCGTGATAAAACATAGCCAAGGCCTTTTCGCTAACATTAAACGAGGACAGTTTTCTTAGTAATCGTAATCTTTGCTGCCCTTTTTTGCTGATATAATCAGTATTTGCAGTAAAATTGAGTTTATTGTCTAGGATAGTACCAAGGTATTTAAAGGTTTGCTGAGCTCTCTGTTCAATGTCATATGTTCAATGTTCTATGTTCTATGTTCAATGTTCTATGTTCAATGTTCTATGTTTAATGTTCTATAGCCTGTTTTTTTGTTTTTTGTATATTCGCTCGTTGATATATGAGCTAACTTGCCTTTACAAGAATTACACAATTAAGAATGAACAAACCTTCATACATGTGCCATTTAAAGATCTAATCTTACTACGAAATGGTTGTAACGTTCAATTAATCTATTGGTATTAGACTTTGTGCAGCAGCTAATTAACCTTCTTAATTATTGACCAGAAAATCTCGAGTTTAATTTAACGTATTGACCGTAGGACGCCTACGTTTTTGTAGTTCGTAAGTTGTTAGCGACCCCGAAATGGGAAAAGACGCTATTAGTTTAGTGTGAAATGTCTGTCCGTCTGTACGTCCGTCCCGCTTAGATCTCGTAAACTAGAAAAGATAGTGAAAATGCGACATCATAATATTTTAGTCCATTCAAAGTTCTGATGCAACGGCTACTTTTTTCTTTTCTAAAAGCAAAAAATCTAAGTTTTTAAGTCACTTATGCTAGCAGTTTTTTCATAAAAATACACCAGCTTTACAACTATTCACTATTAATAGTAACAAACACTGAATGCTCTTTAGTAAGGGAGATAACCATTTGCCATATTTGTAACACATTTTTTCAAACGGTTTTTTATTTTTTGTCCAAATAATTATTTTTTAAAATTTGTATTGCTAAGTTAAGTAAGTTCTGTCATACTAACTACTACATTGACACAAAAACTTTTTACTTTTTAAAGAGAAAAAATCTATTTAGTATGCATATAAGTTGGACATAATTTAAAACAACAATTAATAAGTAATTTTTCATATTATCGTGTGAACTGCATTACCGTCTCAATGATTATGGAGTATAAAACGCATAACTAATGGAAATTTACGAAATGTGTTGTTTTTTTAGGAATTAGAGATTGACCATGTACAAAGCAATTAGATCAATTATATATTCATTATAATACATCAGTTAGTCCAGGTTCACATTTAACTTCACATTCAATTCACCTATCCTTTGGTTTGCTGGACCGCTGGAGCACCACACAAGATCTGTCAATCTTCTTTCTCCATTCTTCTCTGTCATTTGTCTTTGATCGAATTTAATTCTGATGTTCTTTCTGAAAATATTGATACCTGCCTGGGTGGACCACTTCGGGGGCTGATAATGAGTTTGTGTTTCCACACAAACTGTCTTTGTAACCTTGCTTTTTTTTAATTCCATAAGTTCTAGTTAGACCCAATAGAACAAACATACACACACACAGAATAAATAAAGCAAAATCGCAATAACTACCTAAAAAAACGAATATCTCAAGCAATAGATGTAATATCATATAGTTTTGTAAATAAACTGAGAGTAAAATCACTCCGACACTGACGCAAGATTGAGACCGCATTTTAACAAGTATAAACTTTTCTTCGTTGAATGTAATAAGAGAAAGAAAGAAAGAACGGAAGAAAGAAAGAAAGAAAGGAAGAAAGAAGAAAGAAAGAAAGAAGAAAGAAAGAAGAAAGAAAGAAGAAAGAAAGAAGAAAGAATGGAAGAAGGAAAGAAAGAAAGGATGAAAGGAAGAAAGAAAGAAAGAAAGAAAGGAAGAAAAAAAGAAAGAAGGAAGAAAGAAAGAAGGAAAGAAGAAAGAAGGAAAGAAAAGAAGAAAGAAAGAAATGAAGAAAGAAAGAAAGAAGAAAGAAAGAAAGGAAGAAAGTAAGGAAGATAGTAAGAAAGAAGAAAGAAAGGAAGAAAGAAAGAAGGAAGGAAGGAAGAAAAAAGGAAAGAAGAAAGAAGGAAAGAAAAGAAGAAAGAAAGAAACGAATAAAGAAAGAAAGGAAGAAAGAAAGAAAGAAAGAAAGAAAAAAGAAAGGAAGAAAAGAAGAAAGAAAGGAAGGAAGGAAGAAAGAAAGAAATGAAGTAAGAAAGAAGAAGGAAGTTATATTTTTATGTGGTGGTTATTTAGAAAAGAAAATGTAAAAAAAAAAAAAAGAATTAAAACAAAACAAAATACAAAGTAGTAAGTGATCATTTCTTTATTCTCTATCAAGCTGTTATTAGAGTGACAGTATCCCTAATTCTTCTCCTATAGCATCACACCACCATCAATGACTGGTGTTCTGCTGGTGATCTACTGATGATCTGCTGGTGATCTGCTGGTGATCTGCTGGTGATCTGCTGATGATCTGCTGGTGATCTACTGATGATATGCTGATGATCTGCTGATGATCTGCTGCTGATATGCTACTGATCTGCTGGTGATCTGCTGCTGATATGCTACTGATCTGCTAGTGATCTGCTGCTGATATGCTACTGATCTGCTAGTGATCTGCTGCTGATATGCTACTGATCTGCTGATGATCTGCTGCTGATATGCTACTGATCTGCTGGTGATCTGCTGCTGATATGCTACTGATCTGCTAGTGATCTGCTGCTGATATGCTACTGATCTGCTGGTGATCTGCTGCTGATATGCTACTGATCTGCTGGTGATCTGCTGCTGATCTGCTGCTGATATGCTACTGATCTGCTGGTGATCTGCTGCTGATATGCTACTGATCTGCTGGTGATCTACTGATGATATGCTGATGATCTGCTGATGATCTGCTGCTGATATGCTACTGATCTGCTGGTGATCTGCTGCTGATATGCTACTGATCTGCTCGTGATCTGCTGCTGATATGCTACTGATCTGCTGGTGATCTGCTGCTGATATGCTACTGATCTGCTGATGATCTACTGATGATATGCTACTGATCTGCTGGTGATCTGCTGCTGATATGCTACTGATCTGCTGGTGATCTGCTGCTGATATGCTACTGATCTGCTGGTGATCTGCTGCTGATATGCTACTGATCTGCTGGTGATCTGCTGCTGATATGCTACTGATCTGCTGGTGATCTACTGATGATATGCTGATGATCTGCTGATGATCTGCTGCTGATATGCTACTGATCTGCTGGTGATCTGCTGCTGATATGCTACTGATCTGCTAGTGATCTGCTGCTGATATGCTACTGATCTGCTGGTGATCTGCTGCTGATATGCTACTGATCTGCTGGTGATCTGCTGCTGATCTGCTGCTGATCTGCTAGTGATCTGCTGCTGATATGCTACTGATCTGCTGGTGATCTGCTGCTGATATGCTGCTGTTCTGCTAGTGATCTGCTGCTGATATGCTACTGATCTGCTGGTGATCTGCTGCTGATATGCTACTGATCTGCTGGTGATCTGCTGCTGATATGCTACTGATCTGCTGGTGATCTGCTGCTGATATGCTACTGATCTGCTTATGATCTACTGATGATATGCTGATGATCTGCTGATGATCTGCTGCTGATATGCTACTGATCTGCTGGTGATCTGCTACTGATATGCTACTGATCTGCTGGTGATCTGCTGCTGATATGCTACTGATCTGCTAGTGATCTGCTGCTGATATGCTACTGATCTGCTAGTGATCTGCTGCTGATATGCTACTGATCTGCTGATGATCTGCTGCTGATATGCTACTGATCTGCTGGTGATCTGCTGCTGATATGCTACTGATCTGCTAGTGATCTGCTGCTGATATGCTACTGATCTGCTGGTGATCTGCTGCTGATATGCTACTGATCTGCTGGTGATCTGCTGCTGATCTGCTGCTGATATGCTACTGATCTGCTGGTGATCTGCTGCTGATATGCTACTGATCTGCTGGTGATCTACTGATGATATGCTGATGATCTGCTGATGATCTGCTGCTGATATGCTACTGATCTGCTGGTGATCTGCTGCTGATATGCTACTGATCTGCTGGTGATCTGCTGCTGATATGCTACTGATCTGCTCGTGATCTGCTGCTGATATGCTACTGATCTGCTGGTGATCTGCTGCTGATATGCTACTGATCTGCTGATGATCTACTGATGATATGCTACTGATCTGCTGGTGATCTGCTGCTGATATGCTACTGATCTGCTGGTGATCTGCTGCTGATATGCTACTGATCTGCTGGTGATCTGCTGCTGATATGCTACTGATCTGCTGGTGATCTGCTGCTGATATGCTACTGATCTGCTGGTGATCTACTGATGATATGCTGATGATCTGCTGATGATCTGCTGCTGATATGCTACTGATCTGCTGGTGATCTGCTGCTGATATGCTACTGATCTGCTAGTGATCTGCTGCTGATATGCTACTGATCTGCTGGTGATCTGCTGCTGATATGCTACTGATCTGCTGGTGATCTGCTGCTGATCTGCTGCTGATCTGCTAGTGATCTGCTGCTGATATGCTACTGATCTGCTGGTGATCTGCTGCTGATATGCTGCTGTTCTGCTAGTGATCTGCTGCTGATATGCTACTGATCTGCTGGTGATCTGCTGCTGATATGCTACTGATCTGCTGGTGATCTGCTGCTGATATGCTACTGATCTGCTGGTGATCTGCTGCTGATATGCTACTGATCTGCTTATGATCTACTGATGATATGCTGATGATCTGCTGGTGATCTGCTGCTGATATGCTACTGATCTGCTGGTGATCTGCTACTGATATGCTACTGATCTGCTGGTGATCTGCTGCTGATATGCTACTGATCTGCTAGTGATCTGCTGCTGATATGCTACTGATCTGCTGGTGATCTGCTGCTGATATGCTGATGATCTGCTGATGATCTGCTGCTGATATGCTACTGATCTGCTGGTGATCTGCTGCTGATATGCTACTGATCTGCTGGTGATCTGCTGCTGATATGCTACTGATCTGCTAGTGATCTGCTGCTGATATGCTACTGATCTGCTGGTGATCTGCTGCTGATATGCTACTGATCTGCTAGTGATCTGCTGCTGATCTGCTGCTGATATGCTGCTGATCTGCTGCTGATATGCTACTGATCTGCTAGTGATCTGCTGCTGATATGCTACTGATCTGCTGGTGATCTGCTGCTGATATGCTACTGATCTGCTGGTGATCTGCTGCTGATATGCTACTGATCTGCTGGTGATCTGCTGCTGATCTGCTGCTGATCTGCTAGTGATCTGCTGCTGATATGCTACTGATCTGCTGGTGATCTGCTGGTGATCTGCTGCTGATCTGCTGCTGATCTGCTAGTGATCTGCTGCTGATATGCTACTGATCTGCTGGTGATCTGCTGCTGATATGCTACTGATCTGCTGGTGATCTGCTGCTGATATGCTACTGATCTGCTGGTGATCTACTGTTGATATGCTGATGATCTGCTGATGATCTGCTGCTGATATGCTACTGATCTGCTGGTGATCTGCTGCTGATATGCTACTGATCTGCTGGTGATCTGCTGCTGATATGCTACTGATCTGCTAGTGATCTGCTGCTGATATGCTACTGATCTGCTGGTGATCTGCTGCTGATATGCTACTGATCTGCTAGTGATCTGCTGCTGATCTGCTGCTGATATGCTGCTGATCTGCTGCTGATATGCTACTGATCTGCTAGTGATCTGCTGCTGATATGCTACTGATCTGCTGGTGATCTGCTGCTGATATGCTACTGATCTGCTAGTGATCTGCTGCTGATCTGCTGCTGATATGCTGCTGATCTGCTGCTGATATGCTACTGATCTGCTAGTGATCTGCTACTGATATGCTGCTGATCTGCTGCTGATATGCTGCTGATATGCTACTGATCTGCTGGTGATCTGCTGCTGATATGCTACTGATCTGCTGGTGATCTGCTGCTGATATGCTACTGATCTGCTGGTGATCTACTGATGATCTGCTGATGATCTGCTGATGATCTGCTGCTGATATGCTACTGATCTGCTGGTGATCTGCTGCTGATATGCTACTGATCTGCTGGTGATCTGCTGATGATATGCTACTGATCTGCTAGTGATCTGCTGCTGATATGCTACTGATCTGCTGGTGATCTGCTGCTGATATGCTACTGATCTGCTAGTGATCTGCTGCTGATCTGCTGCTGATATGCTGCTGATCTGCTGCTGATATGCTACTGATCTGCTAGTGATCTGCTGCTGATCTGCTGCTGATATGCTGCTGATCTGCTGCTGATATGCTGCTGATCTGCTGGTGATCTGCTGTTGATCTGCTACTGATATGCTGCTGATCTTCTAGTGATCTGCTGATGATCTGCTACTGATATGCTGCTGATCTGCTGGTGATCTGCACTAGTTAAAAAATACGCTACATTTGAAAATAATCTTGATGCCTGTATTTCTTCTAACGATCAGATGAAACAGGTTGGCTCTCTAGTAACCGTCCTTGGGGATGTCTGCTACAGATCTTACAAAGAAAGGATGGAAGTTATATTGATATCTAAAAACTTATATCTTCAGAATAGAATTGTTAGATAATTAGGGGCGTTGTATCCATAAAATAAAAATCAATCTAACCAATCTTTTTTCTACCGTTACGTAATTTCTTAATTTACAGACAAAAATAATATACTGATATAAAAATAACGCTGATCTTGACTATTGGTCTTTTTTTTTTAGATGCTAGAGTTGGAGCGATCATTATCGTTTATTCAATTTTTGTCTTGATTCATTCATAAGAATGTGAATGCACAACCAATTCAATGGTGAGGGCCAGTGGCGTAGCAAGGTATCCGTGGGCCCGGGTTCAAGAATATCTTGTTGGGCCCCCTCCTCCAAATAAAACGAATGTAGTGTGTGACAGAACAATTGAGTAATCTGAATGCATGGGTACATTCACCAAAAGACATTCCAATACTTTCTGCTTTATGTAACGTAACGCTGACTGCGTTTATAAATTCCAACCACACAATAAGCAGAACAATTTTATTGAATGTTTCTAAACATCTTTAACGCAGCTGACGAAATCAATTAAGACCAAGTTTAAGCCGTGGTTAGCAGAGTGAAAATGAAAGAGAAAAATGGTGTTGATTGGACCTCTGTATTTTTTCCAGAACTTCATCGCCCAACAGGTCTATTATCTCGTTTTGACTTTGTGCGGCTTTGTTTTCCTGTCTAATTTCAATATTCATAACAAATTCAAATAAAGCCTGGTCAGAGGTTTTTGTATAAATATAATGGTGTTAGCTTTCTTTAAGAACTATGAACCAAATACTAAGCATTGGTCAGAGAAAGACGCTATTCCATGATTAATTTGGACATCTCTCTATCTTCTAGATCTTTGTTATAAAGCTGCACCCCAATTTGGTTTCGCCATCCATTGTAGCAGAACAAACATATTCAACTTTAACAAGACATATGAAACATAGGCCTACAATGGTGTTTCGTTGGCTTGCTAAATATTTAATGTTATTTTTTATATATTTTATTTTTTTCGATTTCATCTAATTTTTTTTATTCTTTTCTAATGATTACATCACATTTTTTTTACACAATACCAAGACAACCAGACAATGTGATGAAGACTTCCGACTTTGTTCTCAATGAGTGTTTTACATTATTTCAAAGTATCTACTTCTTTGGCGCGGATACAAACGCTTTAAAATCACAACTGACATAGTATCTACATATCAATGTTTCTCCTGTAATTATAGTTATTTTAACGCATTTTAAATACAAAAAAAAAATAAAAAATAACTTATTGAGCTTTGAGAAAATTGAATAATTAGCAGCTGTGTCGAAATTTTAATTTTGAACATTAGGACTTTGGTATCATCCGTAAGTTCTCACGTGGGCCCCAACTAGTCAAAAGTCATGGGCCCAAGTGCAATGAACCCCTTTGCGTCATTGTTGCTACTGTGGGCACCTAATGGTCGTTGGCCCGGGTTCATTGAACCCCTTCGCGCCATGGATGCTACGCCACTGGGTGAGACGCCCATGAATAAAACAATACAATTTAGAAACCACCGAAAACTGATTGTGCACTATATTCAGTGGTGCGAATGTGATGTCATTTTTGCTGTTGGTTTGTGGGTCTTAGTTATTTAGGCGTCTTAATAATGGCAATGTCTTCGAGTCGGAAGATTAAGGTGCGTGCAATCTTTCCCACGACTATGCAGGCCCAGTTGCGACCTGTATATTTTCCCGCATCTCGTGCAGACAAAGCCGCAGTGCGCTGGCGATCTATTTAAGTTTTCTTTCCGTCTGCTGCGCCTGTCTTCAATAAAGGCTTTTCTTTGAGTCTCAAATGTTTGTTCAGCAGCTTTTGTGAGAGCTCTCCAACTGTCTCTTAAAGTATGACAAAACGCCCAGAACACAGATTTAGATTTATTTAAAAACAATGTAATGATGAAACATCAAAACATCTATCAATCTCTTAAATGACCAGGGCCAGATTAGTTAATTTAGTAACGTGTGCATAATGTTTGTTGGTTTCATACTTAAATAGTCGAATAAATATTTTTTTAGATATCATCAGTTTGATTATACGACAATACTTCATGCGTGTATGGTGTCTATCAATGATCTGACTGTAGATTTCATAACTTTGTATTTTAAATAATATACAAATGGTAAACAATTCTAGGTATAAACATTTCCATTTTGCAAAGATTTTGACTAAAGATAAGAGAAATAATTAGTTAAATTGCTTAACAAAAATTATTTAAATTATGACATGTTTTTTTATTATTTTTACATCTATTCACCTATACGTTTGAAAGATAAATGTGCACGTCAGTTATTCATCCTGATATATATATAAGTTGTATGGTGTGGATGTTTTTATACTGTGGATTTCAGCCCATGAGCATGGAGGCTCGGAGTCCATCTTTTTAGCGAAATCCGCTTGTGTTCTGGCCCTGTATCTCTGCGTCGTTCTCCTAAAAAGTGTTAGAGCTCTTGTCTGCGAGAGTGAACAAACACTCTGGTAAGTTAGCTGGGTCAATTCAGAAAAGGACAGAGGCATGGAGGCAGATCCCAAAGATGCGTGGTGGCAGCAACAGGCCATCTTAGCCCAGTTCAGAGTCGGACGTTGCCCAAATGGGCGCGCACTTTGGGCGATTCATAGAGAATCCCGCCAGTGAAGAGAGGGTGAGACAGTAGACCACATGCCGCGTGCTGCATGGTTAGAGACAGGGATATAAAAGAGAGACAGAGAGAGAGAGAGAGAGAGAGAAAGAGAGAAAGAAGTGGTACGTGTTTATGTTTCTCCATGTCCGGGACGCTGAGGCACACTGCCTGATTTCTTTCACGTGTTTTAAGGAAATATTCTCAGCGCGTTGAGCGTCACAAAATGGAATTTCAGATACGGATAAACATCGTCAAGTTGACTCTTAGCTTGAAAGTTCTATTATACTACTATTAAAATAATGACTACACACCTTCACACTCAGCACACCTTACATGCATACATACACATCACACACATACCATGCGTGTAGTATCATTAGATAAACTAATTACTTAAAAAAAACTGTGTGAAACGGCTTGACACCATATGTCTCCCTATAGGCTCACCAACACTAAAGTTGTTATCGACTAAATTATTTCCAAAGCCATCCACCGACCAGAAGCTACTACACGAATACAATTCAGAGACAGAGCCGATCCCTGGTGGTTACATCTGATCTTTGGTGTTATATTAAAGTAGACATCTGGTCACCGTAGTGCAGTAGAGACATAATGTCCACTTAAAAACTTCGTTTTCTTCTAGCTGACTGGGGATGGAGAAGCAGAGTGGGTCCGATGAGCACCTGGTGATGTGGCCCCGTACATAATGTGGCTCAGTAATAAAATAAACTATGTTAAACCAGTAAGCCTACTTCTTTGGCTCAACTTATATACCGTATACATAATGTGGCTCAGTAATAAAATAAACTATGTTAAACCAGTAAGCCTACTTCTTTGGTTCAACTTATATATACATAATGTGGCTCAGTAATAAAATAAACTATGTTAAACTAGTAAGCCTACTTCTTTGGCTCAACTTATATATACATAATGTGGCTCAGTAATAAAATAAACTATGTTAAACCAGTAAGCCTACTTCTTTGGTTCAACTTATATATACATAATGTGGCTCAGTAATAAAATAAACTATGTTAAACCAGTAAGCCTACTTCTTTGGTTCAACTTCCAAAAGTTCGCGCGAACTCTATTTGCCCAAATACCAACATTATAATTTATTTGGAAACTCAAAATGTAGACGATTTGGTTTAATGAAAATAATCGCAACTATCTGGTTCTAGCAATAACGTTTTAGTTGACATGTTTTAAACATCTTTTTCTTTGGAATCCAAATGTATAGCTTGAAACAAAGAACGTTACAAATTTAAATGTAATGTTTGCAATGCTGTAACCGCATTTTAGCATAAGAGAAACGTTCTGAAACATAGGTCAGTGTTCAAATTTTAACTGTATAACCCAATGCTGAAGTTGTCCATCTCTGAAAGATGACCCCCAGTGATTTTTGTGTGTGCTAATTAATGAGTCATCTGTAATTAGAAAAACTAAATATATAAAGGCAATAATGTATTAATTTTTTTTTAAATTTAATTATTCTGCTTAATTAATCTTTTCAAATTTAAGAAAAAAAAAAGTAGATATGGCATCTTGTGGTTTACCTAGACTCTATAATGTTATTGTATTGACGTAAATATGAGTTTTATTCTAAAGTCGACAAAATACATTCACTTTTTAAAATCATTACTACACTATTTTACAATACCTCTGTTCGATTCGTACTGCAAACAGCATTCGCAGATTAGGTAGAACCTGGATACGGATCTCGAAAACGGCTCTAACAATTTTCAAAGAAATTTGATAGTTGATGTATATCGTTGGGAAAAGAACTATTAGCTCCTTGGTCACTCTGGTAGAATTCAAGTACGAGCGTTATAATTTTTCAAATTAAAAAAAAATAATTAAATTTTGCAAGAGAACATGAAAATATTTCTCTTGAACGGACATCTTGATATGGCTCATTCAATAAATAAATAAATGTGGTGTTTTGCCTCGTCGTCTAAGTCTAGATCTTTAGGCTATTATTGGAATATTATAAAGTCTAGTAGATCTATACTTTCGCTAAAACATGATTCTTCCTTGGGGGTGGGGGCTGGGTAAATAATGTTCCTTTTTTTTAAAAAAAAAATCAAACATTCATCAGTGATTAAGATAAAAATAATTGCTCTATAAGTTCTATAAAGGAGGTATTGCCTTATGAACAACGTATTTTTACAGAGCTTATATCAACTCATTCTGTCTGCCTTGTCTTGTCAAAAGCTTGTAAACGTTATTTCTCCCACACCCAATCTCGGATCAAGCTGAAATTTCGCACAATTATTTCTTTTACTTGACAACACAAGAATCAATTTAAAAAATAACCAATTAGTTAATCGATTATTGGTAGTTAATTATTTTGTTTGATATCTTAAACAATGTAAAGAATGTGTACTTGACTGAAATGGTGGTATAAGTTGAATTAGTCCCTTTTCTACATCGTCGTCTGAATCTTAGTCAGCATAACATGAAAAATAGGACGAAGCTTTAGAAACAATAGATAACTCTACCATCTTCCATGTTCATAGGCTCTCCACTAGCCTAAGCCTGAGGAGGCTTGAGCCATGAGTTTGAATTCAGGTCGTTTCCATTTTATTTTAAATTTTATTTATTTTATTTATGAATGTTTTTATTGTTTGTCTAGATCTTTGACAAATTTAATTACTTGACTAATTCAAACTACTTTATACAATGTAAGCATTGCTGTTGTTTTTTTAAGTTTTTTTATGTTTATCTTGTTTAATGTTTAACAGATTTTGAGGGTCCTTATTCATACAAGTGGTCATTAGTTCAGTAGGTCTTCTATTTTGTTTTATTAGAGCACAGGGTTTGAGCCCGGGGCCACCGAGACGTTAGTCTAGATCACAAACTACAAGACCAGTAGGCCTTCTGTTTTGTCTTTATAGAGCACATACCACAGGCAAGAATATTCACGTTTTTGTTTTGTTTGTTTGTTTGTTTGTTTTTCATTTCAAAAAAAGTTTAATTAATATTTCCGAAGTTTGGATGTAGACAAGTCGATAAAGGGAGATAAGCTCGTTTATTTAATAGCAGAACATTTTCCATCTTATTAACACACTGGGAAAGTATTGTCACGAGACAGTATGTCTCAACGGTCGCCAATATCGACTGTACCTTCTTGAAATATGGTGGCGGTAGTTTTTGTTTTGTTTTTTAAAGTTTTTTTTTTATTAATTTATTTTTTAATCGGAGTTTTTATTTCAAACTAAACTCCGCCCTCCCCCCCCCCCCGAATTTTTACAAAGCGTTTGTAAAGTTAATATTAAGTTAATATAAACTTTGAAGGAAACTATAATAGTCGTAGGGCTATACCAACACTAAACATTGGGCAGGGGGCTGAACCAGAAGTATCATATGTCTCCTTCATTTAATCGAGGGAGGGCCTGCCTTAATGTGCTGATTAACCATATTAGCACGCTTAATGAGCGTTGCAGATGAATGAACAAAAAAAAATCACGTAGTCGCGAAAGAGGGAGATAGGTGAGGAGTAAACAAGCAAAGATAAAATGATCATTGGTAAAACAAAATCAGGATCAAATTACTGGTGGAAGGGAGTGGGCTAATGATTTGTTTAATGATTATTTTAAAAAAATGTTTTTAGGCTAATGTCTAGACTACTCAGCAATAATAGAATCCATGTGTTTATTACATATATATTAGGCCATAATAAGTAGAAGTCATTTGACGCCCAAAGATTATATATACCATGGACATTATGTTATTAACAGAAAGTCACGAACCGTATTACGTAGACGAGTAAAGTGTTTCATTAACAGGCCAACTACAGTTCATCACTCTGTTCTAGATCCAGAGTCTGCATCTCATCTAGCTCTTATTTACCTTAGGAAATGTTGAACGGGCTCACAAAAGCTGGAATGATCATTTGCTGAAACATATGTAGATTCTACATCACTGAAATAAATTTGATTACAAATCTTGGAAAGACAAAATTAATATAATAAAACAAGGTTACAAAGACAGTTTGTGTGGTAACACAATCTCAAAATCGGCCCCCGAAAGAATATCAGAATGAAATTCTAGCAAATGCAAATGACAGAGAAGATTGGAAAAAGAAGGTTGGGTGATCTTGAGTGGTGCCCCAACGGTCCAGCAGACCAAGGGATAAGATAAAGTGAAGGTGAAGTTAGATGTGTGTGAACCTGGCCTAACTGATGTCATATAATAATTATCTAATTGATCTAATTGTTCTGTAAAGGGTCAATCTCTTATTTAAATCCTCAAGACAAAAAATTTCCCTAAAAAAAAAATTCTCCCCTTCCTTTAGTTCAGTATTCCTAGTATGGCATGTGTCAGGTGGGTTTACAGGTCTAGACTGTGCCGGGTTTCCAACCTCAATGATGATAATTAACTTCCTGTCGGGGTTGTACTTAAGTCGTGGCTCGTCTGCCTGGACGCCCCTAACAGTCTAGCAATCAAGTTATGAAATAATTACGAAAAGAACGAATAACATAAATAGTAACGTATACTAGTCAATAACGAGATGGCATATAACAAATCAAAGGTTTAATGGAGGAATGATATGATGTGGCATAAATGATGAACAAATATTAATAGTATTTACAAGGGTAATACAAGTTATACATATTATTCAAATGAAGTATATCACACCTTAAACTCGGTGCCACAATTTGATCAGGGCTCACGAAGCCCACAACCCAATGCCATGGATGTAAGGACCATACCAAAACAAATCAGGCTTGACAGAGTCCCAACAGTCCCAAGCCCGCGTCCCTAAACAAAGCCCGCGTCCCTAAACAAGAAAAATACGCATTCCTTGAGACCGCCATTCACAAGATTATGTTACTATTTTAAAACTACAACGCGAAGAATAAAGCAAAATAAAATAGCTTACCCATTACTGGGGAAGAAAACAACAAAGGAAGGTTCCAGCAAAAGATCCGCCATCAGCATAAACACAACAGAAGCAATGAAGTAATGACTTTAACATAGCGCGTCCTTAGGAACTAGCACACAAACCATTATGGTGCATAAAAGAATACATCACACTAGGGAAGAAGGAGTATTTGTACAAATTTGTCCTAGCATATGGGACGAGGAATGTGCCTTTATCTTTGTGTCTTCCAGAGTATTTTATTAAATTTTGTTTTTGTATTTGAAGATAATGGTTCAGTGTTTTATGTATAATTGCTACTTCACTTTTGAGTCTTCTGTCCTGAAGGCTTTCTAAATTTAGTGATTTTACTAAAGATGTTACTCTAGTCAAATGTGAATATTCGTTTGTTATGAACCTCACTGTTCTATTTTGTGTCTGTTCCAGTTTCTTAATGTTTTCTTGAGTTGAAGGGTCCCAAACGAAGGATGCATATTCTATTATTGGCCTAACCAAGGTTAAATAACATTTTAGTTTTATGTTCTTATTGGATTTATAGAAATTTCTTTTAATAAATCCTAATGCTTTGTTTGATTTTTTTATAGTTTCATCAATATGTGGATTCCATGACAGTTTTTCATTTATTATAACACCTAGGTATTTTGCGTTTTTAGTCTGTGTTACTGGTTTGCCATGAATAAGATAAGTGGAATTCATTTGTTTTAGTATTTTTTGTTACTCTTAACAACTGACATTTTTTCTGGGTGGAAAGACATGCTCCAATTTGATTCCCATTTCTGTAATTCATCTAATATCTGTGTCTTGTGTTGTTTTTATTGTTCTATATATTATGCAATCGTCTGCAAATAATCTGACTTTTGTTCCTGAAGTAATGCAATTTGGTAAATCATTTATGTCAATTAAAAATAGTAGTGGACCCAAGACTGTTCTTGAGGTACACCTGAGTTTATTGTTATCGGTGTTGATTTAGAGCCATTTATTATTACAGTTTGTTCTCTCCCTATCAGAAAATCTTTAATCCACTGATGCTGAGGACCATTAATGCCGAAATATTTTAATTTTTTAAGCAAACTATGGTGGTGAAAATTGTCAAAAGCCTTAGAAAAATCTAGTAAGATAGCATCTATTTGTTCACTTTTATCTAAACCTTTTGAAAAATCATCAATTAGTCCTATTAGTTGTGTTTCACATGATCTATATTTCCTAAAGCCATGTTGGTATGGTGTGAGGACATTATGTTTGTCTAAGTGGTTTATGATGTTGCTACATATTATGTGTTCTAGGATTTTACATGTGATGCTGGTAAGTGATACTGGTCTGTAGTTTCCTGGGTCAGATTTTTCTCCTTTTTTGAATAGGGGGATGACATTAGCTTCTTTCCAGTCCTTCGGTACTCTGCCCTGGTTAAGCGACGCCTGAAAGAGTATTTTGAACACTGGGGCTAGCTCATTGCTTAGTTCTTTGAGTAATCTAGCTGGAATACCATCAGGTCCAGACGCTTTATTTGGTTTGGTGTTGGCTAATAGTTTTTGAATTCCATTTTCGTGTACTACTATATCTTCTACGTTGTCTACTTGGTTCAAATTCAGTAATATGTCTTTGTCTCCTGGGGCTGAGAATGCTGATGCAAAGTATTTGTTTAGGATGTTTGCTTTAGTTTCATTATCATTATGTATTATGTTATGTTCATCTTTTAATGGCGCTATGCCTGTTGTTTCCATTTTCTTAGACTTAATGTATGACCATAAGTTTTTGTTGTTATATTTAGATATTAGATATTACATTGTTCATGTATTCACTCTGCATCTGTCTGCTTACTTTTTGTGTTAAGTGTTTAATTTTTATGTACTTTTGGTAAACTCTTTCTGCCTTAGTTTCTTTAAATTTTCTATATAGGTTATTGCTAAAAGAACTCCTCCGTGATTATCAGCCCTATCTTTTCTAAAAATTTCATAATTACTATTGAAAATTTCTGCATTATAAATTTCAGGATGTAGCCAAGTTTCTGTTCCTGCAATTATGTCTGGTTTCTCACATTCTAATAAAATTTCTAAGTCTGCTGTTTTGTTCCTAATGCTTTGAAAATGTATTACTAAGGTTTTAAGGTATTTTGGTATTACTTCTTTTGTAGGTTTGTTTAGTGAGGCTGTTGTATTAATTTTAGTAGATTTAGGTTTAACAAGAGTGGATCTGGCTAGTGGTTGGTGAGTTTGGTTTGGGATGGTGTTTAGGATGTTGTATGGGTTAGAAGTGTCCGCATCAAAGGAATCAAACAGTCCTGATGTAAACTGAGGTAACCCACGCGGTACACAGTGCCATGACGCGTCTTTGTTGCCTAAGGCATAATACACAGGTGTATTCATATGGAGACATGATGCATGGTACCATTCATCGCAGGTGTCACATTGAATGGCTTTCTGTTTCATGGTGCATACTTTTTTGCAAATGTTGCATCTATCTTTAGATCTAGTGTGTTAAATATATAGTGAATGGTTATTTCTTTACAGAAAAAGCCTTTAGTGTTCGTTACTGTTAATAGTGAATAGTTATAAAAATGGTGTAAATTTTAATTTAAAAAATCCTTGCATAGTTGATTTTAAAAATTAAATTTTTCACTTTTAGAAAAGAAAAAAAGTAGCCGTTGCATCAGAACTTTGAATGGTCTAAAATATCATGATGTCTGATTTTCAATATATTTTTTAGTTTACGAGATCTAAGCGGGACGGACGGACAGACAGGCAGACCATACAAAACTAATAGCGTCTATTTCTCTTTTGGGGGCCGCTAAAAAGAATTTTAGAATGCAGACATGAACTTTGACCTCTTATCGATTCAGAATAATTGAGTTCTACTTTGAGACAAGTCTTGTTGATTTTTTTTTCTGCACTCTCGTCTGCTCGAAAACTTTGCTTGCGCGCGTGGAATGGGGGTGAATGGAATGCAAATATTAACTGATTTCAGTTTCACCTTAAATAAAATAGTCATGTAACTTTTAAAAAAAGGTCAGAACAATAGAAGACGTTT
Source organism: Biomphalaria glabrata (assembly GCF_947242115.1). Classification (NCBI taxonomy): domain Eukaryota; kingdom Metazoa; phylum Mollusca; class Gastropoda; family Planorbidae; genus Biomphalaria; species Biomphalaria glabrata. The sequence goes on from NC_074719.1 coordinate 17,489,176, forward strand.
TTTAAAAATGTTTTTCACTTTACAAGGACTATACTATGCTACCTGACACATTACTTGTAAATTAAAAAAGAAAAAGGTTTATGGCTCATTTTGATGCAATGGCTAAAGCGCGTAAATGTCAGTGTCAAGAAAAGTTCGAATTATGGTCGATTCTATTCTTGTTCAGCAGGTCTTTGCAACCTCTTGAAATCAAAAACAAAAATTCTTTTTTTATAGATCGTACTAATAATCAAACTTACAAATTACAATCATACTAGGAATAAATGATGTATTGTTATTTTATCTTTGGATAGATAGATAAATAGATAGATAGATAGATAGATAGATAGATAGATAGATAGATAGATAGATAGATAAATAGATAGATAGATAGATAGATAGATAGATAGATAGATAGATAGATAGATAGATAGATAGATAGATAGATAGATAGATAGATAGATATATGCATGACAGCAAACAAAATATAAAAAGTCTTTTCTACTGGAAAGAACTCCACATTTAAAGCTATATACCTCATTTATATGGAATTTATTTAATGACAATTAATTGATTAATTGGTTTAATTTTTTAATTGAATCGTGTTTTGTTAGGTACAATAAATAATTGTGTCAAGTTTCAACATGATCCAAGAATTGGCGTGGGAGAAATAACTTTCAAAATTTCTACCAGACAGACAGAAAGACAGACACAGACAGAGTTGATATAAGTTTTGTAATAAAAATAAGTCATGATAGCTGCTGATCTGCTTGTTTAAGAAAAAAACATAACATTAATCCATTTTTACACAAGTCAACATTTATAGTAAATATTTAGACCTATTTCTTGTTGACATGAAGTTTTTGATAGTCACAAATTGAACAGTAACTAAACTTTATGAACATACATTCAACAATTAGTCACAAAGGAAGAATGTCTTGTCCTAAATGTAGGCTAAATGGAAGGTTTTTAGGCTCAAAGCGGGAACAGAAAAAATTTTTTTTTAATTTATAAGATGATAAAGTTGATTGGCATCTAAAGGTATCGGGTAGCTAAGTTTTGAGTTCAGTTATTGGGCATCTAAATTTTGATTCAAGGTTTTCCCTTCTCCTGGGTGGAACGCCAAACGAGATAAATGAGCCCCTCCTGTGGGAAGCTTTTTGATTTGGCGATACTCGCCTTTTCCCCTCACCTGTTAGTGAAAACAGTTCCGCCGGACCTAACATCTGAGCCACACGTGAAGGCCAGGAATTGGACTGGTTGTCAGAGACTATTTGAGACTTATCCAATAAGAAGCATTTTATAGTCAGTGGAATGTTTAAATCCATACAAAAACATCCTTACAGAACTCGCAAAACTCTATAAAACGTTTAAATCGTGTTTCAGAATGATGTATGTTACTGTAAAAAAAAAATATGTTTGTAAATGTAACCAAAAAAAAATATGTTTGTAAATGTAACCAAAAAAAATATGTTTGTGAATGTAAAAAAAAAGATGTAGATCAAGTTACTGTAAAAAAATGATGTACGTAAATGTTTAAAAAAAAAAGCTTGCATGTTACATTTCAAAAGAAAAGACTTCCATGGATTAGAAAACCACCTATGGACTTATTTTGAGCGCGACAAAGCATGGTGAAAAAAAAAATTGAATTTTCATTAGCGTTACCTTAAACTTAAATTGAATGATTTTTTAAATGCTCTAACTCTGAAATACAATATTAGTTCCATGATTAGACTATCCAATAAAAATGGCTTCAGGTGAAGAGTTATTACTAAATCTTCCAACTTCCAAAAGGAAAAAGAAAGTTTACTTCCTGCTTGGGTGATTAAAGTTATTGATTTTATTTAAAAGTTATATTGCTATTGCACATTTTAAATCTGGTACTATTTTAATTGTCTGATGAAGCAGATCTGGGACTCCAAGACAATGTCCTTTATACTTAGTGGACATTTTCACACATTTAAGATTTACATGTGGTCTTATTTAATTTATGGATCATAGGCTATGGATTACTATTTGGGATGCTCATCACATGGATTATTATTATTTATTGAATTACTATCATTCATGGACTTAGGAACTAAATTGTTTACGATTGTACTGTGGATTATTTAACCAGTGGATTACTCTTGAACTTATAAACCATAATTTTGACATATTTTATACGGAGCATCACCGGAACATTGATATTTATACACAAAGGGAAATAACTTATTTTAATTACCCTTTAATAGTAATTAGCATTGATTAGTTCTCTTTGAAATACACAACAATTTTTTTTATCTTGTTTACATTTGTATTTGTATATAAATTTGACCTTTAGGACCTTAAGTTATTTGTCTATTGAGTCTGAGGCATTTATGTATGTGTATATTATTTGTTTGTCAATAATTTCTTGATTTGTTTTGTATGGGTGTGTAACTATCAAAGTCTATAAATTTGCAAAGTTCTCAATATCAACATCAACTTTAAGGCGATCCTGACCTTTTCAAACCACACATATGGAAATAAAAAGTATACTTTAGGACACGTTATAAATGACGTTCCATCCACATGGCGAAACTTTAAAGCAACTCTCTAGTGCCATTTTTATTGGTATTTTTATTGGTATAACAAAAACATCTCTCACACTTAAGCATTCAATTAATGGGATTAGTGTCAACTTTTGAGGATTATTCAAGATTATTTTAATGTACTGAACACAATAAATGGGTTTTTAAAAAAAAGCATAATTAATGAAGTGCAACGCGTACCCCTTCCAAACTCTTCCCGTACCCCTGGGTGTACGCGAACCTCACTTTGGGAAACACTGCACTTTTCGTTTTTGATAGGTTCGTTCTTTACTCTCTTGGTAAAGAGTCGCTTTTTTTTTGGGGGGGGGGTCAGATTAGTAATAAATATTTCCGAAGTTATTTTTAGATTTGGGAATTTCTTTTTTTTTTTAAACAGATTTTCCGATATGTTGAAGTTCTACAAAGAAGGTAGACTATTATAGATCTATATGTAGCTCAAAATTCATTTCAATTGTTAATAGATGTTGATATTACATTAAAATTTAGTGTAGACGTCCTTATGTAGATCTAGATTTAAAACGAAAGGATTCAATTAGGTTAAGTACTTAAGTAGCTAGAATAATCAATAAATGTTTAAAAATGTTTTACATGTTTCGGATAATATGTTCCTTCAGAGTTGAAGATAGTTTACTTCCTAGTCCAAACCTCCCGCAGGACGACGGGGGATGGGAGCGGGCAGGATTTGAACCCTCGACCATCGATAAATCCGAACGACAGTCCAGCGCGCAAACCTCACGACCAGGCAGCCATCCAATATAAATATAGACCTAGACAGTGCTTTAAAAAAAAATAGGTACCGGTACTCATTATCATTATTATATTATCAGTAGTGATAATCATCCATTTGTTAAAAATGTGAATATCATCCATTTGTTAAAATGTGATAATCATCCATTTGTTAAAAATGTGATAATCATCCATTTGTTAAAAATGTGATAATCATCCATTTGTTAAAAATGTGACAATCATCTATTTGTTAAAAATGTAATAATCATCTATTTGTTAAAAATGATTTTAGTTTTAGTTGTAATTTGGTGGTAAAACTTCCCATCGAAGGCCCCTAGTTTTTCAGGTCAATTATTTGGCAGCTGTCTAAGCCTATAGTGCGATTATTTGCTATGCTGCTATACATTTCACATTGCCATACGTTGGTAGTAAAGTAGAACAGAGGAGTAGCAAAGTAGAACAGAAGAGTAGTAAATTAGAACAGAAGAGTAGTAAAGTAGAACAGAAGAGTAGTAAATTAGAACAGAAGAGTAGCAAAGTAGAACAGAAGAGTAGTAAATTAGAACAGAAGAGTAGTAAATTAGAACAGAAGAGTAGCAAAGTAGAACAGAAGAGTAGTAAATTAGAACAGAAGAGTAGTAAAGTAGAACAGAAGAGTAGTAAATTAGAACAGTAGAGTAGTAAAGAAGAACAGTAGAGTAGTAAAGAAGTGAGGAGGCGCCAAGCGTCACCGCAAAGTATTGCGTGATAACATCCAGGGTATCACTAAGTCTTGCTCGCAGAGGTGGTGTCAAACGTATCTCTGGTCTGATCTACGAAGAAACCAGAGGTGTCCTAAAGGTTTTCTTGAAAATGTCACCAGGGTATCACTAAGTCTTGCTCGCAGAGGTGGTGTCAAACGTATCTCTGGTCTGATCTATGAAGAAACCAGAGGTGTCCTAAAGGTTTTCTTGAAAATGTCACCAGGGATGCCATCACTTAAACTGATCATGCCAAGAGGAAGACTGTCACTGCTATGGATGTGGTCTACGCATTGAAACACCAAGGTCGTACCCTGTAGGGTTTGGTGGTTAAACCATCTCAACACTGCATCTCACACCTCTCAAGAAAGTAGAACAGAAGAGTAGTAAAGTAGAAGAGAAGAGTAGTAAAGTAGAAGAGAAGAGTAGTAAAGTAGAAGAGAAGAGTAGTAAAGTAGAAGAGAAGAGTAGTAAAGTAGAAGAGAAGAGTAGTAAAGTAGAAGAGAAGAGTAGTAAAGTAGAAGAGAAGAGTAGTAAAGTAGAAGAGAAGAGTAGTAAAGTAGAAGAGAAGAGTAGTAAAGTAGAAGAGAAGAGTAGTAAAGTAGAAGAGAAGAGTAGAAAAGTAGAACAGAGGAGTAGTAGAGTTGTTAATAATCGAATGGTTTATGGTTACATTATTGTTGTTCTTCGTCTGTTTTTATATAAAATCTTATGCATATATCATGTTTTTATTTAATTATTTTTTTCAGTCACGTTTTTTGACTTTATCAACAAAAAGTTTAACTAACACAATTTTTTTTAAATTATAGGGTGCAATGGAGGCTTTAGACGATGACAAATATATTGATCACAACCCAGAAGCCGAGCCATATGCTAAATTTAAGTTTACTGTTGAGCGATCACTTGGACTAGTTACTTTCCACAATGTATGACATGATTTATGCTAATTAGGAAGACTATATTTACACTCTCATATTTAATGTCATATGCACCTTTGTTTATATATGAGTACATGGACTCGGAACCTGTCACCTATGAGTCCACCCAGCTCTAATGGGTACCTGATATTAATTGGGGAAAAGTAAAGACGGTTGGTCTTTGTGCTGGCCACATGAAACCCTCGTAAACTGTAGGTCACAGAAACAGATGACCTTTACATCATCATCATCGAGGTCTGAAATGGGAACTTTTTACTTTTATACTAACAATTCCAAATAATGACAAAAATTTCTTTACTCCATTTTAAAATTATGTGGTCAGCATAATTTTGAAAACATTTTAAACAATTTCTTGTATTCTGACCCCCTCTATGGAATTCAGACTATATCTGAGTTTTCTCCGAAATGCCCAACTCTGCTCTTATTGCTCAACTAAACTGCAGATGATTATCTCCTTCAATTTTTTTTTAAATTTATTTCGGACATTTTTTGTAGAGAAGATTTAAAATATTCTAATAACTTTTTTTTTAATTCAAAATTTACGATTTATTACATTTTGTTTTTCTTTAAATGAAAATTTTTGTGATATAAATATTTTTAAATTATAGCTTCTAAAACGATTTCACCTATTTAAACTTTTCGCTCAATTAAGGACATACAATTGAAATACCATTCGTGGTGTATTCTCTTACAGAAAGCAATGCTTACTGCTTGACAACTGCACTAAATGCCAAGTCATTTTTGGTTAAGAATTAAATTATTGCAATCGAAAGGCACTCATTTTTTTTTATTGAGCTCAAAAGCTTTGTAAAGAAAAGGGTTGGGGTCACTCCAGATACTCTTTAAAGACCACATTATGGTTTATATTTCGGGTCTAGAAAAAAAAATCATCTATAGTAGACAGTAGTATAATTCGACCATGCACACACATTATTGGCAGAGAGTACGGCTATTGTCGAAGAAAAAAACAGAAGATGAATTAAGAACTTAAATCAACCTCCACCCTATTGGTAAATTATGTTTCTACTTCTAAAAATTAGAACTATTCTCTACTCTTTTAACTCAAAGATCAATCCTTTATATTTACTCGAGCTAGTTTCGTGCATTTTTTTTAATGAGATGTTTTGGTAATTGAACACCATAGGTCACAATAATTAGATTTAATTAAGTCCAGACATATTTTTTCAGGTGTCTGCAGTCTTAGTGTTAGAATGTTCACAAGAACATGATTTATTTTTAGAAATTTACTCGAAACCTGACTCTTATTATTTGTAAATATAATTCTCTACGTCGCCCAACCACGCGGGACACCACGCACGCACAATGACTCTCTAACCCTCGATGAAAAAGTCATGAAAAGAACACTCTTTTATTTCTGCAAGTCGGACTAGAGTTACGCCACGTAACTTTCGCGGCGACAGAGAGCGCGGCCCAGAAACAAAAAAAGGGGGGGGGGTGGAGAACAAGTAATATTCTCTCTATATATAATTCTTTACGTTGCCCAACCATATTTTAGCCTTTGCCATGACAATTAATAAAACACATGGCCAAACGTTCAAAAAGATATGCCTGTACCTTTCAAAACCTGTTTAAAGTCACGGACAATTGTATGTTGCTCTCTCCAGAGTTCCTTCTTTTCATTCACTCACAGTCGTTTGCCCAAACCCACCCAATTTGGACAACTGTTTCAGGAAGTGTTCACCCGTCACTTAATAGCGGGTCGGCTAGTCTAAAATAAATTCATAAACTTTTACAATAAAATAATGAACTGTACTGGCAAGCATCGAGCATTCCTTCTGAAAGAAGCTTTCGATTACTTACAAGCTGTAAGAAATGCTCAAATCTACCAACGTTAGACAAAACATTCATTACTTCATTAATTATTCAATGTTCAATATTATGATTTAAATATATATTATTTTATTGTAGGCTGAGTGTGGACTTCAAACAGCTATTTTTGGTTTGAAACAAGATTTAAAAAGTCTTGTAAGTTCTTCATATTATTTAGACTTTTATTTAGAAACCAGAGGCGTCGCTACGGTGCAATAAGCTAAAGGTTTCAAATATACCATATCCGCAAAAATATTTAAAACCTTCCTAATATAATCTGTCTTTTTATCTTTTTGATGACGAGTTAATAACACACAACCGTTGATTGGTACACCAATCTAAAATAGGATCGGATTCAATTATTGAAAATGTGTATTTAAAATTGTATCCCTTAGGTGGCACTCGGTGTGGTCAGCCCCTCTTGCACCCCCATACCTAGCGACGTCATTGAACGTTTCATAGAATTTCTAACTTCTCATTAGTAGAAAGGGTTTTCAGATGACATTTTTGAAAGGCTAACATCATTTTGATATTCACGAAGCTACACATATTTGGACCTATCTTTTGGCTATGTTGCTAATCAAAGTACCTTTACATTAATTATAATATCGTTCGTTTGAAAGTAAAACAGCTGGACTTACATATTTTCAAATTTATTCAAAAGGGTATTTAACTGTTTCTTGATTAATTAATTTAATTTTTGTTTCCCCCCCCCCTTGACTCTCCTTGCGTAATATATAATGGTAAGCATATACTAGAAGATTATTACAAACATGGAACGAAGCAGAAAGATATCTCGTCTAGATATCTAGGCCAGGGGTTTGAAACACAATTCATATACTGGTTGATACTGCATAAAACGATGATGGAAGAAAGCATCGCAAACATGTCGCTATCCAAACACTATTCCTCAAGGGGTCGTTTTTAAGGCCGACATCTACACGGATAATGTAGTACAGAGGACGAATATGGGGGAGTTATGACCTTCGACCTCGCTTCTAAACCAAGCGATAATCATCATCATCTTTCCTTTGCCTTCCGCATGGAACATAGGGCCTCAGTAAAAACACGCTACTCTCCAGGGTCTCTTGCTTGTTTTTTAATGGCTTTTCAGCTCCTTCCTGTCTTCTAGGCTTCATCTAATACACTGCGTCGCCACGTTCTTTTTGGTCTTCCTCTACGTCTTGTGCCCGGGGGTTCCACTCTTAAGACCTGTATAGCTTTGTAGTTGTTATCTTTTCTAAGGGTGTGACCAATCCATCGCCACTTCCTCTCTAAGATCTGCACTCTATATTTTTGTCCACTCATTTCCCATAGTTGGGTATTTTCTATTTTGTAGTACCAGTGATAGTAGGTAGGTACAAATGTATAGCTGTTTGTTTCAGGGTTTTTTTTTCCAGCTGTCTACAAATATATATTATATAATGTTTTTATTTAGTGAAATAATTCCTTCCTTTTTTTTTTTAGTTTAATATTCCAGCAGAGAGACAAGTGTGGACATTAAGGAATCGTGTTTTAGACGACACTAAATGTTTGGAAAATTATGGCATTACCGGCATTGAAAATGAATCAACTCGAGGTGACGGAATTCAAATTGTCGTTAAGTCTACTATATAATATCTTGAAAGATATAAGTCTACCCTGTTTTGTTGATATGTAAATATTATGTATGCTAATTTTTTATTGATATTTTGGATGTAGAAACATTAAGGAGTTAAAATGGTTATTGCCGCTGGGAAGTATACTCCGAAACAAAAGTAGGCCTAAACAATTACATTGAATAGCAGTCTGTTGCTATAAGGTGGAATTAGTGAGTTATGTAATGTTAATCACATTTGAATCAATGTTGATAGCTCATTAAAGGACGGATAGAAAATACATTTTGTTTTCATTTCATATATGTTAGATAGCCATTACTACTTTTGATATTTACAATAAATATTGAAACAACACTCAAACTACTTACACATTTAATTTGTAACGAAGTATTGTCTTTGTGTATCTGTGGTGCTTATAAAATTATATATTACTATGCATGACATTAAAATGTATATTGTCCAATATATAGTACCGATGTACGTTTTTTTTTTTTTTTTTTTACGTTTTATTTAGTTGAAGTTTGATGTTTTTTTTAAATAATTTATATTTGCATATTTGAAAGCCTTTGCTTAATTAAGAACAAAATGTCATTTTATATATTATTTCATTATTATTCTTTCCACCGACATGTTTGTATAATATTTTATTCATGATATTTCATTACCGTGATGTATATCATATCTCATATTTTCCTTCACTTCGCTCTGCCAGTGTTCTCTCCCTTAACCACTGTAAACCCAGATTCAACTTAAAGACAGGAAAATATATCAATATACCGGTATTATATTTGCTTCACATTCCAAAAATTATCTATTAAGGCCTACATTTATTGATATATCGTCATGAATAAATGTATATTTATAACAGTATTTCTTTTAAGGATTCTGTCTTTTCAACAATATTTGTAACATAGTCTAAGAGAGTCTCGTATTAGATTTACTTTTATATCCTTTTTTGTGGTAAATAGGTCTATCGATATATATGTTAGCACATATTTTTGAAGATTATGTCTGATATAACGAATTACTTGAACATTAAAAGCATCCATTGTCTTCGAGACAGAATGAGCCATATAAAGCTAAGAATGGCTAAAAATGCTGAAAACTGATATGAAAGTGAGAAATAGAATGTTTAAAAAAAATAAAATAAAATGCTATATATAACTTGGTTAGGCCAATATTACAATGTGCATCCTCTTTTTGGAACAGTACGTGACGTTTTTGCGAAGCCATTTTGGCCCCGCCGTTTTGGCTCGAGCCGTTTTGGCGCGAGCCGTTTTGGCGCTGGGGACGTTTTGGCGAGAGATCTAATTTGACGATAATTTAATAAGCACGTAACGTTTATAACGTATTTAAAGAGTATTTATTTCACTCTACCATAATATTGTATGTATAGTATGAATTCTAACACCGTCCAGTGAATTGTTTTTTTGTTTTTTTTTAATAAATATAAAGGTTTTGCTTATTTCATGAATATATGCCTATAATAAGTCAGATTCCTGAATGGTAATGACATGCTATCCCCTTCACTTTACTTATACGTGAGTTCTGCTAATCGCAATGGATGACATTTTTCGATTTCTTTCCAAAAGACAATTTTTTTATTTGACATTAGTGTAATACTTTCATATAACAATAAAACATGTTAACATCTAAAGCTTTATTACGCCGAATAACGACAATAACTCAACACATTGTAGAGATTAAGACATGGAATGTGGTTAGTACAAACTCTAACGTGAATCCACCAATGTAAACAAACACTAGGGGCAACAATAGATAGAAACAAATTCACGACACTAAGATACTTTGAAAAGATATATTTTGAGAAATTGGGTAGGGGTGATTTGGGTGACACATCTCGCATTGACGCAGGTATAGTTAAACAAATGAAGCACTCGTCGTTGGCGTCATGCGTCTGGCGATCATCTCCTTAGGACTGGTCATTACCTGTGACACCTATCCCGACCCCTCTCTTCTGCGCACAAGAAAATGATGTGAAACACAAACACACATTTACATGTAGTAAATGATAGGTCAAATTGATTAATGGACTTGTTATAGCTCACATAAAAAATAAGGTTTTAGGAGCAGATATAAAAATAATTACTCAAATATCATATATAATGTACGAAAGCTACTAATGTTTTTCGTTTAAAAATGTGTTTAAAAATGTATAACAAACAGATTTTTTTACTATAAATATATTCTACCCCCAATCCCCCGCTCCCACGAAAAAAAGTCTTAATAACTTAATAATTTTGACTATTTCATACTGTGAAGTATGGATGGCAGAGATTTGTTAGAGATTTAACAATTATTAAATAACAAACTTAAATACCAAAAATAGCGGACACAAATATTTCTTCTTCTGTACGTGAAAAATATGTCTTACAAAACCTCATGCAAAACATAGATATGCATAATTCTTTTTAAAGAAATAATACAATAAACGTACATTATGTATTTCGCGCCAAAACGTCCCTTGAGCCAAAACGGCGGCGGCAAAACGACCTTCGCGCCAAAAAGGCGGCGCCAAAACGGCGGTGCCAAAACGTCCTTCTTCGGTTTGAAATCCCTCAACTCAAGAAAATATAAAGAAACAAAAGCCAAATAGAGCAGAGAGAATCTGATTAAGCTTATATGAATATTTACATTTGATTAAAGTAACACCTTTAGTAAAAATCAATAAATTTAGAAACCCTTCAGAATAGAAGAAGAAAAAAGTAAAGTAGCAAAAAAACAACAACACTGAACAATAATTTACAAACAGAAAAAAAGAAACCCAATAAAATACTCAGACACAAAGTAGGCCTAGAGGTACATTTCTTGTTCAATATGCTAGGAAGAATTCGTACAAGTGCTCCTTTTTCCCTAGTGCCACAAGAGAATGGAATGAGTTGCCTGAAATGTTTTAAAACGGAAAAAAACATTAAACTTTTTCATTCCAAAATTCAGTCGACTTTGGAGAGAATCATAATTTAGACTGTGTCGGATAGTTGGCCTAATGATAAAAAGGTCAGAAAATGACAATTGAGCCTACGTATTAATATTTTTAGGATACTATTTAAATGTAGAACGTTGCAATCCTAAATTTTGTCCACAAGGAATAAAAGTTCAATAAAAAAAAAACATGTAGGCTATAGGCCTAGTCCTGGACAAAAGTTATCGTAACGTCCGTTTAGCTTAAATATAACTTGCAATAAAAATATAAAGGTTACTGTATTAATGGAATGTACATTTAGCTGTCTTACAGGCTCTTTATCGGCTAGAATACTGTTTTTCTAGCAAACTAAAAAGCGCCTCCTGAAATATCAAGTTGTGAAATCAACCGAATGAGTAAATGCAACTTTAATTATGTGTTTATCTACTGTAAAATGATCGCAAATCTTGCAATAACGTTTGACACTATGATAAAATGTATTTCATAGGTTGATGAAAACAAGTTAGATGCCGTACACAAATTCTGCTACTTAAGTTAAATGATCTAAGTTGACCTGTCCAGAAAGTCACCCTCTAAGGACAATAGCGATAGGCACAAGAAAAATTGGTCAGTCTTCACCTTTGATGTGTATTAATGTTCCACCCTTTACTGCTCTACCAACATATTAGCCTAATAAGTCTTTCCAAACCTCTGAGGATCTTGGAGGATAATTACAATGAAATATTTCTGGATTTTCATGATTTCCAAAATCCATTTAACTGAACAAACTTTTTCAGTGATTAACAGGCCTTGTTGACGTTATATATCGTTTATTTACATCTACTCGATTCAGTAGGCCTATCTTATTTATGCAGCAAAATATTCAGAAGTTGGATTCGTGAAAAAAAATCAAATATCCCATTAATAATGTAAGTACTAGGTCCACGTGTTTCTAACAAAAAAAAAATGTTAATGTTTCTATTCGTTGATGTGTTGGATTTCTCCGTCATAAAAATTAATTTAAATTGTATGTGTCATAAAGAAAAAAAAAGATGTTTTATTTCTTGTCCTGGGCATAGCCAGCGCACTTCACTGGGAAGTATTCATATTCTGACTTTATTTCTGTTAGAAGGTCTATGACAGTTCAGCGTGATTCAACGTTCTTTGGGATTTGATGACGTTTACAGCGTTCAACTTAACCATCATCACATGATCCAGATTGAAAACCTTGCCACAGATATTTTGTTTGTGAATTATACAATATAGAGGCATGAGGCTTGTTTTGTTTTGATGTTGTTTTCTTTTGTTTGTTTGTTTTTTGGCATCCACTAGCGCATCCACTGTCGGAAAATGGCTTAGTTTCACTGCTTAACCGCAATAAGAACAAAGCTTGTCCTTATAGGTCTACCGCAAATTCATTTCGTGTCTCTAGCAATTCTTGCTTCGCTGTTCAAACCAAGAATACCACCAGAAATCATGCTTCTGCCGCACACACAAAATGTCAAGGGCATGGCTAACTCAAGACAGCAGCCAAATTTTTCAAGAATCAAAAATAACTTTCAACTCATGTCGCTGACTAGATAGATGTTATTTTCTTTCAAGAAAACAAAGTATATGAATATTAATAGAATACCATATAATGAAATTCAGGCCTGACTGCCGCCTGACAGCACAACATAGCGGGTCGGGATGGCTGCCTGGTCGTGCGGTTTGCGCGCTGGACTGTCGTTCGGATTTATCGACGGTCGAGGGTTCAAACCCGGCTGCCCGCTCCCATCCCTTGTCGTCCTGCGGGAGGTTTGGACTAGGAAGTAATTAAACTATCTTCAACTCTGAAGGAACATCCGAAACATGTAAAACATTTTACAAACAAACAATGTTGACATCACTGAGATTTCATGACAGTAACTGAACTAGAGAACCTATGTAGGCCTATGCGTAGGCATTGGTCTTGATTGCTGCGGTACACTGAATAAAGATCAAAATGTAATACCGTCACTGAATCATCAAACATATACTATTACGGTATTTATAGTAAGAGCATAGACATGAGTAAGAGCATATGTCTATGAGTAAGAGTAAATACTTGTGGATAGACAAAATAGCTGTCAACTTATTTTTGACCCTCATAATAACATATCCCCAAGAACTTTAGAATTTTTAATACTAGGCTAGATCTATATACTCAGAATACTAGATTAGATCTAGATCTAGATCTAGAATTTAGACTAGATCTAGACTATATTAGAGTATAAAAAATGATTTAGCGTTTCTAGTCACGTAAACTAATTTACTAATACCACATGATATTATTTTATTATATTTATGAAATTATATGATAATCATAATGAATTGATAATGAATAATGATAATGACATAATGCTAATAATAATATAATTAATAATTTAACACTCATTACTGACATTACACTATCACTGTCTATGTCTCACTATGATTACACTGTGACTTTCATGACTGTCGTCTGTGAGTGTGATGAGTCATTGTGACTGTAAAATGTTTTACTTTTACATCATTATCATCATATCATATATAGAATCTAGATCAAGATCTATATTAATGTTTCAGATGTTCATTCAGTTTCAGAGTTGAAGCAGGACGATGGGTGTTGGCACTGTTGGGAGCGGGCAGGGTTTGAATCTTAGGGCAAGTTAGGGACTAACTATCTACTATCGATAAATCCAAGCGACAGTCCAGCACGCAAACCGCACAACCAGGCTGCCATCCTGTATTATTATGACTATGATTATTGACTATGACTGACTGAGTATACACTGTATAAAGGCGAATAAAGCCAGTAGTAGTTTAAAGATTTAAATTAAAGGCTTAGAAATGTCAATGAGACTAGATTCTACTAGTAATCTAGACGCTTAAGTAAAAAAAAATATATATATAATATATAATATAATTTTGGTCATTTCTGCATTTTTAGGCTTTAGGAATTTAGGTGTTGTATTTACGTCCCTGGCCAGATCTATAACTTTATAACTAGGTAAAATGATAAAATCTATAATTAAATAGATCTAGATCTATATAATTAATATACAATAAAATTAATAATAAACTATATTATTAGTCTATCTATACTATTATGATTTTATGTATATATATATTTTATATATATAGGAGAAGGAAAAAATCTGAATCCAAACCTCTGCTGCCTTGCAGCTATACCCAAATGCGTGAAAGGCTTCGGTAGACAACCCTGAGGAAAAATCAGGAGCTGGTGACTCTTAAGCAGACTGTGACACACCGTGCTACAGCCTGGCATAGCCTGCGGCGCTATTGATCCCAAACTGTATCGGATATTCCGTTCCTTTAATTTTATTTGATGGTTCTATATTACTATAGATGGCTGCCTGGTTGTGTGCTATGCGCGCTACATTGTCATTAGTACTTGTTGATGATCCCGAGTTCATACCCTGCCATTGCCATCCCCCGTCATCATGTGGGAGGTTTGGACTAGGAAGTGTAATTTATCTTCAACTGTGAAAGAACATCTGAAACATGTAAAACAAACATATATCAGTCTATATCAAGAGAACTTTAAACTCCATGGTTTACTAACTCTTTTATACTTTTGGATCTAGATAATTTGATATACAGAGGTTAAAATTACAACTTTATATTTTCATTGTGTATGAGCTTGATTGTAAAAACAATGGAAATTGTATTGCATTTATTTATATTATATGTCATAAAAGTTAAAATCTGGTACTAGAGAATTGCCTGTACTCACTTTAAGAAAACTTTTTTTTTTTTAGTTTTTTAAACTTTTTATACATTCCTTCAAAATTTAATACACCTGTAGGCAGCCTAGATCAAACATATCAAGCAGGATACTAGGGGAGGATGATGATTATAATTTGAATATCGGACTATCATGATGACAAGAAAAGTATAAGGAGTTTAATTTTTAAAAAAAAAACGTATACATGTCTAAATACTGATAGTTCATTTTTATTTTTTCTAAGCATGGGATATAATTCAAGACATGAGTCAGTGTCAGATAAATTATAAAAGTAAACTTGAGTAAAAAAAAAAATAAATAATGCAAAAACTTGGTAATCGTCCCTCTTGTGTTTTCAAGAAATCACTACTTTTATTCACTTCCAAAACACCAATTAATAAAATGGACAAAGTTGATGACAAATCAAACACTTGTGTGGCATCAGAAAAAGATGAGAATTTGATAGTTAACAAAGAACAAAGTAATTCTTTTGATGACAAGAATTGGTTGTGTTCTGATCTAAATGTTTTCCTAGAAAGTGTAGATTTAAAAAGACTTGATGATAAAGAAATATGTATACACAAAAAACATCAAGAAGCCTTAAAGGTATTGTATTTTTTTTTAATGTTTTTTTTTTTACTGATTTTTAACATTGTTTTCCACCACTGACAGCAAAGATAAAATATATAATAATACCGGTAATAATAATCTTTATTGTCCGTAAGGAAATTTGTCTTACAATTTGTGCATCACACCAAACAAAACATTGTAACTAAAAAAAAACAAAATGTACATTCACACCTGACTCACTCATAAAATAACATGTGAAAAATATATATCAGATTGTTTCTATTTAATGATTTGATTGCCAAGGGAACAAAAAAGTGTTTGTGTCTGTATGTCTTTGCTATCCATGTTTTGTATCTCGTTTGTGATGGTAAATTCACAAAATCCTGACCCAAAGGGTGATTTTTTATTTCTAGAATCTTTTTAGCATATAAATGATATACTCATTTAAATTAAGTTTGAGATATTGAATCTTCAGTTTATTGTGTATTTGAGAATATGTGGCTTTATTATAATCATTCTAGCATCTGTGTTCCTTCCAAAAAAAGGAAAAATATTATATAAGATAATGAATAGATGACTAAAATTGTATGTATACATTTATATTTTTAGAACATAAACAAAATTTTTTACTTAAATTAGATTACTTCAGTTACTATTCTCTCAGTCCCAACACGGTAATATAACAAAAATATGCTAGCATATTAGAGTGTCAGTAGTTATAAAATCTAGTAGATACTGGAGGTAATTTATTTTTGGCCTAAATGTAGCTAAATCCTTATAGTCATTAGCTAATCGTCCATCTGATATCAGCATTTGACAAACATACAAAATGAAGTAGTGTTTCTATCCTTTTGTGATTCAATTTTCCACTATCATTTTATATCAAGTGTCATTATTAAAAGACATTTTCACAAAGGGTTTAAAGTAGATCAGTGGTTCATGATCCTTCAAGATTCCAAGACATTTTATGCTGGTGAAAGTCTGTTTTTATCTTAGTGATATATCTTAACTGAAAGTAGTCTGTTAGGACTACCATTTCAAAAAAGAATGTATATATATATTTTCTGTAACACTACATTTTTAAGGAAGCAGTTAATTCACATCTTTTGTTTTAGACTAAAGAAAAAGCATATCAGTCGACATAAATTAAATCTGATAACATCAGTAGATCCTGATCTTATAAAAATATATATATTTATATATATGTATATACACACTTGTATAGTTTTCTTTTATTTTGCCTGGCACAGAATATGAAAGAAACATACAAAGATCCAGAGACTGGTTATAAAGTTTTCACAAGACTTGCACATTTGAAAAGAGGGAACTGCTGTGGCAATGCATGCAGACATGTAGGTTGAGTTTACACTATTTGAATGACTACTTTAAAATACTGATACCGGTACCGACACTAAAAAAAATATTCTGTATGTCCATATCCTGACATATAAGCTATGGTTTAAACACTTTTACCAGTCTGCAATTTAGTTTTATAGCTTTAAAAAAAAAAAAAAATTGATATAATAGCACCACTAAGATAAAAGGGTTATTAATTGAAGAAGATAAAGAAAATGTGTTGAAACAGATAAATTCAAACGAGGACTTGGACCATGGACATCCGAACTGACCCCACCAGTCTACCTTCATGGTTACCAAAAAAGAATTTTTAAATTAGTATTGTTCTCCAGACCTGCACCGTTACTCTAGGTCATGTGATTATGCGCTCTTCTCAGCATGTATTTAGCAGACATAAATTCATAAGTCATCACGCATGCACATTTACTTAGGGATTAAATATTATAGATTTTCATTTTTAAATACATTTTTTTTTCTTTGGTTCAAGTGAAAGTCCTTGACCATTTTTTCATTCAAGTTAAAAGTTCCATACTTTTTTCTTCTCTTCTTTGTATTCTTCCTCGCAAGTAAGCCCAATCATGTGGTATTAGTGTATTTAAAAAATAGCACAATAAACATATCAATCTTGTCTAATACATGATCATCATTGACAATGTACTACATATAAGTAATGTCTAACAGCATTCTGTAGCATCTTTTTCCCACATCTGCTATTAATGTTCTGGAATCAAAGGTCTTTGCTTTTGAACCAAAACTAGGAAACATTTCAGGACAACATATTTTATTAAGGGCCTTATTATCGTTCCACATATCCCTGACATCTTTCTTTGTATTTAGGGCTCTTGATTCCCGGCTAGATTTTCAAGTTTGTTTCCAAGCATTGATGTTTTTGCAAATAATCTTCTTTTATTTCTGCCCAGCATGTCCTCATCTATTAGCAAGTTTGTAGCATTTTAAACCCGAAATGTAATATCATTACAGTGTCCATTTGGCCAAGTAGCTGCACCAGAAAACAGAAAGAAGAAATTCAACACAGCATTCTATTACTAAACATTTATCTCTATTAACTAATATATTTTATCATTATTTCAATAGAATATTTAAAAGCATTTTTCTTCATTCCAAATAATTATTAATAAAGTTCCCTTTCAGACCATGTGGTCTATAGGGCAGATGATGCTATTAAACACAAGAAAAAGTACAATTAAACAAGAGGTACTCTAAATGTAGATCAATTTTTGTATGTTCAGTTTTTTCCGGCAGCCGTAAGTGAGTTAGATTTACAATAAAGCAAAAGTGGGTGTAAAACATAAAAAAAAAAAAACAGCCGGAAAGTAAAAAGTGTGTCTAATTTTTTAAAATGTTAAAAAAAGTTTATCATTTTCATTTTAATTGCTTAAACTTACAGTAAGGATATTTACAGAATAGAATAAAATATCTTGAAGTCATTAGGAAAATGCTTTTACCTTATTTGTGATTTTTTTTCTTGGTTGAATTGTGGAGTTTGAAATAGTTATGCCATTAATGCATTGTGATTTATACAAGAAATATCCGTTACTATTTAACCAAAAACATTTTTTTTTGTTCATTTCAATTTATTTTATAGTCATTGTATTTGTATACCGGTACATGTTTTATTTATAATGAGTGCAATTTTTAAAAAAAAGACAATATATTTATTTAATTTACAAGATACTTATATCTATGCTGCTTGACATAGTTGTTGTTATTTGAATAATTTTCAACTACATTTAATATTAATTATTTACAACATTTGAAAACCATATTGGAAAAGGTGCTGATGATTGGGTTGTTAAATCTAACATTGTGTTTCAGTAACAATGTATAAAATAGTCACTTTTGTCACTGATCTATATTTCTGTACACTAATGAGCAGAAAAGTTTGGCACCCTACATATGGTAGTAATAATAATCAGTTTTCTAAACCTAATACTGATAAACAATTGTATTTACATAACTTTAAGATCCTAACATTACTTAACAAAGAATAAAACCAATAAGTAAGTTGCTAGAAACAGAATTAAAACTTACAACTTCAATAACATCAGAACAGAATATACTTCTAGTAGTTACTACTGCTCCAATTGTCAAATAGTTTGTATTTCATATTACAAAGTTAAGGTTAAGTGGTATTCTTGTAACAGTACATAGCACTTATTGAATAGAAATTTGTGGCTTTGTATCTGTCAGTATCTGTTACTATTACAGTACCTTTGATTAAACCAGAAATTGTCTTATTAAAAAAAAAATGAAATAAATTCACAGCATAACTCTTGTTTCTCTGTTGTATTTTATTGCTTATTATTCATCAATGTCAAACTTAATGTGTGTTAAAGTTTAATGCAATAGTTATAATTCAATTATTTATTATTTCTCAGTCTAAGAATACAATATAATCACATAAAATACCTATGTAGTAAAGTACTCTTAGAAATACAAGTTTCCTTGTGCTCAGTGACTTAAAGTTATGATATAATTAACACAGTATTAAATGTTTTTTGGAATCAAATTCTCAACCCAGTTTAAACTGAGCCAAACCTAATAATATGGTTTCTTATTCCTGATAAAGAAAATTTTAGAAAGGCAATATTATATGAAGAGTCCTGGCTCAGGTCAAGTGTGCTATATTTTAACATGAGATACTTAACTTGTAAAATTTAAAAAAAAATCAGTAGTTGATTCCAACTAGCTACTAATATGAAAAAAAATGATCAACTACACTTCAAAGTATATTTCTACCAAACATCAGGCCCTTTAATTAGAAACTTATGAAGATATTTTAATTTAAAATTTTTAAGTTGGTATCCCATATTACCCACCCTAAGTGCAATAGGCTGAGGTGTCTGTCTAAAATTTGAACATTCTTATAATTTATTGTTGAAGTAGAATACTTAAAGTTGAATTGTAGCAAAAAAAAAAAAAAATGGTTTCAGTCTAATTGTACTCAAATGTATAGACCTAATCCTGACGGTCTCTTTAAACATTTATTGATTTAGTTATGTGCATCAACTTCAACTTTTTCTTAGAGATTTGCCTCTTTAAGCCTGTCGTCACAGCAAAAGAGCTTACAGCTCAGCTGCTAAAATCTGGCTAGAAGATAAAAAGACTCATTAAATGATAGAACTAATCCATATTTCATTAATACATTATATTTTTTTTCTTGTGAGATTCATGGGAAAATATTTTTCTCTTTAATGATAGTTTTAAAATTAAGAAAGAAATACTCTCAAGTTTATCTTGATATAGATGTTCCACTAGTACATGTATTTCGTTAGCTAGTAGGCCTAAAGTGAAGCTAATTTTGCTGTTTAATTACACTAATGTGCCTACTACGATGTAGGTTGTTAGTGCATTTTAATGACAAGTTATTTGTGTAGAACCAGCTTTTTAATGTTAATATTTATTTACGGTAACCACAGGTTGTAGAGCCTGTCACTTGCGATACTATCTTTAAGAATATGCGCGGGACAAGCCGTTGTGGCGGAAACGGGGGGGGGGGGGGGAGTCAGCACTATAGTTAAGATAATGACGCGATGGGGGAGGGAACTTGTGGCTCACAACATAGAATTATTCTTCTTATTTAGATATACTCGAAAGCTGCCATTTGTTTCGTTTGATGAAATAGTTTGATAGTCAAGCCAAAATTGATTCTAATCATAAGTCCTATATTTTTAGAATTAATCTCGGCAAAGCTCTGCAGTTATAAGGATATGGAATCATTATTTGGTTATTTAAAAATATTTAGCTTTAGATACAGGTAATTCATTATCAGAAGGCATATTATTTTAGATTCAATAATTTGCTTATATCTAACGGCTTTTATTCCAAACGCGAAAAACAATTATTGCAAATCGATGTTTTGTGGCCAAAAAATAAATAAAAAATCAATAGGCCCTGTTCGCTGTGGTCATAAAATGAGGTTCAAATAGATCTAAATAGTTCGACTTTAATATAATGTATACCAATATTTGAATGAAAATGTTTGTTTAAAAAAATGCATAACTTAATGTTAGTTTACATGTTATGAAGTAGGCTATTTCATTATTGGTTTATTTACTTTCATGTTTCAAATGGCGAGATAATTTAAGCTCAATGGCTTCTAATGTATTCAATATTTCCCTTGCTCAAGAAAATCCATTTAGTTTAGGGAGTCAAGATATCATATCAGAATCTGCTGCTAATGTCATTGTTCAAGTTTTGATCCTTTTAATGGAGACGTTCAGTCTCTTTGGTATCTTAGTCAATACGATCAACTTGATAGTCTTCTACAAGCAGGGATTCAAAGCTACAACAAACATTGCATTTCTTGCGCTTTCGTTTGCTGACCTCTTCAATTTGGTAGACGTAGAGTTAGGTCTGGTGTTTTATAATTCCTTCATCGTCAATGCATTTCCTTATCCCATTGAACGGACCGAACTATCCAATATAACGTCTACACCACATCCCGCATTCGCCAGAGTCAGGTCTTGGATTTTTGTTTTCCTAACAACTGAAAGATGTCTTTGCATCGTATTTCCTTTAAAGATCAAACGTATCATCACACCATTTAGGACTGTCGTTGTCTTGGTAATTATCTACATGCTTAACATAGCAGTAGTTGTTCCATTCTGGTTTGATATGTACGTAGACTGGAAGTATTACCCGAACGTTAACAAGACAATGCTTGGAGTGAAGTATCGATTTGACAGGACTTACGTCCGAGCGCCTGTACATGTCACTTTAGCTGTCATCATGTTCACGTCATTTCCAATCGTCGTGTTCTTCACCTGCGTCCTCATCTGGAAACTGCAGAAAGTATCTCGGTGGAGGCTCAAGTCCGTGAAAACTGACCAGCTGGACAGTACGTCCCATAGGGACAAAACTATCGTCAGGATGGTGGTGGCTATCGCCTGTGTTCTGATTGTTTCCCTTGCCCCCTCGATGGTGTACTTTCTCCTCACCTCCGTTAGCTTGTATTTTGACGCCAGTAAGTACAAACAGTCCATCACAGTGTTCAGTTGGTTCGCGTACCTCCTCGACGTCATCAACTCGTGCGTCAACATCCTATTTTACTACCAGATGAGCTCAAACTACAAGCACATTTTTATCAAGACATTCTTCCCGTGTGGAAGTTGTGCAATAGGTTTGAAATGAAAAACAAGAAAATATTTTTAAATAACACTTAAAAAAAACAAAGCTTATATTAAGCATATTTGTATGGAATTAAATTTGTAATAGAACTACACTAACAATTAAAAAAAAGCATTTCGAAAAAAAAAGGGGGGGTCAACGAACTCAATTTGAACTCATGGCTCAAGCCTTCTAAGGCTTCTCAAGCCAACACGGTAACCACTCTGCTAGTGGAGAGCTTATGAACCTGGAAGATTGTATAGTTATCTATTGTTTCTGTAGTCTCGACCTATTTTCAGGTTTGTGTCCACTAAGACTCAGACGACGTCACGACGATCTTTAAAAGAGACTAATTCAGCTTATACCACCACTTCAGTCAATTGCAATTTCTTTCCCTTGTTCGAGAGACCAAACAAAGTAATTTATTACCAATATTATTGGCTAATTTATTTTATTCATTCTTGTGTTGTCAAATAAAAAATAATAATAGTGCAAAATTTCAGCTTGGATCCGAGGGTGTGTGAAATAATAGCGTGTATAACATCCTAAACAAATACTTTGCATCTGAGATGAACTCCTATTGAAAAAACAGAGCAGGAAGGACTAATCCTCCCGTAGTGCTCTGGCAAGAAACTTAGCCAGACAGGTCCCCCCTTAGCTGGTGGAGCTGGGGACACTCGTACAGACGTGCGACACTGTTTCGACGCTCTCTCCACAGTGACGGCATCGGGAGTCAAAGTTCGTGCGGAACCGGGCAAAGTATGCCCCAATAGGACAGTGTTCCGTTCTGCACTGCGCAATAATTGTCTACTCTGACCTCCTCAGTCGCCACCATGGATCGTCGAGATCTGGGTGACGCATGTGCTGCCAGACACCATGTGCTCTGTCGGATTCCTCCCAGGACTTTAACCACTTCTCATGAATGAGTGCCGGATTTCTGCCGTTGCTTGTAAGTACGTGCTTGGTGCTTCGAGGTGTGTGGCTGCCAAAGCACCCTCCCTTGCGAGGGCGTCTGCCGTTTCATTGCCCCTCACGCCGCAATGTGAGGGCGCCCACTGCATGAAAACGACAGCTCCAATAGCTCGGCGAATGTTAACTGCGGCGCCGACTGCCTCTTCTATTACGGGCAACCCTCCCCTTTGCATTCATCATCATCATCATCAAACTCCATTAGAGTGAGGGCTTGAGAGGCTTAAATCCTCTCTTGCAAAAGCCCTGGACAGAAACCCTGCTGTCTTGCGTAGTGCATGAATGTCGCCATACAGGTCGAGAATTTTGGGTTTCCCAGACCTGTCGAGACGGAGATCAACAAGTCTGGGGCAGTCAAACAGAATATGAGGCACGGTTTCCTCTTCTTCCCCGCAGCGAGGGCACCGTGAATCGAAATTTGGCCATAGCCGCGAGAAATATGAGCCAACAGGACAGTGGCCTGTCCTGCACTGTGCTATAATAGCTTGCTCAGGCCTGGACAGCCTCCACCTCGGGGAAGTGCGGTCAGGGCGCCTCATGCGCTCCCAGACTCAACGGGCTTTTTGGGACTTGTCCCAGCACTCAAACCACTTTTCCATTTCTGTTTTTTGTATTATAGCCAGGGCTTGATGAAAGCTTACCCCTTTGCATTAGCATTCTCAGCCCCAAGAGACAAAGACATATTACTTAAATTGAACCAAGTAGACATCATAGGAGATATAGAAGTACAAGAAAGGGGATCCAAAAACTATTAATGAATATTAAACCGAGTAAAGCATCTGAACCTGATGGTATTCCAGCTACATTACTCAAAGAACTAAGCAATGAGCTAGCACCAGTGTTCAAAATACTTTTTCAGGCATCTCTTAACTAGGGCAGAGTACCAAAGGACTGGAAAGAAGCTAATATCACCCCTCTATTTAAAAAAGGAGAAAAATCAGACCCAGTAAACTACAGACCAGTATAACTTACTAGCATGATAGCATCACATGTAAAACCCTAGAACACATAATATGTAGCACTGAAACAAAAGAAATAAAAAAAATTCTTCAAAATTAAAGCTGGCAAACTATATTTAGAAGAGTTTTATTTTCAATTTAAAATTATCACTCTTTTGCTGTAAATATAGAGTAAGCCTATCTAGTGTCTTTAGATCTTGCGCGTATAAACGTTTAAGATTTGATAAACAAACTAGGTAATACGCCTTTTAGATTATAGTTTATTTTATCTACATATGTTAATATATTGATTTGTAGATGGTAATTTAAAAAACGTTAACGCTAACATTCAAATAGAATAATTTTATCTTTTTAAAAAAAAACAACATTGACAAAGTGTTGTTATGAAAACTCGCTGGTATGTAATGTCATATTGTTAAGAGTTTTAGTGCATTGCCACTAGATAAAAAGTATTCCAATGTTCTACTTTGAATGACGGCATTTTCAGATGAGGTTATGGAACCAAGTCGGCTTCACGAACATAGCAATATCCAAAAGTAATTTAATCATGAACAATTATAAAAATCTACAATTAAAACAATATTTAAAAAAAAAAAACAAAAAAAAAAAAAACGGCAAAGCAGGATATGTTTTAGTGGCTTCTAAGAAAAATGCAGAGCTTTTTTTTTTTTAAGTCTTATGATATTGTTTGAAAATTGATTAAAACTATTTTTTTAAACATATATGTTACACAAAAAGACTTTTTTTCTGTTAGTGATGAAATTTTATTTCAATATTGTCTAGTTATGTAGCTTATACAGACATACAGAGAACCACCAGTGGTTGGACAATGGCTTCATAAGTAATATAGAATAAAAAACATATCTATTCACTATTCACCTTGTGAGTTATGATACACAGGCAACATCTTAAGAAAAGTTTAGCCCGCAATTTCATTTCTATCTGAATCTAATTATAAAAATTTTAAATAACATAGAAACCCATGCCGAAAATAATCTCATCTTTCAACAGCTTTGTAAAACAAACAATAAAAAAATGTTAGATGTTTGTTATAGCTCGTTTTCTTCAACGGTTGGCGGTGACTTAAAGCAGGCTAAATAATGGTTTTACATGGTAGGCATCTAACGCAAATGAATGAAACCAACCTCCGACTGCTAGGAAGTGTTTTATCGAGATATTAGGCCTACATCTATTTTAAAGAGTTTTACAATCTCACATAGCTTGTTTGTTGACAAATGAATTTCTAACATTGTCAGACTGCAGGAGGCACACGTTTCCCATTAGCTTAATTTCATTTTGTATTGAATTCAGCAATAATAATGTTTATATTGAAAATAAAACTAAATTTACAATTAAACCTGAAAACTGTAGGCCCTACTATTCCAAAATTTAAGAGGGGGACTATTCTTAGAATTTGAAAGAAAGTCAGGACAATCAGATTCATTTTTGTGTGAAATCACAGCAAATTATTTAACAATTTTTGGTATTGCCTTCGATTCCGAAGAATACGATTGAGTGCAGTGTTTCACATAACTACGCAAAGCCAGTTGCGACCTGCATATTTTCCCGAAATTTATGCAAACAAAGCCGTTGTCTGCTGGCTGTCTAAATAAATTTTCTTTCCGTCTTTTGGGCCTGTCTTCAATAATGGCTTTTCTTTGAGACTCAAATGTTTGTTCCGCTGCTTTTGTGAGAGCTCTCCAACTGTCTCTCTCAGAGGCCATCTGCTGCCAGAGAATGATACCAGTCACTTTCCTCTATGCCAGTGAGGGCATCTTTATAGCGCTTACGGGGGGAACCTCTAACTCCGTCCTACTCTAAGCTCACCAAAGAAGATCGCCTTTGGCATGCGGGCGTCTCCTATGCGGGATAAGCGTGTTATTGATAGCAAAAAAAAAAAAATGACATTTTGTTCAAATTTGTCTTCTCACGCTTCTTTATAAGTGTTTTTCTTATAGAGGGGCGCTGCGGTGGATTTTTTAAAAGAAAAAATACGAAAAGTGGGTGGTGGGCCAAAAACGGTTGACGACCACAGGTTTAATCTGTGCATAGACATCGTGCGGCCATGGGAGCATGTTTTAAAACTGTTTTACCTTGAAAGAAAAATATTTTATGCAGAACAATTACAATTACAATACGGTATATTATACACTTAAGAGGCCAACAGTACCTAAGTAATGTTCTATGTTTTGTAACAAAAAATAAGGCCCACAGCGTTAGAGCGGAACATACTGAATTGTTAGGCTATTGTTACAGCGTTAGAGACGGATTAGCCCGTTAGCGTGATGTGGTACGGTGTATATAGTCTACCCTTACGGCTCAGGGCCCCGCACAAGACACTCGCCCATGACCCCGAACACTGCTAGCTAAGGCCGCCCTTGCTCCACCACAAACTAGTATTTTGCTTTTTTCAGCAAATTTTCTAGATATAAATCTATTGTCTGTCTATAGCTGCAGCATCGTTTTATATAAGATAATATCTTGTAGATCTACCTGGTTTGCATTTTCACCAATGAATTAGCCTATCTGCCTATGTAGACTAGGCATTTCACTTGCAAACCTGAGATTGGGAAATAGCCCCCCCCCCCTTTTTTTTTTCCCGGTTTACGGCTAGGAGTTAAATATAAATCTTCTTCTTATCTTATATATTACAGACGTTACTTCGAAAAGAAGAGGATTACAGGATTACTAGATAATTACTAGACTTAAATAATTAAAAAAAAAAAAGGATATATAATTTTATTGGACCATATTTTTTTGGTGCATAATTTTAATCTTATATTTTTATGTTGAAAATATATAACCAAACAAATATGGCGAACAAAGGCAAGTGTCGTTCTCTCGTTGATCAGAGACGACATAGATCGAAAGTGTAAATTAGTAAATTATAATACACCAACGTAAAAAGTTTGTCCTAATCTTGAACCTCTATAGTTGGCTATGTCTTTGCTATCTGCCCAAAGCATTATTTATCATCAAAAAGGTAGTCTCTAGAGACGACTAGAGTTTTCAATATCTTTATTATCATTTAGATCTAGATCTATAATTTATAGATTCTATTTATATTAGGCACACCGTATTCGGGAACTAGGTCAAATTTTTATTTTATTTTTTTATTTGGTGACGGTTTAACTTACAAAAAAAACTGAAAGCAGATTCTTATTCTGCAACTAAAGGACTATAAAAATAGCTCAGTTTCTTTGAATTACCACTCATAGTCAAGATTTTATTTTAAAATAAATCAGGTCACTTCATCATAACCTCATGGCATGCTCCTGTAATAAACGCAGTTTTTGTGCTTTCTCCTTTAGGGCACATCGAGCACCGTTAAGAAACACCACTATGTTATTGCTAATAAATTATATCTGTGTTAATTAAAAATTATTTAGATTGTATTAAAAGAAGTAGATTCACTTCTCCAATATGTATTTATAGTATATATTGCCTCTCTCTCTCTCTCTCTCTCTCTCTCTATATATATATATATATATATATATATATGAAATATATATATATATATATATATATATATCGTTTATAGTTTATTTTTATATGCCTACCTATATAATCTATGTGTAGAAACAGACAGAAATAAATCTCTATAAATTATAGATCTAAAAATTAATTATATCATAATTTAATAAACATGATATTTTCAACTAGGCTACATATGTATTCTCTCTTTCTTTTTATTTCCCATCCAAGGACCCTCTTCTTTTCATAATTTGGATGTTCGTTTTGTTACACCTTAACATCCCCTCCCTCCCATAGATGCTTATAATTCTTTTCATGACTCTCTCCCCCTTCCCTCCACTGCCTGTATGATAGGTTGTGACACTACATGCTTAGTGTATACATCTCCTCACCGCCAGCACTCGCCTGGCGTGATCACCTGCAGTGGGCATGGTCTCTGGCTTCAAATTAGCAACCCACACTTTTTCTTTCATTCATAATTATATATTATATATATCTCGATCTAGGTCACGTTTATTCATTGAAAAAATCATAGATTTATTAATCCCAGTAATATTTCTTATTACGATTTTGCCTTGTGCACTATAGGAGAATGTGTTAAATTCATTATTAATGTTGAAACACCTCCTCACTTTTTTAATTTTATTTAACAGCTTACGGAATAAATGTGATTGAAATGTCTTTCTAAAGATGTTTGGAACCTTTTTTTGATATATCCATCAGCCTACGATCAAACAGGCTAATAATATAGCCTTAATCCCTTATATGGGTATGAATTGCCTGGGGAGGTTAAAACAATAGCTTTAGGTACTTGGTTACCGAGAATCTAAAAAACTGCCCTCTGCTTTGGAAAAGCGGAACAAAAATACAGGAACTTATCTAAAATTGGACATGCACTGTCCCGAAACGTCGTTTTTAGCTCCAAACATAAAAACAAATTAATTATAAACAAAAATTGCGACGTGTTTCTTAAAGGAGAATTCGATGAGCTGTGCCTAATATAAGGAGCTACTATAGATTCTAGATCTAATAACACTTTTAATCACTTTATAATTATAATAATAAATATTTATTAACTTTATAAAATTAAAAGAAGTTATAATTATATTATAAAAAACTTCTTACTTATTCAACTTATTCAAAATCAAGTTATTCTTACTCTAAGACTCTAAGAGTCTTAGTAAAACTGACTGAGATTCAGACTCACTCACTCAGTGTGACTCAGTCACTGTAACTGTAACAAGTGTAACTTAAAGTCTTAACCAACTATAAAAATAAATTGAGTGTAACTCAGCTGAAACTCTAGCTAAAACTAAATCTAAGATCTTGAGTAAAGTGCGAAGTTCGAAAAGCCCAGATTTGTATAGAGGTTCGAACGGTCCACTTTTTATTGCTAAAACTTTTTTATCTGAATGTTTACTAAATTACTACCGGTACTATATTGTAGGGAGGTGAAATTCCGGAACTTCCGGTGTCCAAAAAATGACATAAAAACTTGAGACAAGAGTTTTCCTTACTGCTACATAGGTCTTTGTTTGAAATTGATTATGCTCACTATATATAAAGATATCATTGCTAAAAAGAGTGAATTCGATTACTTTTGATGATGGAGAACATTTTTGTCTTTAAAATTTAACAATTTTTTGAAAAAAAAAAATGTATTTAAATATTTTGCATTGAAAGTATATACATTTTTATTTTTGCTGATACTCATCACAGAAAAGTCGTACCCTGTTGATTTTTTTCCTGCTAATAGTACATGTGTCTGACTATATTCCTACCAATTTTCAGATCGATCTATTGTCAACATTGAACAAACTTGAAAAAAATAAAATAACATTGACCTTAATGGACTTTTCAGGTTTTATTTTTTTTTTATAGAAGATATTGTTTGTCACCAACAAATGAAATTATAATCTTGTAGCAGATATTATTAGCTACAGATCTAGATACTTTTGAAAGATTTTTTACCTTGCAATTTTTTTAAAAACGCATTTGAAAAAAAATTGTTTCAGGCGATTTTGATCCCAATTTTTAAATATTTTGTTATTTTCTGCCATCACAACGCCGCCATTTTGTCCCCGCCTCTCTGACATTTATTGTAGATCTAGACCCGATAATTTGTTTATTTCATCAATATTTACATTTTAAACAACTGAAGTTCATAAATATAAATGAAATCAGAATTGTGAGCTAGAAATTTACTATGAATACTAGATCTACTATTAAATTTCTTATTTAATAAGTAGATCTATCGTCTACAAAACTCAATTCCAACTTTTTAACTTTTGACCTTGGGGGTGTGTCTCACCGGCTGAGCCAGCGACAAGCTCTCACTTCACTTTTTCCATGTCAACCGATGTTAGGTCAAAACGGCACAAAAAAAATCATAACTTTCTTAATGTTAAACATACAGTCATAATTTATACACCATTAGAAAGTTCTTTTAAAGTATTTTAATGATGTACTAACGAAAAATTGTTTTTTCAAAGATAATTTTTTTTTCCGCCTCCCTATATATTGCTACTGCGCATGCCCCTTTTTTCTTCACATACTATTTCCTTTTCCTTGTAAAGGCTAAGTTCATGGTGAGGTCAAACCCAAGAGGTGTGGAATTATTATTTTTTACTACCCGGTAGTGAAGGCAATGGGTCATGGGCTTAGGGCTATTTTAAAGTCTGATGGCTCATCAGTTCAAAGAGACTATTTGAAGTTTTGGAGCGTAGGAAAGGTGGCGATGGATGATGTTCTTGCACTGGAGTAAAAAGAAAATGACTTCATTAGTTCCTAGTGAAAATTAAATATTAAAATATGTTTTTAGATATATATTTTCTTTGATCTGTTCGAACCTTCCATCAACCTGATCGAGCTTACTAACTGGGGAAAAATCCGGTCGAGGAAAATTATGCTTGGCGATACCCAACCTACACCTCTTTGAACTCATATTTAATTTTAACTAAGCCTAGTGATACATTAACTCAGGTTTATTTTTATAGAAAAAAGGACGAGGAATTCAGAGATACCATCAATTTTTCCATAGGTCGAACCATTAAGGTTGTGCTATAAAAATCCAAATGTGAAAATTGCTGCCAGCTGGCTTAATGCGTTCGAACTTCGCACTTTACTCTAGATTAAGTCACTCTGACTCTGAGTAAGACTCAGACTAGGCCTGACTTATATTATAGTATTATAGTATTTATACTGACTAGGCACTTTCTATTATCTAAATAATCAGTAGTACTAATCTAGGTCTAAAGTAGTACAGAGTCTTCTAGACTTATCTTAGACTTTGTTTACTGCTTACTTGTCTAGATCTATCTAGATCTAGAATAGAGTTTCAATAGAGTAATAGTTAATAGTTAGAGAGTCTAGAATTAGAGACTAGAATCTAAAACCTTTACTGAGTCACTCTGTGATTAAGTGAAACTGGACTGAAGTGACACACACACACACTGAGACCACTGGTGGCTGAGTTAAAATAACTGAGATTCAATTTTTTTAAAACAAATTTATTTAGAGATATAAATATAAGTCAAGTATTAACTAGATCAAGATTCTAGAGACAGTATTATCATGATAATAATTATGACTCATTGTAAGAATATAGGGTTAGGGTTAGGGTTTTATATTTATTTATATATATGAATTATAATTATGAGTATAGTGTGACTCCCAGTTTTTGTTGTCACTACATCTATATTTTGATATTAACTATCTTTTAGCATGTTTTTTGCCAAAAAGACAGAGCACTATTTCCAAACTAAGCACTTCTCTTACAAACAAATTCCTAACAAACTAATTATTGAACTTTACATTTAATAAACAAATTATATAAAAATATATATAAACATATTATTGAAGAGAAATGAATGAACAAACTAATACAATCTTATAGTTATAGAATCCAACTGAAATAGTAACATATATTAAATTAAGCCAGGCTAATTTACATAATTTATGCACAAAAATTTCCAAACAAAATTTTTCAGAACAGAATTAAAAAATTAAGAGTTTTGTAAGAAGCTTTAGGCCTAAATAAGTCTTAATAGGCCTACTTGTGTTTGTGGAAACAAGGCCCATGGAGACCCTTCAGACACTTCTTGTTTTACTTCTTTTCTTCCCCCTCCCCTCCAACCAGGTACCATGGAAACAAACACCTTCATTTTGGCTACAGTGACAGCCATCCAGTTATAACCCAGGGATCTTTTTGTGAGCTGTTTGTTGGTCAGAAAGTGGGCATCATATTTATTAGTCTTCCTGACAAACATTGAACTAAACTGATAGTAAAAACAGTCTACTGGGTGCTAATCCCTTGGGGCTCAAATGCATCTTCTCTATCTAGCGCCTCATCCTGAACTCTAAACCATGTTACCATGGATGGGCATCATCAATACGCTACTAGATCTAGATCTAGTACTAACTAATGTAGACACTTAGTTCTAAATCTTTCCTCAATACTGCCCTGATTATTATTAGGAATATCAGGGTAAATAAAATTGATATCAGTCAGTGAGTTTCCTTTCATCAATTTCATCGTCTGACATGTTAAAATTTTCACCTATCACTAGCTAACTTCAAAAAAATCAATACAAACAAATTATCTTATAAAAACAGCAAAGGAAGCCTCCATTACAATTTACGAATGTGTAAAAAATAGAAAGAATTAATTAAACATAACTGGAGAAGCTCATTGCTGGATTTATGAACCATATATTGGCCCAGACCACCAGCTAGTTGTTGCCAAACTAAAACTGAAGCTGGTGGACAATAAAATAAAAATAAACGGAAATACTTCACCTAGACAAGCTCCATAACGCCTAGGTTAAAAAGGAATGCCAACTATGTCTTAAAAATAAATTTGCTATGCTACAACTAGATGAGGCTGAATAATGTGTTGATAAATTGTCAAAATTTCAAAGAAATTATTACTGAAACAACCAATGAAGTACTAAGCCTTAACCCTAGGAAGAAAAAATACTGGATTAGTGATGAGACATGGAAATTAATTGAAGATAGGAAATGTGCTTTACAGGTAGTTAACCTAGGAAAAACAAGAAACCACAAGTAACAAACTAAACAAGACTACCAAGTCACAAAAATGCTTAGACTGGATAAATGACAATTTTACAATAATCTTACATAACAGGGTGAAGAAGCAGCAGGTAAAGGAGATATTAAAGAACTGTACAAAATCACTAAACTTCTTAGTATTAAAAAGGCTAATTACAATGTGCCAGTTCAAAACAAAGATGGGAATTTACTTTCTTCAATAAATGAACAACTTGAAAGAATATTTTCAAGAAGTGCTCAATAAACCCAAACCACTAAATCCTTCATGATGGAAGGACAACATGTTGTAAATGTGGGACTAACACTAGACATAAAAATGGAAAGGATAGCGAAGAAAGAAGTATTGAATGCACTCAGACAAATGAAGAAAAAGGGATTTAATATCATTAAAGGGATCACATTACACCATTCCTCAAGGTACCGTTTACACTAATGGCGAGTCCTCCATGGTTAGCTTGGTACAACATAGGAAAATGGCGGAGGTTCCCTGTGCACTCAGCCTTTGGTCATGTCTAGCCCATGCGCTCAGGGGCCAGATGCATTAGAAATAGCAATGCTTTACATAGGCATTGACTTGGGTCTCTTCCAGACAGAACTGTGGTTCACGCAGGTTGTTTTTTTTCCTTTTTGACACTCAAACAGTTTTTTTTTTTTCAAACTTAGATCTCGAAGAGCCTTCGGCTCAGCTCTTATACGATCTAACAGTACAGTGCATGAGTACTTTAAAAGAAAACTTTTATAGCTAATTAAGTTAAATTATTTTGGAGCTTCTTAGGCTAGAATTTTTTTAAAAACAAATCTTTAGACTTCAGCAGTATGTTCACTTAGGTTAGTTGTAAAAAATAAAACTTGACTCTCATTTGCTCAGTTGTAAAGTTCAGGAAATATATTGTGGACCCTTAACAATTTCAAATATCAATTTCAAATATTTTTCTTCTTGAGGCTATGCATTTGACAGAGCCAGAATGTATTGGTTGTTAAAATGGATGTGAAGATGAAAAGTCATCTGACTGCTGTCAGAAAGAGCACTAGAACCATTAAAAAAACTCAGCGTGTCTTGGAGAGTGCTGACAGCAGCCTGGATGACCTGTTGGATAATCCTCCTAAAAAGCCCAGAACAAGCTCAAAACCTAGACGAAGAAACATTGACTACTGCAAAGATGGTATGTATAGCTTATGTTTAACATTGTCTTAATTATACTTTTGTTGTTCAAAGTCCATGACAAATTTTTTTAAGTATGATAAAAGAATTACAAACTGACTTGATAAGTATTAACCCAGCATTTGAAAAAAATAAATACTGCTGGCTAAATTAGGACTAAGTCCTTTTTTTGTTATTTAATTAGGCCAGTGGAGGCCACATTTTTAAAGGCTTTTAGTAAAGCTATCCTTGTCTAAAACTCTTCAAAAAGTTCTGCTTGCTCTTCATTCCCTTCTATTCTTAAATGTTTTATTTATGGTTATGAATGTTTTTTAGAAAGCTTATACAAACTTATTCTGTTTTTCTGGGTAAAATCTTGTACACGTTATTTCTCCCACTTCCAATTCTTGAATCATTTTGAGACTTTGCACAGCAATTCATTGTTGATAATGCATGACTCAATAAAAAAAATGAAACAATTAGTAAATAAATAAGTCATAATTAATTACATTTCTTTTATATAGAAATGTTCTAAGCAATGGAAGATAAGCCTTGTGCAGAGAATTGGGTTGCTCACTAAAAATTTTAAACTACAGAGTTTCTTAAACTATAAAAAACATTATAAAAATAAATTTTTATAAGTACTTGTATAGCTAGGGGACTAACATGTTGTCCTTCCATCATGAAGGCTTAAAACCATGATTACAAATTCAGACTTGAGCAATTTTTTCTTGATTGCTCAAGTCTTGACAAAAACAGAATGGGAACTTTCTCCCAGATACCCCCTTCCCTTCCACTGGTCCACAAAAGTGATTCGATTATAGCGCCCAGAGAATTCTATAAGCATAAAAGCTGTGCTGAACAAATAATAAAAATATTTCCAATCACTCAAATTTATTTATGCTGGTCTAGATCTATTGAAAATCTATTACATGATTTATTCAAAATAATTGATGCAATTTCACTCATAAGTTTTGTCTAAAAAAGGTGTTTTTTTAATAATTTACTTATTTGTTGTTTTTTTTTATTGTCAAATGTAATTTTTTATATTTAAAATGAAACAGTATGGATTGATAAGTTAGTTTTTTAGATTTATTTTAGACAGATGTAGCACTTTATTATTGTATTTTTTCCCCCTGAATAGTGCTAGTAATACTTTCTTGATTCTTTTCAGCAGGAACATAAAATATTTGTTTTTTCCTTTGTGAAATAATTTAAAAGTGTGCTGAAAAAAAATGTCTATTTCAATTTTCTTAGTTACCTTTTAAAGGGTAACTCCGATGGTTTTGACAATTTTTGATATAATATGTGTTTTGATTTATAGATAATGAATATATTATTCTTTTTTTTTTATTTGCAAGAATAACTTAGTAATTGATGTTTTTGTGACATAATTTTTCTGCGCATCCAAAACAGTCAGATTTTCACTGAATTTCTGTGTGACGTCACGACGGTGCACTCAAATCCTATTGATACTCATTGATAGGGAGGCGAAAAAGAAATTATCTTTGATAAAAAAAAATTTTCGTTATTACATCATTAAAATACTTTAAAAGAAATTTCTAATGGTGTATAAATTATGACTGTATGTTTGACCGTAAGAAAATTATGATTTTTTTTTTTTCTGTTTCGACTTAACATTGGTTGACATGGAAAAAGAGATGAGAGAGCTTGACGCTGGCTCAGCTGGCGAGACACACCCCCAAGGTCAAAAGTTAAAAAGTTGGAATTGAGTTTCGTAGACGATAGATCTACTTATTAAATAAGAAATTTAATAGTAGATCTAGTATTCGTAGTAAATTTCTAGCTCCCAAATCTGATTTCATTTATATTTATGAACTTCAGTTGTTTAAAATGTCTCAGTAGTATCATTAATTGAATTCTTTGGCCTGGAAATCCAATGTATTATTGGTACTGCACCTGGTATTAACTTCAATTTTTTTTTTTAAATCCCATTTCCACAGCAATGAAGTTGCTGAAACAGCTTCTCTCAAAATGGTTTGAGCATAAACAGGAATTAGCTAATGCCTTTGTAAAATATTTGCTCTTCAGGCGAATAAATTTTCCCCATTTTCCCTTTAAAACTTCATCTCTTGGAAACAAATGAAAAGAGACACTAATTTCTGTATCAGCATACTTGCTGATTTTATCTTTGTGATTGGAACTACTGCAACAAGCTGAAGAACAATATTTAATTTTCTTCAAGTAGAAATGGAGGTTTATAAACAATGACCGATTATAAATCAACGTGGAGACTAGATCTAACTGTGAAGCGTAACAATAAATGCGATCCGATAGGTCTAGATCTAGACTAGAGAGTTTATCGGTTATATAGGTCTAGATCTATATTTAGCCAGCACCCTTGTGATGTCACGTTTTAAAAAACTAAAAACATCTCGCAGAACCCCGTTTTTTGGGGGGCGTGGAGAATTTTCTGTCTAATTTATTAAATATAAAATTTTCCGAGCATTTAAATAAAAAATGATATAATGTTTACTATTACAACTTTTTACGCAGAATTTAAATATGTCAATAACTAAAATTTGAAAAACTATCAGAGTTTCCCTTTAACATTCTTTCATAAATGGTTTTGTGCATGTTGCCTTACTGCTGCTCTTAATATTTATTCTGTGTTGTCTCTAACTCTATGAATGTTTTTGTCCAGGCACACCTTTCAAGTGCAGTCTTTGTGAGAGTTCATACATCAACACCAGTGCTGCTAAGGCCAAGAAGAGGATGGAGAAATTCCCCATTGAAAGAGAAAGGAATGGCACCACCATGTTGCTCTGTGTCAAGTGCTGTATGTAGATTAAATACTTCAGTCTCAATAATAAAACCTTAGTAAACCATTTTGAATGTTAGGTAGAAATATGTGTTGGTCTGTCATATCTGATGACCTCTTTCTTTCTTGTGACATATGCCAAAACCAGCTGTAAAACCATGCTTTCTGAAAGTCTCAATAGTCCAACTCTGGTTTGCTCAGAAATACTACATCTTCCTAGGGTACTGAAAGCTACATTCTATTTTGAAAATTCATTAGTCTGAGCCATTCTTATACTTCTATCAACTCACTCTGTCTGTCTGTCATGTAAAAAGTTTGTATACATTATTTCTCCCACACTCAATCTCGGATCAATATGAATTTAGGACAGGTAATTTCTTGTATCTGACAAAACAAGAGCTATAAAAAAAAATTAGTTAATTAACAATTGGTAATTAGTTATTATGATTGGTATCAAACAATGGAAGGAAATTGATGAGAAGGCTTGAGACCTGAATTTTAATTCAAGGCTTGAGACTTGAAGTCGTATAATTTAAAAAAAAAATGCATTTAAAAAGTGATCACGATAACATTCACACAAACATACATATACAACCTTCTTCTCTCCCTTTTCATGGCCTAAATTGTGCCGATGTGCCTAAAATCAAAATCAATCAATCAATCTCTCCCTTTCCCTCCCCCATTTCCCAACTGATCCAGACAAGTGATAGGATCATAGAAAGCTAAAAGCATGAAATTGCGCTAAACAAAAACAATTGGTAAAAAATATTTCTAATCACACAGATTTATTATTATTAGTCTAAATCTATTACACATTTAATTACAAGACTGATCCAAACTAATTGATACAATTACATTTAATATAAGTTGTTTTTTTTTTTTTTTTTTTTAAAGTATTTTTTGTTTTTCATGTTTAAAATTAATTTCACTTTGATAACTTGTAACTATTTGACAAACTTTTACAAATAGTTGTTAACAGTCTTAGGTAGTTAAATGTGCACACTCTTTTACAAATAGTTGTTAACAGTCTTAGGTAGTTAAATGTGCACACTCTTTTACAAATAGTTGTTAACAGTCTTAGGTAGTTAAATGTGCACACTCTTGTACAAATAGTTGTTAACAGTCTTAGGTAGTTAAATGTGCACACTCTTTTACAAATAGTTGTTAACAGTCTTAGGTAGTTAAATGTGCACACTCTTGTACAAATAGTTGTTAACAGTCTTAGGTAGTTAAATGTGCACACTCTTGTACAAATAGTTGTTAACAGTCTTAGGTAGTTAAATGTTCACACTCTTGTACAAATAGTTGTTAACAGTCTTAGGTAGTTAAATGTGCACACTCTTTTACAAATAGTTGTTAACAGTCTTAGGTAGTTAAATGTGCACACTCTTTTACAAATAGTTGTTAACAGTCTTAGGTAGTTAAATGTGCACACTCTTGTACAAATAGTTGTTAACAGTCTTAGGTAGTTAAATGTGCACACTCTTTTACAAATAGTTGTTAACAGTCTTAGGTAGTTAAATGTGCACACTCTTTTACAAATAGTTGTTAACAGTCTTAGGTAGTTAAATGTGCACACTCTTTTACAAATAGTTGTTAACAGTCTTAGGTAGTTAAATGTGCACACTCTTTTACAAATAGTTGTTAACAGTCTTAGGTAGTTAAATGTGCACACTCTTTTACAAATAGTTGTTAACAGTCTTAGGTAGTTAAATGTGCACACTCTTTTACAAATAGTTGTTAACAGTCTTAGGTAGTTAAATGTGCACACTCTTTTACAAATAGTTGTTAACAGTCTTAGGTAGTTAAATGTGCATACTCTTTTACAAATAGTTGTTATCAAACAATGAAAATGTTTTTGATGTTCCCTAGCTATGGCTATAACACTTTTGGATTGTAAGAAACCATCAGCTGAAGAACGTGAAAAATTTGAGGAAGAGGGCAAGCAGTTTGCAGATAGCTGGGTCAAGTTGTTGAACGAGCCTGAAGGTTGCTTATCTTTATCGTATTTAAAGGTTTAGGTATTGAGAGAACTTTGTTCAGTCTAGTGTTTTTTTTTAACTTGAACTATGCATACTCTTTGGGTGACTAGACAGACAAGCAATGGGTATTGTGTATCTTATCTCATCTATCCCTAGTCTGTTGAAGGGGCACTACACATGATCTGTCAACCACCTTCCTACATTCTTGTATTTTTACCTTATGTAGAATCTTTTCCAGTGACAGGACTGTTCTTTCTTTGATGTTCTCTTCACATCACTTTCTTTGTCTGCCTCTACTTCTTTTTCCTGGTACTGTTCCATGAAGGAAGGTCTTTGCTAGCCCTGACGACCTTGTGATATAGTCATTAAGTTTGAGTCTGCATTTTTTTGTCAGCGGTCAGCAGGTCATTGTGGGGCCCACTTGCCATTATGTTCCAGTTCCAAATCTCCTCCTATGTGATTCTGTCTAGGTGGGTATTGGGTATGGAGATTGGAAATGTTTTACAATCTTTGTTAATGATTTTTTTAAAGGAGACATTGATAATGTTGTGAAGTGATCATGTATGATGGCATGACCTTATCCTTTTAGCTCCCAGTGGAGCATAGGGCCAGCAACAGTACTATGCCATCGGTCTCTGTTCTGGGCTATTCCACTCAGTTGGGTCCATGTCCATTCTGCCATCTTTTCTTCTTGATCTATCAATCTCCTCTATTTTTGCTTTCCACCCTTTCTCTTCTCTTGTGGGTTTCAATCTAGAGCCTTTTTATGGAATATTTTCTGCTGTTCTTCACATTGTATGCTTAATCCAGCCTCATTAGCCTTGTTTAATTTCATGCTCATGTAGTGTTGATTGTTTCTCACAGGCTGTAGTTTGAGACTTTGGATATTCTTTTTTTTTAAACTACAAACATACATAGATGACACGTTTGTCTTCATTAGAAGTATTCTTCATTCTCTGCTGTCCCTAACATCTTTACATTCCTCTTATCCCTGGGTGAGAAATGAGGCTTTAATACAAAATCAAAGTTAGTTGAATAAATATAAACATACTTATGTAAAGATATTTTTTTTTGGATTATCACTTTTTGATAATATTTGTTTTTGTGTGTGACAGCTTGCCGACTCTACTGCTCCCTTTACTCTTCCTCTAAATGTGGATGTATACAGAGTTATGTCAATGGCACGTTAGCATTAACAAGGAAACGAAAGAACAGCCATTCAATCTCTGAGAGTGGCCAAAGTGATGCGGTAAATACTCAGTGATTGTAGTGAATAGTACTAACAGAAATATTCATTGATAGTCTATGTCTGCTGCATTGTACAATACAAAGATTTATATTAATTATTGAGTGTAGATCTTCCACTAGCCATAGTATTAAGTTTAGTTGCTCAGACATATTTTATCTTCTTTTTTTACCAACTTAAATTGAATAACCACAGTTTCAACATCAATTGTTTTAGTCTGGTCAAATTTAATTAGCTTCTACAAGTAATTAAGAAGAAATAATACTTGGTAATCTTAATAGACTTGGATTAAATAATAGCAGGACAGCACTATGGTAACTTATATAATGCCACAACAGCTGAAAAAATTAGGAGCAAGCAAATAATTTTTCTCACCTAAATGTTTGCAGTTTTGAAAGATTTGAAACTCTGGCAATAAAATATTCAATTTCAAAGTAATTGATCTAGAACGCAATTGTCAATGTATTTTGAGGAGTGCTTTGTATCGACTCCACAATCATATGACATGTAGATTTGGAAGTGCCTATTAATATATTAACTCATTGAGTGCGGTGGTTTTTTTTTCCAAAAAATGCTACTTTTTTTGAAAAAAAAAAGAAAATGTTCCAAACATGCCTAAAACAAAGATGTATTATTCAAGTACCAATGAAGCTCTAGTAACATATTTGGTATCAAAGTAAGGTAACTGAATGGAGAATGTGAAAATGTAAACGTCTTTCTATTTAAATATAAGATACAAATTATAATCTAAATAATATGACCTTCAAAAAAAAAATGGATGCCAGCTTTAGAACTTCTGAGACCTAAATATAGATTTTGATCTTTGCATTACTGTTGAAACATCATATTAGACTATTGACATCTTTTTCAAAAAGAAATGTGGTAAAACAGTCAATAAAAGATGTTGAACCACTGATTATATTATTATTTTTACATGGCTTTTTAGTCAGAAAAGGGAAAAAATATTGCACTATTTCTACCAATAACA
The DNA here is from genome assembly GCF_947242115.1 of Biomphalaria glabrata. Lineage (NCBI taxonomy): Eukaryota > Metazoa > Mollusca > Gastropoda > Planorbidae > Biomphalaria > Biomphalaria glabrata. Next base: position 17,529,898 of record NC_074719.1, read on the forward strand.
ATAGATACCAGTACTAAATCTATCAATCAAATGTACTCAAATATTATGTAGGCTACATTTGAATCAATGGGATATAGATCTAGATTTATCTTCCTTTTATTTGCCTTGAACATCTTTCATTCTAATACTAGACCAGTGCAAGACATAGGCTAGTGAGAGATCAAAGCATAAATCTAGCTGAAGGACAATAAAAATTCTAATTCATTATACCTAAGATCTAGACCTAGAATCCTAGATCATTATTACTATTCCTTTGCAATAAATTATGGGTCTAGATTAGTTTTATATTTAAAGGCACATTCCTCATCCCATATGCTAGGACAAATTTGTACAAATACTCCTTCTTCCCTAGTGCTATTAGAGCATGGAATGGGTTGCCTGAGGCGAGCTAGCCAGGAAAACCAGTGACTTGGCAGAGTTTAAGTCATTGGTTAATATGCATGACTAAATGCATGACGCGTAGGACGTAATCATCTTCTTTTTTGAAGTAACGTCTGTATTATATAAGATAAGATATATTTCACTTTTATTTAGTAGTAAACCTTTTGGAGTACTTACAAGACAGAGTGCAACTTGAACCTGTATAAGTAGGCCTATAGTCATGGTGATGATTTTTACTGATAAACAATACTAAATAACAATTGCTACAAAATATACGAATAAAAAGCCCAGCATGGTGGATGAATATTGGATTTAGATCTACCATTTCTGTTGTTTTCATTTATCTTAGGCTTAGATCTATAGGGATCTACCCGGGTGTAAAGATAAAATCATGGCATAGATCTAGTCAACCTTTATTCCTTTATCTACATTCCAGACCTAGCCCTAGCCTAAGGACCTAAGGACAATACTAGATCTAAATCTAAATGCTAATAATGTCCAAGTCTGTTTCATCCTATATGCTAAATGTAGATCAAGATCTAAATCTTCATTATTACTAATCGAAGTATAAATAGAACAATTATAAAGCTTCTTCAGTTGTAAAAATTGTGGGTGTGTCTTGGACAAGCATAGCCATGATGTTGTAGATTTTTACAGATAAACAATACTAAAAAAAAAGAAAATAGGCAAAAAATGCCCACAGTGGATGATTATTTGATGTAGATCTACCATTTCATTTCTTTTTATTTATCATAAGCTTAAATCTAGAGTCTAAATCTAGAGATAAAAGCTTAGATCTAGTCAATCTCGATCTACACTCTACACTTAGCCTACTGACAATAATAGATTTAGATCTAAATACTAATAATATAGATATAAATACGCTAAATTTAGACCTACCTGGATCTAATCTATATATCTAGATCAAATTCTTCATTATTACTATTTATTTGTGATAAATTTTAGAAAAATTATAAAGTTTCTTCAGTAGTAAACATTGTGGGTGTGTCTTGGACTAGCATAGTCATGGCGACATTTTTTTACATCGTAAAAAAAAGTAAAAATAAATGTCTAAATAAAGCCAAAAGCTTCTAATTTCTATGTAAACAAAGGATGAAGAACTCTTTTATAAAGTAAAAATAGTTCCACTGTTGTTAGTTAAAAAAGTTTAATTTAAAAATGCAACGAAACAAAGGTAGGATATGAACGTCTATGGGATAGACGTTCCGTGCGTTTAGGGGCAGACAGACCGTCTATGGGATAGACGCTCCGCACTCAATGAGTTAAGACACACTACTAGGATACGCTGAAGAAACAATACGATGAATATATTTTTCTTTAGCCTAATTCCATCAAACTCTTGATTAACAAATTAAATAATCCAACGTATAAAACTTGAATAGAGTAGCTGAAATAAAGCACAGTAATGATAGTGGCATACAAATATAATCCAATAGTGAAGAAGCACATTAAATTATTCATGTAAAACAATGACTGATGATGACTTTCTGACTATCCTCTACTATAGCTACTTTCACATTTATATAGTAGGGTATATCAATCTTTCTTGATAGTTGTCAACATTGATAGAGCTTAGTATCACCTTCCCATAATTTCATTTTCGACCCACTATCTAGTTTATGCAAATTTATTGCCATCCAGAAAAATCTGCATAATTTTATGCTGCACACTGCATCTGACCTAATAATGCTTACTACTACTGGTCAGATGTTATGTGTGGTTGAGTGTGACACTAAATACACAAGTGTGACTAGCCCGCTCTTTCTCTTCTGGTTTACACTCTGGAGTGTGACACTAATACACAATCCATAAAAGAAGCTTTAAGTGCAAGATTCAAATAGTAAAAGTATAGTAGGACTAATGTTAAAACACTAACATAGCTTGCATTCATTTAGATATTTTGACCTTTTATCATTTGGCATTGTTGGCAGCCTGGGACTCATAATGATTTTAAATCTTGTCTTCTCTCATCCTTTCCATGTCTGGTAGAGGCTTGACTTTATGTGAACCAGTCATGCAATATTAAGTTATGTATATTTTAATAAAGTAATTATAATAATCTTGAATTTTATTTATAAAAAAAGGGGTTATAGTTTTTTAAAAGTTTTCTGTTATAATGTTGAAAAAAAGGTAAAATAGAGTAGGGCTATTTATGTTGTTTTTATTTAAATCAAAGTTTGTCACATTGAAAGTCGTAAGGAAAAATGTATTGGACTTCAATGTGACTGGATTTTCTTTGATTAAAAAAAAAAAGGAAACAGATGTTAAACTTTCGCACACACTATACAGTCTTAAAATATATTCATGAAAATCCTGCAATGAATCGCCAATGTATAATTTTGATTTGATATATATCTTGTATTTCATGAACATCAAGTAATAGTACTAAACAGTATGCCTGTTGTAATAGGTTCCAAAGATACAATGCTAGAATCAGTTCTTTGAATGGGCATGTAGCTCATGTTTTAGTTGTATGTTCTAGTTGTAGTAATATCATTGTTTGATGTAAGCTCCATACATTTCAGTCTGAGACTGTGTCTGTGAACACTGAGCCTTCTGAACAGTCTGAGCCTAGTGACCGAATGAAATATCTTGTGAGTCTCCTCAAACAATCTCAAGCCATTAAAGAAAAGCTGCAGAAAAAAAGGTGACACAGATTTAGTTGTTGAACTTTGTCTGGATGCTTGACTAGAACATGTTTGTTCTTGAATATTTTTGTGTACTATTGGTGTTCATACTGGATGGCAAGCTAGAAATACAGACGGTTACCAAACCTTTGATTTTTTTAAAGACTATCTCTCTTGAAAACCCTGAAACTAGACACTGTTCTTTTGATCTGTATTTCTGCTTGACTTTAATGGATAGATCTTCTGTGTATTTTATGTCAGATAACATTTGGTAGCCATTTTGACAACTACCAATAGTATATGAAACACTGCAACTCATCCTTAATCTTCAGAATCGATGCCATTGTCATTAGTTATTTACTTATAAAGCAACTTTTGTTTTATCCAAATTTCTTTTGAGTTAGGATATCCTAGTACTATTATTTTGTAACATTTCATGTATCCAATTAGACTTACTTAGAATTAAATACTCCTGGACAATGTATGGTGCATTAGGAAGAAAACTTGCCTCTTTATTTCAAAAGTATAAAAATGTTCTGCTTTGCCACCATGATTTTTAAATTTGTATAAGTACTGTTTATCATACCCCTAAAAGTAAATCTGTTTTCTCTACATTGTTCTAATTGTTTTGGATTCTTTTATTTTATTAAGACATATACTGATGTTCTCTCCATTGTTTATTTCCTGTAGGAGTTTCACTGATGAAGAGGTGAACAGTTTAAACAAGAGCCTTGACCAGTTTGTTCTGTCCAACAGAGTTAAGTTAATGAACTTGGGAATCTGTGAACGGGGCTGCCAGAGAGTGTTATGTTACTCCAACAATTTCTTGCGTAAAAAGACTGCCAGCTATAGCCAGGTATTAAATTTGTTTGATGTAAAATAGTCTATATCAAAATATATAATAAAGTGTGCTTACACTGAAAATTTATTCGTATAGACCTAACCAAAAATCAATGGGAAATATATTTATATTTGTAATTATAGATCAATACAGCTGTCGATTTTAGACAAATAACTTTACTTTCAAAATGTTTTATCATCTTGAGTTTCGTTATTTATATAGCAAATTCATGCAATCTGTTGATGTCCAGATGACCATTCTAGATATTTATTTCTGACTGAATCTCAAAAGTGACCTAGAAACTTATGAGATAATGTACTTATTTTATCTACAGAACAATTTGTGTGAAGGCTTGTTTTTACATTGTGCTTAATAGATTTGCTTGTAAATGTCTATTGAAAATGGATTAACTCTAGTGTTTGTCACAACTTATTTCAACACACTGAAGAAACACAGTGTAGAATATCTTTTCCTTGAGTTTAATGTTTTTTAAACTCAGTTCCATAAAACAAGTAATACAACGACAAATAAACAAAATATAAATCACTTGTACAACTAATTACTTGACTGTCACTTAGTATTACATTGAATAAATAAAGCACTCTGAAGATAATGATGATTCATAAAAATCCATCAAAGAATACTTAACACTAAACAATCTACCTTTTATACTATTGTACAAAGACATTTCTGAGTTGTTAGTCTTTTCTTCTAGATTATACCTTGACCTTTGATCTTTTCTAAATCTCTCTAAATTAGGGTTGCTTCAATATTTCTTCAAGGTTTTTGAGATGATTCAGTCTAACTGTAAACAACGTTTTTTCGTATTTTACATACACGCACAGAGTGACACATTAACCTGGTCAGCCCTTTTCATCCACTTGTGCACTGAGGCCCTGCAAACCCACTCATTCTCTTCTGGCCTAAACACAGAAGTGTGACAGAGTTGATGTTGGATAATATGTTAATCTTTATAATATACAATATGCAATTGCAAAAGCGTATTTCTCCTTAGATGATAACATAACAGACTGCTAATTGCAATAGTGGATTATCTGATCATTTATTTCTCTTTATTATAAACTATTATCTAGTATCTCAAGATCTAGTTTTTCCTTCCCTTTTCTTTAGTCACTAAGATGTGATGTTTTGTTGTTTTGTTTTGTTTTTCCCATGCACACTAAATAGTTGATATATGTAATATGTTATGATACAGTGTTTTTATTGGTTTTCTTGTTGATTCTAGGCAAGGCTACAAAAAACTAAACTTGCAACTCGTCTTGCCAACTGCATAGATCTCCAGGAGCTACACAAAATAAAATGTTGCGAGAAGGAGTGTTGTTTGGTAAAACATTTGTTGATTTACTCTTTATTTCTTGTTTCATAGTTTGGTAAAAACAGCAAACAGTATAACTCATGCCTTTACATTTTGATGTCAGCGTTTTGACTAATAATCTGATCTTAGATCTTCATTGTAGCTAATAAGATTCATACTGAGAACAAATTATAGATTATACATTTTATAATTTTTCTCAAAATATAGATTATAAAATTGATAAATTAGAACAAGTTGTGGATTATAAGTTGGATATTTGCTTTTTACAAGTTGAAGATTATGATGTATAAAAATTGTTAGTCTGAGAAATTTATATTTTTACCTTTGAAAAAGTTTTTTTCTCCATTGGTTGCTGTTAAGCTGTTGATCTTAAATGTTCAAATGTACACACTGTAAATGTTCTTTTCCTACGCAGGTGACAGCCAACAGTCTTGACAAATTGAAAGAATGGAGAGAGCAATCTCAGGTCAGCCAGAACGACATGTGGAAAGTTATTGCTGAAATGTTTGGCTCTAAATGTGAGTTCTATTTACAATAGTAAATAGACTTATTCTTTTCCGTTGTCTGGGATTTTCAATGTTGTTGAAGTGAATTTTAGTATTAACTAGCTGATACCCATGTAGGTTTATTTTTCCCTGAATATGCCTGTATTACAATGCTACCCAAAAACATAACACAATTATCTGACACTCAGTTCTATAGTCCCCTTTTTTGTTCATTTCATCCTTCAGTCATACAACCTGCAACCAACTAATTAAGAGTGTACAAACACTTCTTTGGCCCATCAGTTGTAGTCCTAAAGAAAGAAATGCATTCTCGTCTGCCTGCGTTATAACACCATGCTCCATTGCACACACTGCGCACAATTCCTTTGTGTATCCCTCCACTGAAACATGCCTCCCCTTGAATTACAGAAGTGCCTAAAGATTACACACTTCTGGTTAGTTTCACTTTAACCATTTATCTTTGTTGTTATTTTTATTATTTAGCTAAACAGCCAGCATTACAATTAAATCCCAGCATATTTTATGGCATTCTCTAATAGAAGCCCTCCATTTTTGGAGTTTGAATTCTAGTTCTTAAGAATGACAGTTTTGATTAGTGTGACCTCTCACCCCCTCCAGTCTTTAAAAATGCAGGCCTGTAATGCAGTTTTAAAACACTGCACACACTTTTTTGGGTCATAACTTGCAGGACTAAATGGTAAAAAGTTGCATCCTCAGATAGCCAGCATTATGCTGTTCCCTCTCCACAGTACTTCATGCATTGTGTGGATAGTCCCTGAATTCTGTGTTCTTGTTCTAGCTCTAGAAGAGATATAGATTTTGATCTAGATCTAGATTTATATTATAGACAATGCTTTAATATAGTCTTATCTATACACACACATGTTTTTGTTATTGAAAATAGCAACCTATTCATTCAGCTTTATTTATTGTCTACATTTCATATAACCCTGTCTAGAGCTAGATCTATGTCATAAAAAAAAAAGAGGAAGTATCTAGGAAGAAACATTTTTAAAAAATGTAATGAAAGAAAGATATGCACTGAATCATGTTAATGAATGCTTCAAAAAGTGAAATATAAGAAAAAAAAAAAATTATTTGGGGTAAACTAACCAATGCAGATTTGATAGTGAAAAAATTGTAGTTGTTCCCACAATTGGGAGCACTAGTGATGAATCAGTAGGTGAGCTAGAACTCTTAAAAATATATAATAGATTAATAAGGAATCACTTCTGGGATATCTCAAAAACGCAAAACATGGGCTTCATATTCTTGAGCTCTGTGCTCAATGGACTCTGGAATTTCATTAAAAGCTATCTTAAAAACATTATAGAAAATCATAAACCATCTAAATACTCATCAAACAAAATAAACAAATGCTGATTTAATAATAAATTAAAAGAAACTTTGCAAACATAAAAAAAAAAATATTTAGAAAATTTGAAGAAACTAAGGCAGAAAGAGTTTATATACTGTATATTAAAATAAAATTCTTAACCCAAAAAGTAAGCAGACAGCTGCAGAGTGAATACATAAACAATGTAATATCTAAGGATAGCAATAAAAACCTATTGTCATACATTAAGTCTAAGAAAATGGAAACAACAGGAGTAGGGTTTATTAAAAGAAACTTCTACAAATTAAATAAGAGCATACAACTAAAATGTTATTTAAGCTTGGTTAGACCAATAATAGAATATGCATCCTCTGTTTTGGACCCTCAACTCAAGAAAACATTCGGAAACTGGAAGAAACACAAGATAGAGCAGTGAGATTCATAACAAACGAATATTCACATTTTAGAGTAACACCTTTAATAATGAGCAAATAGATGCTGTCTTACTAGATTTTGTAAGGCTTTTGACAAAGTTAATCACGATAGCGTGCTTAAAAAATTAGTTGGACGCAATTTTATTTTTTTTTTGAAGTAACGTCTGTATTTGATAAGATGAAATGATAAGACTCAATACTTTTAGTGGAACTACGGTTTGCAGGTATTTTCAATGCACGGACCAAAGGTTTGAAACTCACTCCCCTTTGATCTCAGACAGACAACATGCTACACTACATTCCAGAAGAACATTAAGATCTACCTGGTTAAAACTTTTTGTCATTTTAACTCTTGTGTTATGTTTGTAATGTTAACACAGCACCTTGAGCCTACATCATGTTTGTGAACAGCGCTCTATATATTCAATTATTATTGTCATCATTCTCCCTACTTTATGTGCTTGTCACATTCCTTGTTTAGTATTGTGCATGATAGTTTGACAAGACCATTAAGTATAAAGTGCACTTACCATTATCTCAACTCTATGGATTGGTACTTTATGCATCTCTGCTGAGCTTTCAACTAGCACTGACTACTTGTTTTCTTGCTACTAAAAATGTATCTCACCTTATAATTATACTCCCTGACTCTGAACGCAGTTTTGTATTTGTCAGGTACTGGGTCCCAAACTGGTCACTGCGCCAAGTTTATCAAGATGGTGACCGGCTGCTGCAACACTACCATACAGAAAGTCTACTTCAACATCCTGCTAGCTAAAGGGGACACCAGGAAACCAGAGCATGGAATGAAGCATCATTGGAAGAGGCAGAGAAAAAATAGTACTAAGAGCTGTGAAGGTTAGTTCTGACAGGTTTTATAATTTATTTTTTTCTATACATATCCAGAATAATAATAGCACATTAAAAAAAAAATACTATTATATAATGCATCTTGAGTGCACTGTAGGTGATGGAGCATCTGGGAGAAGGTGCTGTCTTTATTCGCTAAACTAATAGCTACTCATATTGAGTCGGGTATCAAACTCAAGCTTCTTTAATAGTCTGCCTTGGGGTTAATACCACTTTTAGCTGGCATCCCACTTTGGTTATAGGGGCTCGCTTAAAAAGAATAGTAGTCTTCAAAGCAGATGTTTTACTACAAGTAATAAGTAGCTTTGGAGGTGCAGTGGCTGAGTGGTAAAGTGCTTGACTTCTAATTTTGGGATCTGAGTCCAACCAGCTATAATAGGAACCTGACATTAGTTGGGGGAAAAGTAAAGGTGGTTGGTCATTGTGCTGGCCACATAACACCCATGTTAACCGTGGGCCACAGAAACAGATAACCTTTACATCATCTGCCCCATGGTCTGAAAGGGATACTTTTTTTTTTTTAATAAGTAGCTTTGTGATCTACAAGAAGTTCTTGTAAATTTAATTTGATTAATAATTTAAAATATTTTATCCAGAAGTATTAAAACTATATTTAGAATCAAAATGTGTAGCTTAAAATGACTTTTAATATGCTCTCTTTTAGAGGTTCTTCATAGCTCTTCAAAGGGACTTGCTAAGAAAATGAAAATAATTAGAATCAGTAAGGACAAACAGCAGTCTGTGACCTTCGCATTGACAGAGTCTACACACCTCAAACCTGATGTGACATTGACAGAGTCTACACACCTCAAACCTGTGAATGTGACATTGACTGAGCCTCCACAATCAGTAGCATTTGTAGAAACTAAACAGGCAGTAATGTCTACTGTTAATAATGTGCAGCTTCCAATAGAAGCTATGCCCACTGCAGCTGCTCCAGTCTGTGGTCAGATTTCTGCTATAAGTTCTGAAGGGAGTCCAGGAAATCAAGTAAGTTTTTGTTTAGTGCTCTATACCTGGCATTGAGATCTTTATTTTTTTTTCTTGTGTTAGGTGCAATTAAAATGTTAAGAATAACAATAGTGTAAAGTGAGGGATTATACTGTATTCTGTCTTACAAGACAATCCTTGCACAGATAAGCTGGATGAGCAGTCTAAATCTACACATCTATGGCTGAGACTTGGGATCCACTATTTATGCTTTGGACAACAGTCACTAATTATGACTAATAATTGTGGTAACTTTTGTGAAACACTATTGCTTGTTATATTTCCCTTGGTTCAATCCTATTTTTACGAAACTTATATCAACTCTGTCTGTCTGTCTGTCTGGTCAAAAGTTTGTACACGTTATTTCTCCTACACCCAATCTTGGATCCAGCTGAAATTTTGCGCAATTATTTCTTTTACCTGACAACACAAGAATCATTTTAAAAAATTAAACAATTAGTTAATTGGTAATTGATTATGTTGTTTGATATCTCGAGAAAGGGAAATAAATTGTGCTTGATGAAATCGTGCTATAAGCTGAATTAGCCTCATTTATATTTTGTTGTCTGAGGCTTAGTGAACACAACCATGAAATAGAAACAATAGATAACTAAACAATCTTCCATGTTCATAGAATCTTTGCTAGCAGTATGGTTACCACATTAGCTTGAGAAGCCTGAAAAGGCTTTAGCCCACAAATTTAAATTCAGATTGTTCCCCCAGATGCCCCTTTTTTTCTCCTCTTACCCCTTACAACTGGTCCAGACAAGTGATAAGATCATAGTGTATTGAGACAAGCGATAAGATCATAGTGTAGTGAGACAAGTGATAAGATCATAGTATATTGAGACAAGTGATAAGATCATAGTGTAGTGAGACAAGTGATAAGATCATAGGGTATTGAGACAAGTGATAAGATCATAGTGTATTGAGACAAGTGATAAGATCATAGCATATTGAGAAAAGTGATAAGATCATAGCGTATTGAGACAAGTGATAAGATCATAGTGTATTGAGACAAGTGATAAGATCATAGCATATTGAGACAAGTGATAAGATCATAGCGTATTGAGACAAGTGATAAGATCATAGTGTATTGAGACAAGTGATAAGATCATAGTGTAATGAGACAAGTGATAAGATCATAGTGTATTGAGACAAGTGATAAGATCATAGTGTATTGAGACAAGTGAAAAGATCAAAGTGTATTGAGACAAGTGATAAGATCATAGTGTATTGAGACAAGTGATAAGATCATAGTGTATTGAGAAATTTAAAAGCATGAAATTGCGCTAAACAAAAACAATTGGTAAAAAATATTTCTAATTGCACAGATTAATTAGTGTTGGTCTATATCTATTACAAATTTAATGACATGACTGATCCAAACTAATTGATACACTTAATAGAAGCTTTGTTTAAAAAAGTATTCTTTTAGTCTCCTACTGACAGCTACTACTTTTATATAGTTTTTTTATATTTTATTTTAAGCGTTGCATGTATATGGCAATCATAAAATAAGATTTTTTTAATGCTGTTTATTTATGCTATTTAATTTTTACTTGAAAATTTGAGAAACACTTTTTTGTACTAAATATTCATTTTTATTTCACAATAAAATAGTCTTGATATTAAATTCATTAACTTTGAAATTGTTCTTTACTTGACTAGCTCACTATGACAAGTCTACCAGTTGCTCAACAAGTCAGCTCCATGAGCTGTCTCTCTGCCACAGCAACAACAGAGAGCTCCAGCCAGCCAGTAGACATAGAACAAACATTGAAGAAAGCAATACCCCAGCTGTGTGGCAATCTTGAAGATGTCAATGTGAGTAGGCTTGGACCCCTATGTGAAGAATGAACATCTGGCTTTACTTACCATAGTTTTGTCTCTGTAAAATGCATCAGATCATTAGATGGTTTTTATAGATGGAAAAAATAGTCTGAGACAAATGGTGGGATAAAATATTTCATAAAATCTTTTTTATTTTTCTAAAATGTCTGTTTCCATGTTCTTTAGTAGGTATTAATACATAAGTTTGAAAGGAATTTTATTTGCTAGCCTTTACTGCTGTAACATTTATGTAGTTTGTTTTATTCCGAGGCCTATTATATTGAATAAAATACTACATTTTCATTAATGTTGATCAGTTTTTTTTTTATGTTTTATTGTAATAGATTTGCAGTTATGTAGATGGAAGTACATGATGTAAACTAAAATGATGTATTTTCTTTTCTCCAGTCAACTATAAAACTGTTGGAGCTTGTCACTGGACTTGTAGAAATACAGAGACAGAAAGATAGTCAACAATTACCTCAGCAGTCTTTGACTGGTCTGGTCGGTAGAGTGCAGACAGGAGACAGTAGCTCAGCTGCATTGACCACTTCTGGCCAACTTCACATACAGAGTAAAGTTCCTCAACCAGTTCCAGCCAAATCTGGTTCTACCATGGCCCACAGTACTTTCCTTAAAAAAACTGAAACTGTGACTCTGGTCAGTTCACCATCATCCAGGGCGTCATTCACAGATCCGATGTGTACAACCTCTATGTCCTTAAGACAAATACACTCTTCTGCAGGTCCACCGGTACCAGCAACATCACTAGGATCACTTATCACAACCACCATAAATTCATCTCAATTAGAACCAGCTCCAGTTTCCAGCCTAGACATGACTCATCTTCAAGCTGTCACTATAAATCCAGCTCCCTCACAGCTACTGGGCACTGGAAATTATGTCCAGATATTAGCCAACAACATGTCTCAACTGACCAGTGGTCAACAAAGACTGGTCAGTGGCAAGCCTCCGCCAGGCACCACCTCATTTATTTTAACAGGCCAGCTTAAACCTGACAGCTATGAAAACAAGGATAACTCTGCTTTTAGTTCCCAAACAAGTCTCGCAACTCTGTTGACCTCCTCTAATCCAATAACTCAGACCATAGCAACATGCACTGAGACACAGGCTCTGGAGTCCAATCAATTTTTGAACAGTTCGTCCCATTCTGTCACTAGTCACAATGCCCAGCCATCTACAAGTTTTGAAACTGGTTTTACTGTACTCAAGCCACCAACATCAGACAATATAGTTAGCTCTGACTCAATAACTCAGTCAATGTCTCATCCACCTTCACAGCAGTTCAGTCTGATTAGTTCCAATAGAGAGTCCAACAGTACAGCTGTGCCAGGCAGCTCCAGTGTCCAACATAAATATACTTCTAGCATTGTATGTGGGACAACATCTGGAAACCTCTCTACCAATGTGTTAGACCTGAGAGATAGTGTTAATTATAGTTCTTCAATTATCTTCTGTGATAGGCCTGTGCTACAACCTGACAAATCATTTAAACCAGTTTCAAATGTGAATGTAGTACACTCACAGGCCAAAAGAGCCATTCTATTCAGTGATGATACTAGTAACAAGGATCAGACAAATATGACTTATAACACAGTTAATGCTCCACAGAATAGCAACACTATAAACCATAAATCTCATGCTGTACCAGATTCCAACCTTTCTCAATCCCCTATTTCTTTGACCTCTCACTTGGTTTATAATCAAGAGCTACAAGAAATTTTAGCCGAGCAAAGGCTAAAAACTAGCAGCGGCTTAAGTTTGACATCATCGCTACAAAGCAACATGCCATCCAACATTCCCATAGAGACACCTTCTTCCTGTGGTTCAGGTTCCTCTGTGTTTGATGCCTTGGTAGATTCCCCTTTGAAAGATAGTAGCCACCAAGTGTTTCCTATGGCTCAACCTTCTACTAAAGGCTCTCTACTGTGTGAGATGCTTCTTAGAACGGGGTCATTGCCTGGCTTGAGTGTATCTGATAGTCACAGTTCTCCTCTTCCCATTTCAACTACATCAACTGCTTCAGAATCTCAAAGACTTTTGAACTTCAGGACCATAGCAGTCTCAAACACAAACTCACAAAATGCTGTGAATGAATGCTTCATACCTTGTTCCAGTCAAAGAACAACAGAGAATGCTCCTACACCTGGACAGTTGAATGGCTCTCAAGTTGGGATTCCTAATGATTTAGTGAATCAGCCTTCCTTGAAAATGAATAGAATGTACAAAACAAGAGATCCTCCTCAAGTAGGGATTGTAAATCCTTACATCTCATCAACCCTGGATTCAGTCAGCAATCAGTCAAGCTTAATTAACACTTTGATTGCTAGTGGTTCAACAGTTGTCAATGAGGTAGATGACCAGAGAAGGGGAGATCAATCTGTTGTTTTAAGCAACAACCAAGCAAGACATACACAGCAATTTCTTAATCACCAACCTCTCAGAACAAATTCAGTATCCCAGGCTGAACCAATCAGTCTGCAGGCAATGTTGGAAGGAGTACATGCAACTGTTCCTTCAGTTACTGGCCTGTTTGACAGGCAAAGTAGCTCCACTGTTAGCGAGCCTAAACTTAATGTGACTGCCACTGCACCTCCAGAGCAGCCTGTCAATCCAGTTAGCAATGACATCCCAAATGTTCAAAGTCATGTTATGAATACTGCATCAAGTAACTCTGATTTAAGTCAAACTATTCTTATCCCTGTCAGTGCAGCAGGTCAGCACAGTGGACCCTTGATGTACTCTGCTATATTATGTCCAAGTAATGGCCCAATTAAACTGGTGCCAGTCATGCTAGCCAGTGATCAGAGCATGCCAGTATTTGCTCCTAGTGCGCAGCCTATAGAAGAAGTGGCTGTAATGGGTGCCCAGTCACATTCTCACCAGACCAGCAATTTAGCCACAGCAACAAATATAAATCCAGCTCCCAGAGTTGCCATGCAGACTTCACTCCCTAGCAATCTGTCTCAACAATTTCTCCTTAGCCAGGGAAATGACCATCAAAGCAGCTCATCCGCAGTGACATTGAGCCTCAACAATAATCTTCATTTATATCTTAGTCAGTCAGATGTCTTGAAAGCCCAGGTAATGCCCAATACATCAGCGACTCAGATGATACCCCGGACACAAACTGTCCAACTGATGCCCCACACTCAAGCTGTGTCTGCCCATTCCAACAGTGAACAAGCCATTCTACCATCTGGGAACTTAGCTAGTCTTGCTCTGCCTTGGCAGTCACTTGGAACAGTCCATGAGAGCAGTAGGGAGTCCAAGTCTTCTGTCACATACATGTCTGGACCAGAATCTCAACTTGGTACAGGTCATTCAAGTTGTCCTAAAATGTCTGTCTGATCTGTTGTATATCCTTGTCATGGTGCATAATTCAAAACTTATCTGGATGTTTTTGGCATAAGAATTTCAGATGATTATACCCCCCCCCCCCCCCCCAACAAAATATATAATAATAAGCATTTTGTCACTCTACAATAGTGTAGATCAGTGATGCCCAAAGTACGGCCCGCGGGCCAGAACCGGCCCGCGAAATGGTTCCATCTGGCCCGCCGAAACGTCGGCACAAAAAGTAGCAAAAAAGCTGAAAATGTATCTTTATCTTCGTTTATGAGTTTATAAAATGGAACTCTGAATGTAGAGTCTACCAGAAAAAGTGAATGGATCTTTTTGTGGAACATAAGTCAACATAAAGAAAGTCTGACTGTTTCAGAAACAACAACATATACAGCGGCAATATAAAACAAATATGAAGGCCTTCTTGGTTTGAGCTGCGTATAAAAGATTGGTTAAACCACCATGGTTAAACTACGCCAAGAGATTGGAGGGTCGATGGGAATATTTTCCAAAAAGAGATAAGAAAATAAGTTGGTGATAAAGTTAACTAAAATGTTGCTCACATTTTAAGTAGAGAAGTGAAGCCATTTTTAGATGCGTAAAAAGTGATAGACTTTAACTATCCCATTAAATGAATGTCAGTTCTAGATCCAATAGTTTTAAATCGTTTCAGTGAATTTTGATTTCATTTTTTTTTTACCTTTTTGTTGATGTGGCCCGCGACACGCGTGTCGAAAGTTAAAATGGCCCGCAGGTCGAATTAGATTGAGCATCACTGGTGTAGATGGTATACATTCCCCCCCCCCCCCCCTTCCCAAAAAAAAAGTTTTTATAAATATTTCGACTATTTCATAAATACTTATTGCAAACTATGAAAGTGTCAGATTCCTACCTGAGACCAGGATCATGCTTTCCCCCCCCCCCCCCCCCCCATTTATAATGGGAATATGTTGCTGCTAGATATTTCTTTTTTTATGTGTCTTTTAAAATGACAAAGTCCAAGACAATGTTGTTAAAATGTTTTATTAAATTTTATAAATCCAAATTGTTGAGTAATTACATCTAGAAGTTGTACATCTTTCATATGTACTGTGTCAGTCCAAGTCTAGAAATAATGATTAATAAAACTGGTTCTTTTCACAAAGGCAGAATTTGATATAACAGATAGTTGTTTTTTTTCTAGCAACCGAGTCAAAAGTTCTTATAGAAGGTTCTTTTGTATTCAATTACTCTGTAAGCCCCAAATTAGACTTTAGCTTCTTGTATGGTCTGAACAATGTGAGGCAAACCTAAAAGTGTGAATTGAATTCCACTCTAATTCTAGACCTTGGTGGTAAAGTTTTATTTTGAAATTGAGATAGAAATTAAAGCAAACAGCACGAATTAATTTGCTTAGATAGAAACAGAGTTAAGTGCTTGTTGGAAACAGAGTTAAGTGGTTGTTGGCAACAGAGTTAACTCTTTCTCTCCTAACGGATGATACCAGCGTTGATTCCACCAGAATGTGGTAAATAATTACGGAGAGAAAGAGTTAAGTGCTTGTTACCAATCTTCACTTTTGTTACCAAACATTTCCCCCCAAATTATGTCCCTTTTGCCTTGCACTGTTACTTTTTTACTTGCATAATATAGATTAGATATTAGAAATAGCATATAAAGTAAAATGTTTCCATTCCTCTCTTACAGAACTTACAGAACAATCAACAATTTCTACAGGGCTGCAAATCCCTAAACAAAAATGGTCCTCTGGCTCTGCCAGTTTTTCCACATTGTCCTTAGGAAGCTCTTCTGAAGAAGAAAGCAAAGTATTCACCAATTCAACCTCTCTTCCCGAAACTTTGAATCAGATTATGAATAGCAGTACATTCAGTTTGATACATGCACCACAAGTGGTAATGAATGCAGAACTAACACCCCATGAATCTCAGCCAATCATCCACAATGGCAAATGGTCCTTGAGTAAACCTGAGATGGGTAGGTTCTCTGAGGATACTCAAGATGCCTATTTAACTCAGAATGTACAATTACATTCTCTAAGATCTGATGTCCCTAAGTTCTCCACCAACAAAGGTGCAAATGTCAGTGAGAGCCAAACTGTGTTACCTATTTCCGTTCAGAATTCTTCATCTTTACTTCAGAATACCACATCTGTTGTACTTGATTCCAATTCTGGTAACTTTCTAATATCTGGAAATCAACAAAGATTTCTAGGATTGAAAAGTGAGTCTACAGTATCACAGACATCTAGTGCATTACCTAGCCAAAATTGTACATTTCTACTAGTACCTGATCAGCCTAACTATCCAACATATCAAATAGCAATGAACCCTGGTGACCTTCTAACTTCTAATGGTGATAAATGCTTTCAGAACATTCTGTCAGGCTCTCTTCAGTCACAAACCTTTGCCCAACAAACTACATCTCAAAGTCCTAAAACTTTGCTTGAACCGAGTGCTGCTTTTTTACCTCTTAGGACTCATGGTCTTGAAACAAAAGTGAGATCCAGAGAGGATACTATACAGCCAGATTTTTATAATAAAAGTACAATAACTCCTCCAAGTACAGTTTCTCATGCTGAAGTACAGTCCAAAGAAAGTGGCAAATCTTCACACCTGCCTTTGTTGCTGAAGAGGCCAAGAAGGACTTCTCACATCTCTGAATCTCAGTTATCACTACAGCCAAATGTGGAAGCCAAATCAACAGATGAGTCCCGGTTCAAATGTACAAACATGTTTTCAAAAGGTTCTACAACCAGCCAGCAATCCACAGATTCAATGTCTAGAGCCAAAGAGCCCAACTTTGTCAAATCCCATTCTACCTCTGTGAATCCTGTCAGTGAAGTAGCATCATTGTATCAACAAAACCCAGCCATCCAAACTGGGCAAACTATCTCAAGCAATACAATTTCTTTGCCCAACCTGACAAACAAACCAGGAGATGTAACAACTATAAGAAATAGAGAAATCATAGATCTAACATTAGATAGTCCACCCCGCACACCCCCATCTATGCATAGCACCTCAGTTGTGCAGGCAGATACTCAGCAACATCAGTTGTGTGACACACTTCAGAAGCCTGCACCAAATGTTGCTGTGAACAACCAACTGTGTGACCCTTCTCATGGGAACGGGGGGATGAATACTGGCACTGCTCTTCTCAGTCACAACATTCTACCTCAGATTTTACACCTTTCACAAGCATCTCAAGATGATGCAAAAGAGTTTGCACAGGAATTAGTGAATGTCCAATTCGTAGTCATAGCTCAGCCAAACAAGTTGCCCGTGACTTTTTCTACTGGAGCTGGGACATGTGCATCACAGGGTCTGTCAGACAAGGCTTTAGCTGATTTGATTAGCTCTTTTGCTTCTCAGGCTAGTGCCAGCACCAGCATGGTTCTTCAGAGTCAAGCACAGACTAGTTCTAGTGCTAATAAGGAAATGAATCTTGAGCTAACTGATTTCAAGTCAAAAGAAAAAGAACAACAAACATTGCTTCCAGAATCTTCGACATATGATTTAAATAGCCAGTTGACAATACAGCCTTCTAGAAGTGTTTCCCAAACAGAATGGAGTGGCGGGCTAACTACTGCAGTGACTAACAGTAGTACCTTTAAGCCCTCATCCAGTGGATTGTCTTTGTCATTTTCTACCACTCAGCCCATTTCTCCCTCCATGAAATCCCCATCAGTACCAATACCATGTCCCTCCAAACCCCAGCTGGCCTCAGTGGTCATGTTCACACGTGCCACTAATACCCCATCTGGTGCTGTTGGACCCCCTAACATAACTGTGATGTCACCTTCAAGGCTCAGGCTTGAGCCCAGTACCATCTTATCAGCGGTTGTAACAACAAGCCAGTTAAGTGTTACCACTTCATCATTGGTAACAAGCACTGTAACTACTCCCAGAGCACAGGTTAGTATATCTAGATCATCTACAGGGGAACAAGCCAAGCAAGCTTTTGATTCATCTCCCCATTCTTTTGCAAGAAGTTTGCCTTTAAAGATATCTACACATTCTGAACAAACTTCAAACATCAGAACAGCAGATTTGAGTTCAGTACCACCACTAGCCAAGAGAGCTTTGCCAGCTACAAAAAATATGCCAGCTCCAAAACCTAAGAAGAATACTGTGTTAGAACTTTTAAAAAACAAAGAACTAGCAAGAGTAGCAAGTGGTGCTGTTACCACTTCAGCATCACTGTCTGTAGCTGTTAATCAACACACTAATGTGTCTAGTTCAACAGCAACAAACCCTAGTGCAGTACCTTTTCTATTCAAGAATGGCCCTCTGTTAATTAACCAATCTAGCAGTCAAGCTCCATCTTTGACTAGTAACTCCAATATTGCAAACATTACTTTATTACCAGCAAACATTAAGACAGCACTAGAGCCACATCAGCTAGTTATTCGTCCTAATGCTTTACATGAAGCTAAAATTGCACCTCTGGGAATACAAATAATCTCACAAGTTCCGATCCAGCAGCAGACAAGTGGCTGCTCTGAAGGGTCTGTTTTGCCAAAGCTGGCTATAACTCCACAACTGCAAATCTCTGCTGCACAAACAGCCAATGTATCTAAACCATTGTTATCATCAGAGTCAAAGTTAAAAATTATTAGCCAGCCAAGAAGCTCATTATCTTTGCTAGCCAAACCCATAGTATCAGGGGAAAAGCATTTTACTCTAATTAACTCAAAACAAAGCAATGAAACTTCTATCCAGAAAAGCTTTGTTAGGTCAGACTCTAGTGGAATAGACCACAATCTGATTGCTGGTCCCATCATCCCATCCACATCAGTATTGCAGTTTCAGAAACCCAAGCTAAATACATCTTTCAGCTCTTCAGATGCTGTTCATTCCATGGCTACTTCTAATGCTACTTTCAAGCTCAAATTACCATCTCAGCATGTGAATTCAAATGTGAAACAGTTTTCTGAAAGGAAGACTTTGCTATGCACTCAGCAAGACAGTTCACCTAATGCCATATTGTTAAGTTCACAGCCAACAAAAGCCCAGCAATTATCAGAGCCACAGTTGTGTAAATTCTCCTTTGCTCAGCCTGTCCTCACAGCGTCTAACCCAATGCTCTCCAATATGCTCTTCTCTAATCAAGCCACCTTGCCATCACCCAGACTACCAGACTCTTCTCATCATGTGCCTGATGGGTCTGACCATTATGATCAGAAGTCACACAAAGTAAACGTGGTCAATGCCCAGCCAACCATAGCAAGGATGTTGCGAGCTAATGGTCCTCTGGCTACACCTCAACCCACTACTGACATGCCAAGTGGAACACAAAGTTCTAAACTTACTTCCAACTTCTCTCCCTTTTCTAAAAATATGTCAAGTTCCACAGCCCATCAGCATGCTTCAAGTCACAATTCCATGGCTGGAGAGTCATCAAAGTCATCTTTCATTCAAAGTCACACTAAACATGAAAAAGATCATTTTAAAAATGGAAGAATTGATAAAATAATCAATGATATTTACAATAGAGATGAAGATGGGGAGGAAACATTGCATCTTGAAGACAACCAGGCTTATTTCAAGAATTCAAACTCTGCAACACTCCAACTAACTAATATGCAGACTTCAATGGTCCAGGAAACAGCTAATATGTCTAGTAATGAGATGATAGGAGATCTTGAACTGAGGCAAATCAATCCTAATATGATAGAAAAACAAACACCCTCATTGTCTGCAAATGCCTCACAAACTTGGAAGAGTCCCAAGAAAGTGAAAGTTAGAAAGCTCATTCCTAAAATCAATAAGAAGTGTGTTCAATTTTCTGATCAGCTGACAAAACCATCAACTCTATCCTCTTCTGACTATTCTCACTCAACACTGGATAAACAAAGCCAATCATCTAGTGTCTATCCTAAAAGTTTTTCATCACTAGAAAGGGACTTAATCCATAATAGTCCATCCCACCATCAAGCTCACCAGGAAAAGAATCCTTCTGAAAGCAGACTTCAAGAACTTTTGTCCCATGACAACCAACAGGCAGACTCTGCCTCACAGCCAAGGCCCAGTCTTGCTGGCCATCAGAATGTGTACAATGACAAGGCAAACCAAGTTAGGAGCCATTTGGTTCCAGAAAGATGTTCAGGCTATGAGAATTACCTCCATGTCTTCAAGCAGCACTCCTCTGAGCCCACAGAAAAAATAGCTGTTAATACGGCTAGTAGTTTACCACTTACAACTGATGTCTCAGTACTGTCCAAATCAAGCATGCAAAACAGTTCTTCCCCCTCAAGTTCTGACAGAGACCAGCAGTTGCCTCAGAAGGTGTATGTCATGCCACAAGATCAACATCAGTCATTAGATCAAACTCAGTTTGTCCATAGTTCTTTTAATATTCTTTCAGACAAAGGCTACTTTAAGCTCAATAATACCAGAAAGGCTGCTGCTCTGAATGCCTCAAACCCATGTCTAATGGAAGATAATATCATGAAAAATGTCAGATCTTTTGAAGGCAATGCAACCTTGACACTTCAGCCCAACTGCTGGACCAAAAGATCAGAGAATGTTCAGTTCCTGTCGGATCCACACCCAGTCCAGCAAGTCTCAAGTCTTCCAGCAGAGGAAAATGTTTTAGCTCACAGTTATCAACTAGCCCAACAAATGAGTCAAGGCAGTGCTTCCTTCTCTAAAGATAATAATCCAAGCATTGAGACAGACAGTCCTGAAGGATTAACTAAGCCAGAGTATGCACATCAGTTTAAAGCTGAGAGGCCTGCATATTTCCATAGAAAGGTGGAGCATCACAGAGTGCCCTCCTCACCTAGTGAGCTATTACACCTGCCCTCCAATATTTTCTCTGATTCTTTTGTAGAAGGTCACTTAATGGAGCCTATAGTTGCAGAGTCCTCCATGGTTCTACAGTCTATAAGCACTGTGAACAAGGACATCAGTGAGAAGAAGCACGAGAACAAACAGTTGAGAAAAAAGATTGCAAAAATCAAACAAAAGCTGCAGAAATCTGTTTCTGACAGCAACCAAATGGCATCCTCTACTGGAGATGTACTTAATGAGAAGAAGCTTCCACCAGATGTTCACTATCAACAGAAAGGGGAGTCACTGAAGAAGCAACCACCAGCAGGAAATGTCAATGTAAAGCAGTCACCAGAATACTCCAGGCATCTGCAAATAAGAGGAAAGGATCATGTACATGCTTTTCAAGGAGGCGTCCCATTAGAATCTGAAACATTGTTTTCAGAGGATAGCTTTGCTGGAGGATTTACGCTAGAATCGAAAGCGAGTCATTTTTTTGACAGGCAAGAATCCCCTGAGCTGTGCATGAAAGATAAAGATCCTCTAGTCTCCTCCTCTAGTCTGAGCAGACCATCTAGTCAATTGGAAATGGAACTAGTCCAGTATGATGCCCATGCCAGACAAAGGTATCCTTCCTCTGAAAATAAATCCACTCCCTTCAGGGGCATAATGGAGTCAGACAGTTTGTTGCCCTTGACAGAGAGGCACAGGAACCCATCCTATTCCCAGAGGTCTTCAGATCTAGATCTTTTCAATGACATAACATATCGACAAAGAAATCCATCATCTTCCTCAATGAAGTCACCATATGCTGATTTTGATTTTTTCAGCACTGAGTTTGGAATCCGAAGCAGACACCCATCTACTTCCTACATGACAGAGTCATTCACAGCAATCAGAAGCAGGAATCCATCTGGCTCCTCCAATCGTAGGAGTCGGCCAGGAAGCAGCAGCTCAGACAGGGATTTTACAGCAATTGATGACTGGGTGGTGGCTTTCAACGATATTGCTCGGACCAGGAGCCGTAACAGCAGTGGGGAGTCACTGGAGCCCACTGTTGAGCCAATGGACCACCACACTATGCAGCTATATGGCCCACAAGGCAAACACTGAAACTGTTGAATGTGAACAATGTTGTTATTTGTATTTGTATGTACCTGTGTTTGATCTCGTGTTTCCCTGACTGATTACCTTTTGAACAGTGGTGTATATTTATTCAACTACTTTTCAAGATCTACATTTTGAAAGGCATTTTCCAACATGAAAGAATCATTTTCATTCTTATATATTCTTCTATTTATCTGGGATTTCTTGATCATCAGGATCACATGTATGACTCTAGCAGAATGGGGCAAAAATGGTACCTTAACAAAGTCTATTTATTGCAACCCTCCTGCTCTGGGAATTTCTCAACATATTTAACTATAGCTGTGAATACAGAAGGATTAATTTTCCTTTTTGATATCAAACAAAATAATCAATAACCAGTTATAGGTTTATTTTTTGTTTATATTTATTCATGTATTGTCTATGCCAATGAATAACTCTGGAAAGTTTCAACTTGATCCGAGAATGGAAATGGGAGAAATAACATGTTCAAACGTTTTACCAGACAGACAGACAGAGTGAGACTTTGTAAAATTAAATTGTAAGCTTTGTAAAATTAAGAATGCCATTTATTTGTAAAAACACAATAAAAAAAACATGACATTCTTTCTGTTAGGATATTTACATCAGTGACATTCTTTAATGGGTTATCATTAATATGAGTATACTGTAAATATTCTCTTTTAATGATTTCTTTTTTTTTTGTTTTGTTTTGTGGAAGGATTGATTAGTTCATAGATATATGCAGAAAAATATGTTGTGAAGGCTGGCATTATACTATCTTGGATGAATTGATTCAATATAAAATTGTGCAAATCTACTTTTTGGTTTCCTTTACATTGTAATGAGATTGTGATATGTAATACAGATATATATATATTTTTTGTCATTCAACCTCCAGTAGTTGTAGTGTTATTTCTTTGAATGGATGTCAGCTGAAAAGCTTATATAATAAGTCTATGGTTTTTATTTGTATGTATTATTTACAGGAGACACTTCACTTTTGATTAGTCTTAACAAAGGACAATTTTGAGTCATCACTTCTACTTTGGACAATTCATGTCATTTTAACATTTGTATTTTATTCTTTGCAAGGCAGCCAGTATCAACTGTAGCACATTCATGTTAAACATCTGTCATCCTAAGGTAAAAGTCATAATGTTTATGTAGACTTAATGGAGCACAGTGGTTAGCAACACTGTAGCTGAAAAGAACATTCTAACTATACAATTGTATTCAGTTTAATAATTCTGGTAAAAACTGATAGCTTCATTTCAGCATGGCCATCATCCCCATTGGCAAGTATTCACAAATTTATTGAGAATTATTATATTGTCCCTTTGCAATTAATCTCACAATGTTAAATTGGGATAAATGACTGAGGCAAAATAGTAAAGTGGTCTTCAAGACCTGTAGGGACATGGACAGTATTTCTGATTCATTGTGATCTTTAAACTTTCTTTTTACTTTACAATTCAAGTCAATAATGTTTGCTGTTTATTTTGTCATTGTTACTTGTCTGCTGTATGCATTCACTTCTTGGCTCTGACAACATTGTCTAGTATTCATGTCAGATTAGTTTCTTTGGTATGTGCTTAGACATAGACAACACATTGACAAATTCAAATCAAGCACATCTATTAGACAGCAGCATTGATTCTGCATCTAATTATACAATTATGCCTACACTGCCTATAGTCTGTACCAGATGTTTTTAAAATGAGATCCACTTGATTCTTCATTTCATACATTTAGAGGAACGTTTCCATATGTCCTCCTTGCTTTAGACATTTTCTCTCCCTTTTGAGTCAACTGCTGGAAATGTCTCTACATTTACCATTTGATAATATATGCAACTAAGATTTATGTTATAAACTTATTTCATTGTAGATGTTGATGTTTCTTAATGTGACTGCTTTGAAATCACAGTTTTTGGGTAAGCGTTGTGTTGCTTTTCTTGTTATTTAAGTGTTCTTGATTTCTTAGGGTGGGATAATACAAAATATTATGCAGAGCCACTTAGCTAGGTGAAGGAAAGTAATCAGTCTTGATGCTGAAGCAACAGCCACTTAGCTAGGTGAAGGAAAGTAATCAGTCTTGATGCTGAAGCAACAGCCACTTAGCTAGGTGAAGGAAAGTAATCAGTCTTGATGCTGAAGCAACAGCCACTTAGCTAGGTGAAGGAAAGTAATCAGTCTTGATGCTGAAGCAACAGCCACTTAGCTTGGTGAAGGAAAGTAATCAGTCTTGATGCTGAAGCAACAGCCACTTAGCTTGGTGAAGGAAAGTAATCAGTCTTGATGCTGAAGCAACAGCCACTTAGCTAGGTGAAGGAAAGTAATCAGTCTTGATGCTGAAGCAACAAGAGAAGAACAAGATAAGGTTGTTTGTCATTCCACTTGCTAAAATGTAAGATTCATTAACAGGCACTTTTGAGGTAATATTATGATGAAGGAATGAAAAACACTTCCCTTCTTGTTTGCCCTCAGCCTTGTTAAAAACAAGGCTGCACTTAATGTTTGTTCATTTGGCTGGACCAAAGTCTTGCTAGATGGTCCTTTTGTTTTGGACAGTTAGACAGTAAGTTGGGACTTAAGTGTTGCTTCACTTAACTGATATCTTCTGACTTCATTGTATACATATGTACATATACAACTGACCTAACATTATACATTTCTATAGAGTCTAGTCTACTTTGGTTTACAAATATATATATACATACAATGCTAGGCTATCTTTTTGTTTTATTTTGTACATAATTTGGTTAGTTGGATGTGTGAACAATCTTTCTAGCTCTACATTTATTATTTGGTTCTTTTATTTTTAGCAATAAAGTCTAACAAGAATGATTCTTTGTTGGTTTATTTTTTATAAATAGATCTTTTTTTTTTTACTTTATATCTTTGTTATGCCCAACCCTCCCCTCCCCCAGGAGAACTTGAAGCTTGGACAAATAAAATGAAGTCATCACAACACTTCAAGCTAATCATTTCTTCTTCAACAATTCAAGCTTGTGTTAGTGTCTTCAGTGACTAATCAAACCTACATACTGTGATGATGAGAAATATTAATTACAAAGAACTAACAGAAATAAGGGACCAAATGATTGAAACATAGGCTACTCTTCTAATGATGGCCTGCTTATTTAGGTTAACATGTGTGGAGAGCTCTTCATTGTTAGTTTGGTAGGCATATTGTAGAAACTTAACTCTATTACCCATCAAAAAGTAGTCCCATGAAAAATCGATGCTGAAATGATGCATTAGAAAAGGTTGCTCTGCTGCCCAAATATGTCACACTTTAATGATGCCCTTGTGTGCACACACTCCTCTCCACACCAAAGGCAAGAGTTTAATGATAATGCTGATAGAAATGTGAATAGAAAAAAATTTTGCAGTCATTTTGTACAGAACCAATTGTCAAATATTATTAAGTAATCAAAGGGTATATGCATTTATATAGTAAATATTTTTTTGAAGATAATTGATGAGTTAAAAAAAAAAGATAGTTTTTAATACACCAACCAATTTCAACCTAATGCAGTTTCAAAAGAGAATTTTTATTTCATCAAGTTTTATATAGTATATAATAGTCATGTGGTCAATTGTAACATTTTATATTGAATTCAATTATTCATAATATTGGCACATATCAGTCAAGAGAAATACACTGAAGACACTATGTAGAGATGAATGACTGAGTGAATGAACCAAAGAATATGCACAAGACAGCTGAGTGATTGAAGACAGGACATTAGAGTGAATAAAGATTTGCACATACATTTGAGTGAATGAATGTATACTTAGGACATTTGAGTTAATGAAGTTGTACACAGGACATTTGAGTGAATGAATGTATACTTAGTAGATTTGAGTTAATGAAGTTGTACACAGGACATTTGAGTGAATGAAGGTATACACAGGACATTTGAATGAATGAAGATATGCATAGGACATCTGAGCATCACAATGTGAGAGCTAACAATTCACTTCTAGTAAATATCCAAATGTATTTGGGTCTGTTTTTAAACATTCACTAACAGAGAGAGAGATGTGAAAGAATATTTAATAGTCCAGGTCAGATAACAGACAAGAGTTAGTGGAGTACACATTGAAATGATGCAATTAACACAAGACAATGATAAAAAGACATGTACTGTACTGGGACACAGGACAATGATAAAAAGACATGTACTGTACTGGGACACAGGGCAATGATAAAAAGACATGTACTGTACTGGGACAAAGGACAATGATAAAAAGACATGTACTGTACTGGGACACAGGGCAATGATAAAAAGACATGTACTGTACTGGGACAAAGGACAATGATAAAAAGACATGTACTGTACTGGGACAAAGGACAATGATAAAAAGACATGTACTGTACTGGGACACAGGGCAATGATAAAAAGACATGTACTGTACTGGGACAAAGGACAATGATAAAAAGACATGTACTGTACTGGGACAAAGGACAATGATAAAAAGACATGTACTGTACTGGGACACAGGGCAATGATAAAAAGACATGTACTGTACTGGGACAAAGGACAATGATAAAAAGACATGTACTGTACTGGGACAAAGGACAATGATAAAAAGACATGTACTGTACTGGGACACAGGGCAATGATAAAAAGACATGTACTGTACTGGGACAAAGGACAATGATAAAAAGACATGTACTGTACTGGGACACAGGGCAATGATAAAAAGACATGTACTGTACTGGGACAAAGGACAATGATAAAAAGACATGTACTGTACTGGGACAAAGGACAATGATAAAAAGACATGTACTGTACTGGGACACAGGGCAATGATAAAAAGACATGTACTACACTGGGAGAAAGGGCAATGATAAAAAGACATGTACTGTACTGGGACACAGGGCAATGATAAAAAGACATGTACTGTACTGGGACACAGGGCAATGATAAAAAGACATGTACTGTACTGGGACACAGGGCAATGATAAAAAGACATGTACTACACTGGGAGAAAGGGCAATGATAAAAAGACATGTACTACACTGGGACAAAGGGCAATGATAAAAAGACATGTACTGTACTGGGACACAGGGCAATGATAAAAAGACATGTACTGCACTGGGAGTTTGAAATTATTTTTTAATTAACTTTCAAAATTCTAGAACAAGTAAAACATATCCACATTAATTATAATGAAACAGTAATGAAGTTATCTGCAGAGGCACATCCAGAAGTTTCTAAGAGGTGAGAAATGTACACATATATATATAAATAAATTGTATAATATATATATATATAATCTGCTGTAAACTACAAGTACTGGCATTAAGTCAAAGAACTACAACCTTTTATTTATTTAATTGGCTTGTTTTGAACTTAAACTTATAATTGAGCAATTAAGTGTTCTAAATTATCCTTGCTGTGGATGTCATTTAAAGCAAATTAAAGAGGCCAATTCATTATCACGCTTTCAAGACAAATGTGTCTTACAAATAGGTCCTTTAGACATTCATTCTGTAGCATATAAACATGAAGATTGTTTTCCCCACTATTCAAATTAATTCCCCATGTTTCAATTTATGATGCATATGATTAATTGCATGATGATTCTGGATGAGTCTTCAGTTCCTTGCTAACCATTCAGATTTGTATGACCTAATCTAGATCATAAAAATTATATTTAAAATATTCAGCTCTGAAGGCTCGACTGCGTGGTCATATAAATATACACATCGTAACAATGGTTAACAATAGTAAAACAACTCGTACATAATTTTAAACATAAATTATTAAAGTGAATCTGTAACACTTTGTCTTGACGTATTACAGTCATCAGGAATTATATATATAAAAAAAAAAAAAAAAAACATAGTAAATTGTCAATGTACTAATGTATATGTTTTAAGCCCCAATGGAGCAATAACGTGAAAAAAACATTTAAGAAAATGAACACTTAGATATTTCTCAGAATGATAAGGTCACCATCGACACCATTAGAGTGTCCTAGTTGAGATAGTGTCTTCACTCATGAAGGCTGCATGAAATCATTTTTTACATTACAACTTAATAACAAATTGAACAGGGATAGCCATGGCCGCCATGGGTCTACTGTCACACGGCCCACACAAGATCATTGCTGATGAAACAATGGTCTATAATAGTCAAAAATGATTAGACTACGCTTTCTTACAAACACACGATATACCACAGAGTAGCAAGTGCTACACTTTCATCGACAAACACGTTGAACCTACACACAGTCACATAGTGTTAGAGTAGCAAGTGCTACACTTTCATCCACGAAAAAATACCTTGTGCTAGTTTCTTGGACACATTCACAAAATCAACTTGTGTATAACAAATGGCGTTATTTCTCTGACAAACACGTTGACAGTTTGAGGAGCCATCTTGTACGGTCCCGGTTTAAACCTTGTTCTTCGACATCCCTATCGTTTTGCTGGTTGTTTTTTTTTTTTTTGGTTATTGTTGCTGTGTGACGTTTCTCCCTATTCTGGCTCTCTTCAACCTGCTCCACACGACACCACCAACCTAAGGAACTTGACAACTCAGGGCTCCAAAATAACGTAATAGTTTAATGTCCAATAAATCACAGCCAATACTGTACAATTGGCAGCACGTAACACAAGACTGTACCAATATCTCTCTGTTAACACCCGTACCGCCGTATCAACTCTTGCACTGGCCTTTCCACCTCGCCCCGGACTTGCACTGGGTTCCACAGTTATTTATTTATATTTGTTTGTTTTTTAAAGAAATATTGAGAACTATCAAATCATTTCATAAAATAATGTGGTATAAACAAGTAAATACACCGCCTGATAGGTATTATGTATCCAAATGTCACAAATTTGCACTAAAAACTAAAAAAAAAATCATTGATAAACATGCAAGACTAGAAGAATTACATGTGGGATGTAATTATATTCTCTTTCGGAGTATATATATAACGTCTGTATTTTATAAGAAGAAAAAGATTCCCAGAATTTGCATAATAATATATTGTCACAACAAGTGAAGCTAACGGGTAGGTAAAAGTGACTAATGAAGATCAACATATAGAGTGACGTAGTGTTGTTTCACTCTTAGCGCCAGGAGTCCATGCAGTTCATTAGCTAGGGGAATTAAATCTAGTACAATGCCCATTTCACAGTGCTGGCTTTCTTCTAACTCTCAACAGTCAGTCCTCTTGATACCGAGATGTTTTTGGGGGGAACAAAATAGACCTTCATTTATTTGGATCTACGTCCATCGGTAATGACACATCGGGAACTTTTTTTTTTTACTTGGTGGAGGCATGCATTTTAGGGCAAGGGACATTTTTGTTTTCCACGAGCTGTTTGAGAGTATTGATTTGAACCAATGGTTCCCCTCGTCCGCCATGATAGACGAGATTTTAAAAACATTTAAAAAAAAAACCACCAACATTCTGGAAATGGTTGATGTTGGCTGCAAAAAGAAATAATCTATAAATGCAGTTGAGTCAAAAAAAAAACAACACCATTTCATTTGTATAAGTTTACAACTTTATCCCCACAAAGTAGATCTAAATAAATGAATTAAAAAAAAACAACGCTTGGCGCATGCCGTTTCGATGCGAAAGGCTATGACGATAAATTATAAAAAGCAAATCTATTTTATTATAGCTTTTATTTTCAATATACTATACTCGGGAGCAGGATTAAGATAAGGCAGTCGGGGCTACTACCTCGGGAGATTTCACAAGAGAGATTTGTTTGTTGTTTTTTTTTTAAAGAGAAATTTGACGGGTTAGACATTTGTATCTTTGCTTTTTGTTTCGCATTTTTATCGACAATTATGGTTGGCAACACTGTCGTGGTGGGGAGTCGACCCATGACCTTACCCTTCACAAACTCAAAAATATGCATTTTTGACTAAAATATGCATGTTATATAATTATTTAAAGAAGGAGAATTTGATGAAATTTACTAGTAATATATTTTTTTTCTTAAAAAATATTGCATGCTTTTATACATAACTATTATTATTAAATCGTGGATTTGTATTAAAGCTTTTAAAAAAAAATGCCTCCCCCTTCCCCCCCCCCCCCCCCCAAAAAAAAATTTATGATTTTGGATATTTTATGAAGGCAGAACAATAATTACACAACAAGCTAAAATTCCAAATCTAATGAACAAAATTTGTTTCTGTACATAAAAACTATTATTAAACACAAACACACATACACAACAGAGATATGTGAATTCCTTGATAGACATAATGAAATGAAAATGTACAATGTGGCAGTAAAAGTTTGCACCAAAACGACCTTCGCGCCAAAAGTGGCTGCACCAAAACGTCCTACTTCTGCTATTTGGCATTGCTGATGTTTTCATGTTTTATCTTCTTCAGTACATCTGGGAACGTTTAAAGTAAGGGGGTGGGTAGAGGGGGGGAAAAGAAAATCTTCGTAGTAGAGTGTAGCATTGAATTACAATAAAATTAACGGCAATTATATTATTTCATAGACTGGAGATAGATCTACTTATGACTGTATCCCCAGATATTTGTTTTTCTTCTATAATGTAGATGTATTCTTTATAAATGGTTACCAGTCATTGAGGTAATATACATATATATATATATATATATATATATATATATATATATATATATATATATATATATATATATATATATATATATATATATATATATATTAAAGCAAAGAATTAGACCTCCATCCCACTTGCCACTTTAACGGCACCACGTGACTACTCAGCTCATAGACTAACGTTGTCGCCAGTAAGATAGTGGATCTAGATTCTAGACCATTCAATAGCTCCCACAGTTTCTAGTGGGCCAGGTTCAAGAATATGATCCTGCTTCCAACTTTCCTAAGCTGGTGCAGAAATATAGTTTAATAAAAACTACTAATAAACAACATAAGCTTTGTAAGAAATCGACACATATACGTTTTTAAAATCTCCAACATATATTTAAGGGCCTCTGTGAGTTCAGAATGAGGCCAGCACAGAGTTCAGAATAAAGGCCAGCACGGAGTTTAGAATGAGGCCAGCACGGAGTTCAGAATGAGGCCAACATGGAGTTTTTGCCTTCTCTGGAAGGCTTGTTGACTGAATGTCTTCCGCCAAAGTAATCTTGGCGGCGAATGTACAAACTTACGCAGCTTGTGTTAAACTGCAGAGAATTAGTAACGAATCTATCACAAAAGTTGGTTACATGAAATATCTAATCCCTTTTTAAATGCTGCAAGAGTTTATCTGGAGCTCATGGTCACGTGATCTTCGCTCTCACATATGATGCTTTTTAACAAATATATTTCTAATACAGAAAACATTTTGTAGGACATATCGTAAGATTCACTTCTGATAATTGAAACATTTAGGGTTAAAAAATATGTTTATAATATCGTGGTTTAATTACATTGATTTCAGACCGAATTAGGCCATTTACAAACTGATTATAGCGATTACAGTTCAAATCAAAAGTAGACAATCATACAAATGGTAAACAAAGTTTTTAAAGTACACATTATATACATACTTTGAATATAGAGATAAACGTAAAACAAACTTCCTAGAACACTTCTCAAACAAGATACATTCAAAGGTCAATGTACGATTAGCTTCATAGAGTGTTGCTTTTGTAAGACATACAGGAGATACAATATTTGAGAAGTTTTTCTTTGCTTTGAAATCTCATCGTACCGTAATTCATCCAAAAGATTTGCTAATTTTTTACAATTGTCTTTTAATGGCAGTGGTGACAAGTAGCGAACGATGAAAGCAAAAAAAAACAACAACAAACAAATTATAATAATGAAAATTGAAGTGACATCATTTCTTGTATGGCATACGCTTGACTGTCAGACTTAAACGAATGGTTTAAATTGCAGATCATTTCATGATTTATATGTTGGACGTTTCAGTCTCGTCTGCTGGTACTTGGCATTGTTTGACGTAGACTTTCTTGTCTTCGCGGTAAAAGTTGTATCGCACAGCTCCGTGTCTGCTAAAAAAAATAAAAACAAGAAGTGTGTATGTTGTTTTTTTTTCGTCCTACAAGATTTAGTAAGTTCCCTTTCAGACCTTGTGATCCATGGGGCAGAAGATGGTAGCTCATATTATTCTGTGGTTGATGGTTAACGACCAGAGCAACATTCTACGGCCTTCACTTTTCTCAACCAATGTCAGATACAATAAACATACTTAGATGCATATAGAGAACCCTGCCGGACCAAGTAAAAACCATTTCCTGCCTCAATAGAGAAAACATAGAACAACAAAGTTCACGCCTATTTTGTAGGAACAGTTTGTCTTGTGTGTATGTTTTGTAGCTGATGAACATCTCGTGGCCCAAAAAGTCCTTTGTTTTTACCTGGTCCTGCAGAGTGACCTATATTCATGTTTATTGTATTTTCTAGACAGTCGTTCCCCCTGCAGGAGGAAATATTTAGTATTTTCTAATGTCATATACCCATTAGATTGGGTGGCTGATGGGTTAACTATTGGCTTCGAACTGATAGGTCTCGAGATTGAATCCAGTTAAAAACTGATATTTTGATTTATTGGACACCCCTGAGTCCATCCAACTTTAATGACTTTGGTTGGTCATTGTGACAAAACCTTCGTCAAGCGCCAACCTTAGTAAGAGATGAGCTTTTTATGATCTGCCTAGTAGATCCATCGTTCTGCCTAATAGATCCAGCATTCTGCCTAGTAGATCCAGCATTCTGCCTAATAGATCCAGCGTTCTGAAAAGAAACTTCCTACATACTCGATTTGCTCGACAATAACGTTGTCCATTTGTATATTACACATTTAAGTAGAATAAGTACTCAAGTACTAAGTACGTAAAACTGAACTCTAAATACTAAAACTGTGAGAGTACCTAAAACTGAATTCTAAATACTAAAACTGTGAGAGTACCTAAAACTGAATTCTAAATACTAAAACTGTGAGAGTACCTAAAACTGAACTCTAAATACTAAAACTGTGAGAGTACCTAAAACTGAACTCTAAATACTAAAACTGTGAGAGTACCTAAAACTGAATTCTAAATACTAAAACTGTGAGAGTACCTAAAACTGAATTCTAAATACTAAAACTGTGAGAGTACCTAAAACTGAATTCTAAATACTAAAACTGTGAGAGTACCTAAAACTGAATTCTAAATACTAAAACTCTGAGAGTACATAAAACTGAACTCTAAATACTAAAACTGTGAGAGTACCTAAAACTGAATTCTAAATACTAAAACTGTGAGAGTACCTAAAACTGAATTCTAAATACTAAAACTGTGAGAGTACCTAAAACTGAACTCTAAATACTAAAACTGTGAGAGTACCTAAAACTGAACTCTAAATACTAAAACTGTGGGAGTACCTAACTCACCCATGCATCATACCTGTTGGCTGAACAGTTCCCATTGGCTCGTCGAAATATGTTGGCATCCTCAGAAAAATATTCCGTGTAGTGGTCACTGCTGGCCTTCCAACATGGGAACTGGGCGAACAGCTGACGGAACTCTCGTTTGAACTTCTCCTATTTGACAAATTAGAAGAAACATTTCGTTTTTGTATGGAGTCTGACAAGTTAGCATACAATCTAATGAGACAAATTAGAAGAAACATTTCGTTTCAGGATAAAATTTTAGAAATTAGCATACAATCTAATGAGACAAAGAAGAAGAAACATTTCGTTTTGGTATGGAGTCTGATGAGTTAGCATACAATCTAATGAGACAAATTAGAAGAAACATTTCGTTTTTTGTATGGAGTTTGACAAGTTAGCATACAATCTAATGAGACAAATTAGAAGAAACATTTCGTTTCAGGATAAAATTTTAGAAATTAGCATACAATCTAATGAGACAAAGAAGAAGAAACATTTCGTTTTGGTATGGAGTCTGACAAGTTAGCATACAATCTAATGAGACAAAGAAGAAGAAACATTTCGTTTCAGGATAAAGTTTGAGAAATTAGCATACAATCTAACGAGACAAAAAAAAGATTTAGGTATTCAGGGGCGTTTTTATAATTTTGGCATACAATTTGATGAGAATAAGAAAGAGTTTGATTCTTGATTACCGTTCGACAATGTTCTAGAAAAACACACACGCCTTTCACAGATGACTAGAGAAGTTAAGTTCGGAATTCAACTAGGAAGCGCTGACTACACAAACAATATTTGTGAGTAATACGTTTTAACGCAATTAACAGGTATAGTTGAGCAATATTAGCGAAATACATTTTAATGCCAAACAGTTTTTAATTATAATTATTTCTTAAAGCTGCCGCTCCAGAACTTGCTTGATTAGCCGCACAAAATTCTACCCCCGTCTCAATCTGAAACCAAAACCAGTGACTCATCTGGGTGAATCTATAGTCTTTCAACACAGGTGAAGCCATATATATATATATATTACTTAAGTCTTTGGCTCCGCAACAACGCACAGGACGTTGATTTTAAAAAAGGGGGGAAAAGTCGGACCAACGCTGGGGGCATCGGCTATTTAAAATTTATTTTTTCGTTTCTATTTCTCCAATTCATGTTTTTTATTGCTTAATTTTTTATTTAGAATAGTCTCCCTTTGCTAAACATCCGGAATTTCCTTCATTTAAATCTAAGTTTTGAAGTTATCAGTGAATAGTTCTCACAGACGTATTTTATTTTCAAATGTGTGATTGAAAATGAAAATAGATGATTTTAATTGTCTTTTAAATAACTATCGGTAATAGGTTATATTTTGTTCAATTTAATCGTTTATTTTTGTTTTTATTCCATATCCCATTGAGCTGAATTTTCGCAAGTAAACAACACTTTTTAAAAAAAATTTCAGAAAGATTACATTCTATAGCGGTAGAATAGTTAAAATTGTATATTTATCGTTAATACTATAAGAATCAGGAGAACTTCTAATTAGATTTCATATCAAAACATTTTTTTACAAAGCTTATATTAAATCAGTCTGTCTGTCTGGTAAAATGATTGTACACACCCAATCGCGGATCAAGCTGAAATTTCATATCTTTTACATGCCAGCACAAGAATCACTAAAAAAAAATTACCAATTAGCTAATTAACTATTGGTAATTAATTCTTTTGCATTGTATCTCGAACAAGGGAAAGACATTTTCCTTGACTGATAAAGTGGTATTAATTGAATTAGTCCTCTTTATTGTTTGTAGAAAACAAATGTAAATATCTATAAATAAATATACAACCTATTTTCATAAGCAGCTTCCTGGCACAGAGGTTACCTTTTTTGTTATAAATACATTTAAAAAGCGATCACCCGGATATCCCCTTTTTTTTCTCTCCATACCCCTTTCCAACTGGTCCAGACAAGTGACAGGAACATAGCATATTGAGAGAGCTACAAGCATGAAACTACGCAAAACAAAAACAATTGGTAAACATATTTCTAATCGCACGGATTTATAATTGGTAGTCCAGATCCATTACAAATTTAATTACGACTGATCCAAACTATTTGATACAGCTACACTTAATACACTCCTTTTCAAACAAGTATTGGTTTGTATTTTGCTTGTTTTATCACTTGTAATCAGCTAATTGATTTTTAAACTTATGAACCTTTCATGCGTACTTATTGTAGCTCAAAGCTTACAGTGGAATTGAACTACATCCCTCTGACGTATTAGCTCATGAGAAACACATTTCGCTGCTGTCGAGAGAGAGAAACAATGATCGTGGACTAATCTGACATCCCGTCTCGGATCTTGACATACAAAAACAACGACAGAGATTCAAGGCTTCAAAACCTAAGGTTGATGCACATTTAGCTCCTAGAATTCGTTGTCTTGGATCGATCCTGTAGGGGGGGGGGGGGATAAGTGTTGATCGTGCAGCAGTAAAACTTCTCACAGAGATCATCCCCCCTTGCCTCCACCCAGCACCAGACGCATGCGATCCCAAACTTCACCAAATGCTAAAAACATGAAGACAGAAACGTTGCTTACAAGTTAACAAAATAAATGTGAATATCTTTTCACAGAGCTGCGAAACAAACACATTTGTAATGTACATATTAACTTGTTTCTAGGTCTGTCGCCCTAACAAACAATAACAAAGCCACTGGGAGAGTTTGGTCCATTATAGAGTCATTATACTTATATACTTGAACGTTTATTTTTTCTTATAAGAAAGAATGTTTCCTTATCTTATGATATTTTTTGTTTGTTTTATTTTAACGAACGTTGCTTCAAAAGAAACGGGCAATACTTTTATGTCTTTTTGAAACCAAGATTTCAGAATGTTTAGTGCTAGTTGTTACTGGTGTTTCTAGAAGGCCTTGTTTTGTTTTAAAGATTTAATCTCTGCCAAGTTATTGCATTTTTCTGATTCTATGCTCTAATTGCAATAGGGATGAAGGAGCACTTGTACGAGTTTGTCCTAGCATATGAAATAAGAAATGTGTCTTTATCTTTGTGTCTTTCTGAGTATTTGACTAGGTTGTGTTTTAGTATTTGTAAGTTATGGTTCAGTTTACTTTAATTTTAGTCTTCTGTCCTGAATTTAAAATACTTGGACTGGCCAACACAATGTGAATACAGACTCACTCCTGTTAATGTTTTTTTTAACAGATTCGTATGGAATTTGATCTTTTCCAAATAAATTGCCATATATATTTACTAAAGAAATATGCAAAATTCATTCACTAAAAACAAAACACGACTATCAGATTCAAATATGAATGAACTAGTTTAGATTGAAATCCAAAGTACACACAAAAATAGTACCCTACAATTAGATTTTTAACAAATCCTTCTCCTCTGACGTGCCACTCTGTAAGTTTCGGTATAAAAATATCTCTTGGGCCTGGATCTTTTCCTTTTCATTTCATATGGAGATGTTTCTAGTGCTGCTAACATTATCAGCATAATGGACGGGTGAACTAGACCAACAGATACAGTGCTCAGCCCACGTGTTTCTTAGGACGCCGTCAGGCACGATGTAAAAATATTTGTTTTGTCCATTCTGGACGATATGTCAGGGCGACCTTAGTCGATGCCTCAAAGTATGTTGTCCAGGCGACGACTTTTTAAAAGACGAAATAGAAAACTCGCGTCTTTTAAAATCTCGCAGAACTTCTAATTTTTTTGTAAATGTTCAGAACTAAATGTAGACCTAAAGAAGGTTGACAATGAATCAAGTGTTCGTACAGAGAACACAAGAGAAGGACATGGGGAAGAGACAGTTTTAGAATGGCTCATTAGATTTAAGGATGTATTACATCCTAGCCAAATCCTCCCGCAGGACGGTGGAGGGGGCAGAGAGTAAGGTTCAAACCCAGGACCATTCAGACGACAGCCCAAAGCGCATACCACACGACCAAGCAGCCTTACAGACAGACCAAATGAGAGAATGAGAAGAGAGTAAAAGAGAACAAGGAAAGTAGAGACAGAATAAGAAGAGAGTAAAAGAGAACGAGGAAAGTAGAGACAGAATAAGAAGAGAGAAAGAGAATAATGATTGTTGCCTACTTGTTAGGGTAAGCTAGTGGTCTACTTGATAGGGTAAGCTAGTGGTCTACTTGATAGGGTAAGCTAGTGGTCTACTTGATAGGGTAAGTTAGTGGTCTACTTGTTAGGGTAAGCTAGTGGTCTACTTGATAGGGTAAGCTAGTGGTCTACTTGATAGGGTAAGCTAGTGGTCTACTTGTTAGGGTAAGCTAGTGGTCTACGATTGATAAGGTGACCTATAGGTGCATAGTTCGTAGAAGTGTAGTAGAGGTGTTAACTTAAAATGATGTACTCTAGGTGTTTACTTACATTGAGTAGTCCATAGATGAACGGGTTGTAGCAGGAGTTGCTCATGGCCAACCAATGAGAAGAGAACCAGATGATATTGATGTACAGATAACTGTGAACACCAACACAATAACAGTTTTAGTGACTAGCAATCAAACAGTTAGGTCTTACAATGTAGTAGCTGATAATTAAGTCATTGTAGACATACATTTTTATTTTCTAGAACTGTTGTCTTAGAGTATAACTCGTAAATATATATTACACATTTCATTGCTTTCATTTAATTATCGCTTCGTCTCACTGTTATCAGATTAAGAATGAAAATGTTTCAACATTTTGCCCAGCTAATTTCTTCAAGAAAGATCGATATCTAACTATTCAAGGTTCGCTGATATCATTTCTAAAGACATTATATATTTTTCTTTTCTTTGGGAGAGCTATGATGCGTATTTGGTAAAGAAAAGATTACCTGGTCCGTTGCAATTCGGATTTCTCTGCGGAAGTGCAAACTCCTATAGAACCCTGGCATGCTTTAGATGAAAATGGCTAAGTTATAAGTTAATGAACTTCCGCCGCTAAGTCCGCTAAAACTGAAGTTTTTGAAGTATGAAATAGTTTAAGCCTTAGCTAGACGCTTAATGCCCCAAGTGTTACGTTCGATGGTTGGAGACATCATGCATTGATTTTCGTTCTAGATTGTACACACAATGGAAGGTTACTATATGTATAGTAATGTAAAGTAATGGTGACCCTTTCTACCCTTGTGCAGATGATGTCAAGGTCACCTGTTTATATGACCGACGTACAACATGGGTGTCAAGTGGAAAGCACGTTTGTCAGGTACCCATGTGAGTCTCGCGGGCATCTAGAACACTCGAAGTTCAAAATCCTTGTCTTCTCAGAATTCCAACTTAATTTATATATATATATATATATATATAGAGAGAGAGAGAGAGAGTGAGAGAGAGAGAGAGAGAGAGAGAGAAAGAGAGAGGGGGTGAAGGAGAGAGAAAGCTGAGTAATTATTATAATAGCTGGGTCAATGTATTGATATAGCTGGGTCAATATATAGATATAGCTGGATCAATGTATTCTGATAGCTGGGTCAATATATTGAGATAGCTGGGTCAATGTATTTAAATAGCTGGGTCAATGTATTGATATAGCTGGGTCAATGTATTGAGATAGCTGGGTCAAAATATTGAGATAGCTGGGTCAATATATTGAGATAGCTGGGTCAATATATTGAGATTGCTGGGTCAATATATTGATATAGCTGGGTCAATATATAGATATAGCTGGATCAATGTATTGTGATAGCTGGGTCAATATATTGAGATATCTGGGTCAATGTATTTAAATAGCTGGGTCAATGTATTGATATAGCTGGGTCAATGTATTGATATAGCTGGGTCAATATATTGAGATAGCTGGGTCAAAATATTGAGATAGCTGGGTCAGTGTATTGAGATAGCTGGGTCAATGTATTGATATAGCTGGGTCAATATATTGAGATAGCTGGGTCAAAATATTGAGATAGCTGGGTCAGTATATTGAGATAGCTGGTTCAATATATTGAGATTGCTGGGTAAATATATTGATATAGCTGGGTAAATATATTGAGATTGCTGGGTCAATGTATTGAGATAGCTGGGTCAGTATATTGTGATAGCTGGGTCAATGTATTGAAATAGCTGGGTCAATGTATTGTGAAAGCTGGGTCAATGTATTATGATAGCTGGGTCAATGTTTTGAGATAGCTGGGTCAATGTTTTGAGATAACTGGATCAGTATATTGAGATAGCTGGGTTCAAGTATTGAGATAGCTGGGTTCAAGTATTGAGATAGCTGGGTCAATGCATTGAGATAGCTGGATCAATGTTTTAAGATAACTGGATCAGTATATTGAGATAGCTGGGTTCAAGTATTGAGATAGCTGGGTTCAAGTATTGAGATAGCTGGGTTCAAGTATTGAGATAGCTGGGTCAATGCATTGAGATAGCTGGATCAATGTATTTAGGTAGCTGGGTCAATATATTGATATAGCTGGGTCAATGTATTAAGATAGTTGGGTCAATGTTTTGAGATAGCTGGGTCAGTATATTGAGATAGCTGGGTTTAAGTATTGAGATAGCTGGGTAAATATATTGATATAGCTGGGTCAATGTATTAAGATAGCTGGGTCAATATATTGATATAGCTGGGTCAATGTATTAAGATAGTTGGGTCAATGTATTGAGATAGCTGGGTCAGTATATTGTGATAGCTGGGTCAATGTATTGAAATAACTAGGCCAGTGTATTGAGATAGCTGGGTCAATGCATAGAGATAG
Organism: Biomphalaria glabrata; assembly: GCF_947242115.1. Lineage (NCBI taxonomy): Eukaryota > Metazoa > Mollusca > Gastropoda > Planorbidae > Biomphalaria > Biomphalaria glabrata. Next base: position 17,570,421 of record NC_074719.1, read on the forward strand.
CTGGGTCAGTATATTGTGATAGCTGTGTAAATGTATTTAGATAGCTGTGTCAGTATATTGTGATGGCTGGGTCAATGTATTGAAATAGCTGGGTCAATGTATTGTGAAAGCTGGGTCAATGTATTATGATAGCTGGGTCAATGTTTTGAGATAGCTGGGTCAATGTTTTGAGATAACTGGATCAGTATATTGAGATAGCTGGGTTCAAATATTGAGATAGCTGGGTTCAGTATTGAGATAGCTGGGTCAATGCATTGAGATAGCTGGGTCAATGTTTTGAGATAGCTGGGTCAGTATATTGAGATAGCTGTGTTTAAGTATTGAGATAGCTGGGTCAATGTATTTAGATAGCTGGGTCAATATATTGATATAGCTGGGTCAATGTATTAAGATAGTTGGGTCAATGTTTTGAGATAGCTGGGTCAGTATATTGAGATAGCTGGGTTTAAGTATTGATATAGCTGGGTCAATGTATTGAGATAGCTGGGTCAATGTATTGAGATAGCTGGGTCAATGTATTGAGATAGCTGGGTCAATATATTGATATAGCTGGGTCAATGTATTGAGATAGCTGGGTCAATGTATTGAGATAGCTGGGTCAATGTATTGAGATAGCTGGGTCAATGTAGAAAGTTGGTTGGAGCAATGAGGATGGATGGTTGACAGAATACAGTTAGACTTCAAACATTCACGTAAAATCCTTTGTTCCTGTCTTCTAATTCCAAAATGATTAAGCAAAACTGAAAATGCTCTTGTGAAAGATGACTAACTAAACAGCACTAAATTCCTAACATTTCGGACAGAGCTAGCTATTGATTTCATACACTTTCTCTCAATGTTATTTCAGCCACAAGTTGGTAGGAATGTTTCTACTTAGTCGACATCATCAGTCTGACCCCGGGGATGTACGTGATTGCCTTTCCTATAAAGTTGGATGTAAATTCCAGAATTTCATTCAGCAGACCGAAAGCTGGAGTCCAACATCCTAGATCACAGTGACCTCTAGCAAGAATCTTTGTCTCATTCTATATTTTATAAATGTCTGGTTTATGAACATTTAATCGTTAGAATAGTTTTAAAAACATATAATCTAAAGCTACACGTCAATATGTGAGTATTAGTTTTTCATTCACTGTAATCATAAAAAGCTCCAAGATGTTTAAATGGGGTGATGTTTTTTTGTAGTGACGTCTCTATGCTAAAATGATTTAATCGGTTAGAAAACAAACAACTTAGGACTGTATTACATTGTATAAGCTTTCTTTGCGTTTGAACTTTCAATGTCTATTAAGGTTTGTTTAACACACCCAACATTTGCACAATGCTCTTCTTTATACTAGAGCCCAGCGTTTCCCAAACTGTGTTCCACGGAACACTAGAAGTCTGAAGAGGTGTCCCACGAACTACTAGAAGTCTGAAGAGGTGTTCCACGGAACACTAGAAGTCTGAATGGGTGTCCCACGAACTACTAGAATAATTAACTAGTAGGCCACCACGGGAATTAATCTCTCTAAAAAAATGAAAACACTGTTCTGCTAAATACTCAGAGTGTGCGACTATAGAGTAAGTTTCGAGAAACACTGCTCTACCCTATGATTACGTTAAATGGTGTATATATATACAACTTTATATACTGCAACTACTATACAAATAGCTCAAAATAGTGTATATATTACTTTATATATTTCAGCTGTCAATTATTTCAATAGCTCAGCATATTCTACATACTATACTGTAGCTATGACTATTTCTTGATCTAAAGTTCATTTGAAAGATAGTATTACATTATTATTTCTAAACACTTGTAGGGGGAGGTAATTAACGCCATTCAGGTTGTCAGCTCTGTCACGCAATTATTAACCAAGCCAAAGAACGCATTTATTCTTAGGAGATTTAGTTAGACTTTGAGAAGAAATGTTCTATCAGAAAAGTGCTAATAATTTACATATTATGTATACTATATTTGCATGTATGCGGTTTTGTTCCAAAGCCACAGTACACTTTTTAAGACTACATTTACATTAATCAAATAAAAAACAATACCTATTTAATAATGTCAGTACCATGTATTTAAGAAAGAGTTCCCCTGTCAGACCTTGCGATCTATAGGGGCAGATGATGTTAATGTCATCCATTTCTTTGACCAACGGACAGGGTGTCATATGGCCAGCACAACGACCAACCGCCTTAACTTTCCCCAACTTAAGTTAATATATATATATATATAAATGTCTCTTTTAAACCGATTCATATGAATGCCAATGTTTGAGAGTTATCTGGGAATCCTTTGCCTCTTTCTCTGGACTCAGACCAGCCGAGTTCCTTTGCGAGGACCGAAACAGCATGTGCAATATCTGTGTCCATGCTGTCCGATCTTGTCAGATGTCGCTGGACTGATATTGTTTTGACTAAACCCAACACTTTCCTATTTCAAGACAAAATCAAACTTACTCGTTAATGAGTGGACAAATGTTGTCAAGTAAGTTATAAATTTGCAAAGGCAACCAGCACAGGACGAAGAGGCAAACTACAATGATCATCATCTTGACCACCTGCGGAAGATACAAACAAAAAGTGAATCATTGAAATATCTGTGACACCCGAGAGACATTTTTATTTTAAGATACTTTGTACTGTTCCCCTCTGGTGACGTCAGAGTTAAATCAGGGCACTGCGAAGAAAATTAGGCATTCTAGATTGTTAGGTTATTAACCTCGTTGGAAGACTTGCTGGGCAGTTGGAAGAGGGGTCACCGAAGGCTTTTGCTGGTCATATCCAGTTTAAAGCAGCTATTTCAAACTTTGGCTGTTTAGGATCCACTGTGTTCACAATGTTTTAATGGTATTATGGTAACATGACATTTATTTGGAGAAAAGGTTAGTCGCTGTACGGGCAACCATAATACCATTGTTAACTCAGAGCGAAATGACTGTTATACCATATTCATCCTAGACTGGCTTCGACAGATCTTCAGAATATTTTTTTTTTTTTAAATAATTAAAATTCACTAACGACTTCATCCCGGTCATTCCACGTGGAGGCGGGGGTTTCACCAATAAGGAGTTTAGGTTTATTGTTTCCATATGAATGCATTACCAACATAAAAAAAATATATGTTTAATATTTGTTGTTACACCTGGAAGAAATAGTTGCTGAAATCTAAAAGTTACACAACACATTCTCTTAACAACTGTACGTGAACCGTTTTAAAACAATACAAATATTATGTAATCAAGATCCAATACTATTTGTATATTGTCCTAAGACAATCACACACGATATTAGGACTGGTCAACGCAAGAAGTTTGGTACAAAAAGAATAATCCTGGAACCAAGTTATAATAGTCTTTGCACATTTGCTGAGACTTTGCACGCTATTGGGGATTGTCGCACTCCGTGGATGGAAATCTTTGGGAAATCTCTGGACATAATTCGAATGAGTAAAGATAAATTATAAACAAGGGAAAGAAATACTATTTAAAAAAACAAATTAGATCTATATTAAGCGTAGCTGTATCAATTAGTTTGGATCAGTCATGTGATTCAATTTGTAATAGATCTAGACAGACAATAATACATCTGTGCGATTTTACAAATATATTTTCAAAGCTAATATCAATTCACTCTGTCTGTTGGGTAAAAAGTTTGTACACCTTATTTTTCCGACACCCAATCGGAGAAATAACCAGTAAAAATATTCAAACCCAGATTCTGGGTTTAACAGTTTTAAATGGAATACTTAGATCTATATTTGAATATTGGTAAACGACCCATGTTAACTTTCTGTACTCCTTCTTCAGGAGAAGTATTCGAGTCCAGAACTCATTCAAGACTATTCAAGTCTTTAGCCAGACTTTTGTAAACTTGTCTACTTAGATCTATATTTGAATATTGGTAAACGACCCATGTTAACTTTCTGTACTCCTTCTTCAGGAGAAGTATTCGAGTCCAGAACTCATTCAAGACTATTCAAGTCTTTAGCCAGACTTTTGTAAACTTGTCTACTTGATAGAGTGTTTTCTAAAAGCTAGCTTCTGAGCAGACATTGAAGCGTCCCTAATAAGGTATTTATCACTGCTTGGTCATGTGATAGGGAGTTTACTTGCAGACGAACATAACGGCCAGAAGAAGAAGAAAAAAAAAAGGTAGGATTACCAAGTGACGTGAAAATACTGTTCTGACATGTATCAGGGGCGGAAATAATTAACGACCTGTCTACCAGTTAATGATGGAAAGCTAGTTACATGTCTCTTTCCTTATCTCTCTTTTTCTCTCTCTCTCTTTTCTTTTTCTAAGTTGTTTTTTTTCTTTGTCAAACTTTCTCTTCAATGACCTTCTTTTTCTACGGTTTGATTTTCTACCTTTTTCACTCAATCAATGTTTGTGTTTAGGAATAGTTTTCTATCGGTATACCTATCTATCTATCTTTGTGGAGACAGCTGGCCACCCAATGCGCCGAACCGCGCGAGAAGATGTAAGTCTAAGTAAGTTAGTCTATCTATCTATCTATCTATCTATCTATCTATCTATCTATCTATCTATCTATCTATCTATCTATCTATCTATCTATCTATCTATCTATCTGTCTGTATGTCTGTCTGTCTGTCTGTCTCTCTGTCCGTCTGACTAATTTCTCAACTGTTTAGTTTTCCTTCCTCTGTCTATTCATTTCTTTTTCACTCACTTTCTCTCGCCATTACATCATCTCAATTTCTCTTTTTCATTCTCTTATTCTTTTTCGTTTTCTCTGTCTCTTCATTTTCATAGAATTATTAAATATTTTTTTCCCTTTCTAATAACTTCTTTTTCTTTCTTTCCATAACTTTATATATTTTTTTTTATTCTTCATTTTTTTAAAAGTCATTCTCTTGACATCTTTCCGTTTAAGTCTTTCTGTCTGTATGTATTTTCCTTGTTCGTCCAAATCTTTCTTTCTACGTTTTTGACTCCAGATTTTTTTGAGTATTTCTTTCTGTCTCCATGTATTTATGTATTTATGTACTTATGTATTTATGTATTTATGTATTTATGTATTTATGTATTTATGTATTTATGTATTTATGTACTTATGTATTCATGTACTTATGTACTTATGTACTTATGTATTTATGTATTTATGTATTTATGTATTTATGTACTTATGTATCTATGTCTTTATGTACTTATGTACTTATGTATTTATGTATTTATGTATTATGTACTTGTGTATTTATGTATTTATGTATTTATGTATCTATGTATCTATGTATTTATATATTTATGTATTTATGTACTTATGAATTTATGTATTTATGTACTTATGTATTTCTATATTCATGTATTTATGTATTTATGTATTTCAATATTTATGTATTTATGTATTTCAATATTTATGTATTTCAATATTTATGTATTTCAATATTAATGTACTTATGTATTTATGTACTTATGTATTTATGTACTTATGTATTTATGTACTTATGTACTTATGTATTTATGTATTTCAATATTTATGTACTTATATATTTATGTACTTATGTATTTATGTACTTATGTATTTATGTACTTATGTATTTATGTACTTATGTACTTATGTATTTCAATATTTATGTATTTCAATATTTATGTACTTATGTATTTATGTACTTATGTATTTATGTACTTATGTATTTATGTACTTATGTATTTATGTACTTATGTATTTATGTATTTATGTATTTATGTATTTCAATATTTATGTATTTCAATATTTTTGTACTTATGTATTTATGTACTTATGTATTTATGTACTTATGTATTTATGTACTTATGTATGTATGTACTTATGTATGTATGTACTTATGTACTTATGTACTTATGTATTTATGTATTTCAATATTTATGTATTTCAATATTTATGTACTTATGTATTTATGTACTTATGTATTTATGTACTTATGTATTTATGTACTTATGTATTTATGTACTTATGTACTTATGTACTTATGTATTTATGTATTTCAATATTTATGTATTTCAATATTTATGTACTTATGTATTTATGTACTTATGTATTTATGTACTTATGTATTTATGTACTTATGTATTTATGTATTTATGTACTTATGTATTTCAATATTTATGTATTTCAATATTTATGTACTTATGTATTTATGTACTTATGTATTTATGTACTTATGTATTTATGTACTTATGTATTTATGTATTTATGTACTTATGTATTTATGTACTTATGTATTTATGTACTTATGTATTTATGTATTTATGTATTTATGTACTTATGTATTTCTATATTCACGTATTTATGTATTTATGTATTTCTATATTCATGTATTTATGTACTTATGTATTTATGTATTTATGTATTTATGTATTTCTATATTCATGTATTTATGTATTTATGTATTTCAATATTTATGTATTTATGTATTTCAATATTTATGTATTTATGTATTTCAATATTTATGTATTTATGTACATGTGTACTTATGTATTTATAAACTTATGTATTTATGTATTTATGTATTTATGTATTTATGTATTTATGTACACAACACGGAGGCGCAGTGGCTGAGCGAACCGGGGGTCCTTGGTTCTAATACTGGTGAAGACTGATTTTTAATTTCGAGATCTTTGAGCGCCTCTGAGTTCACCCAGCTCTAATGGGTATCTGACATTAGTTGGGGAAAAGTAAAGGCGGTTGGAGGTTGTGCTGGCCACATGACATCCATGTTAACCGTAGGCCACGGAATCAGATGACCTTTACATCATCTGCCCTATAGACCACAAGGTTTGAAAGGGAACAATACAAAACACACCCCCACCTTTCTCTCACTCTCTCTCTCTCTCTCTCTCTCTCACACACTCTCTCTCACTCTCTCTCTCACTCACACTCTCTCTCACTCTCTCTCTCTCTCTCACTCTCTCTCTCTCTCTCTCTCTGTCTTATATTCCATCTTGTCTATTTCTTGCATGGCCTTGTGTTTCCTTTGTATTCCTACCCAGTCTCCATTTCCTCAATTAAAGCATTTATCTCAGGTACCATCACAGAAACATGGCTACTAGTCTAGGACCACGTGAGCATTTCTTTCAGGAAAGTCAAGATTGAAAACATTCTGAAGTACGGCGTGGGTCAGTCCAAGGACCAAGAAACCGAGACCTCAGGGTTTTTTACTTGGTCAATAAATATCTGATTGCAATTAGCGTTATAGGCCTAGATCAATATAAAGATAACAGTCATGTTTCATTTTGTGACCTATTGATTGAAATAATTTGATGTCTGCCCTTTGTAGTAGATTAAAAGACATGTTTAATAATAAAAAATAAAAAAATAACAATAGACAATTTCTCCTCTATGAAGCTGATGTCGTATTGTAAGAACGATTACTCTGCTTGTAATAAGTAATGAATGTTTGATTTAAAGAAAGGAACATTTATTCACCAGCCTTTATTCCCCCACCCCCCAAAAAAAAGCAATCCCAGTTATGCCCTTTTAAAATTCTACTTAAGAGTATATACAATTCAGATTGGGTGATAGAGATCCAGACTTACAAAAGACAGTAGTGGAGACTTTTCAACAGAAAAGATGTTCCTAAACGTCTATTGGTTGATTCAACTCTTCTAAACATAAGCGGGACTAGACACTGTTCAAGATATAAATCTCTAGAAAAAAAAATATTTTGAAAAAATTATAACAAACTAGAATTTTTCCCCGTCTGGCCAATTAGCTAGTGATTTGTTTCACAAAGATATACATAAACTGTCTAATTTCTAGGAAAATGGTAAGAGTCGTTATCAAGATCCGTGTCCAGGTATTTGATGATTACTAAACCCATTAGGAATTCGCTAGCTGATAAGAGGAATTGTAAAAGTGGTTTAAAGACTTCCATATTAAACTAATTTAAACTTGTCGAAGCGGAGAGTGTGCATATTAAAGGACAACATAACAAGTTATAAAGTATCTGCACAGAACTTCGATCATGATTTAAATCGCGCCATCTAACCCTTGCAGTCCTCGTTCTAAACATATTAGGATTCTGTAATGTCAAATATTACTATCTATAAATCAATCTATAGCTCTATGGCTATAAGTATGTACGAATTCTATCTATAATGTAGTGCTATCAAAGTCTTATAGTTTTCCCTCTAGACATAAGCCTAAATTTTTTATTCTATCTATAGCTCTATGGCTATAAGTATGTACGAATTCTATCTATAATGTAGTGCTATTAAAGTCTTATAGTTTTCTTTCTAGACGTAAGCCTAAACGTAGAATATTCATTTTGAATGGTGCTACCTATGCTATCTATAGCACTATGCCTGCTCGGAGTTGTTGCTAACTATAAACTCAGTGATTCAAGAGTTCTATTGCTACGTCTTCAGACTCACTCGTAGTCGAATGTAAATAACTCTGACCTCTAGCCACGACAAAATGAACACAAACAATGTTCATGAGTCTCAGACAGCAATAATCTGTTGTCTCTCGAGGAAGCCAAACAAAAGGTCAGCCTGAAGAAAGTCTGGAGAATCTCTTGACCGATAACTTTCAAAGTTACGTGCCGTGGCTGTGGTGACGAGAAACAACGACTGGACCTCTAATTGGCCTGGACCGAGCTATGGCGTCTTTAGTACCACGCTTAGGTGTGTCCTGTGTACGTGTTTGAGTGTGTCGGACAATGTGCATTTGAGAATACATTGGAAGTGTGTTTGCTGGTCGATGTGTGTGTGTGTTTAGATACAATGTACTCCACCAACAGGGGATTTTCTTTTTACAATCACAATCTTTAGACTTAGTGTGAAATGTGAAAGTGTCAACATGTCAATTATCTAAGCAAAAGTGCATTTGAAAATTCCTTATAGAAAAAAAAAGGGAAAGCTCCTATACAGATCAATCTAGATAGTTCAGATGTGTACTATCATAGTATTACTACATTGCACAATTCTAAAATTCTCACGTGATCTATTTCAAATACCTGCATGGTCTACGTTCCTGTTTACAATCTACTTGATATTTATATTTAGTACTCGAAGTAATACACGGTGGTGGCCGAGGTGGTGGGGACGGAGGGGTGGGGGTTCAAACCTGCTGAGGTCACAGCAATGATCCAAGGAAACATTCATGTCAAGTGGCATCACCCGCTTGGCTGACAGTCAAGGGGGCTTGAGTTCGATACCCGACTGGAGTTGTGTTTGCTGAGCGCCCTAAAGGCAGGATGGTAACCTTCTCCCAGATACCCCCTCCTCTTAACATGTTTACAAAACAGATTGGACCAGAGGGCACTGAGTACCTCTAGCATTAAAAGATGCGCTATATAAAAGTAAATCAAAAAATAATTGGTCAAATGTTTTGATTTTTATGATGAACCCTTTTCAAACCTACACTTTACATCAGTCATTCTTCCCCTTTGGGTCACCTTAGACCAGGGGCTCTCAACCGAAGGGTCGCGACCCCCTTAGGGGTCGATTGACGATTTGCTAGGAATCGCTTTCTAAGACCATCGAAAATATGGATTTTTGTCTATTCCATTGTAAGTTACTTTTTATACAATTAATTTTGGAAGATAAATTAGAAGGATTTCAAACTTTTTAACTGTCTCATAATTGGCATTCAATGGTAGATGTTGCAAACAATTGAATCAGAATTTTTTTTTTTTTAATAGCAATTGTCGCACCATAAATACTTGCTATCCATCAAACGGTGTTATATTGCGGAATCATTTCTGTTATTACTAGTGTGAAGATGTTGTCTCCTTGAGACGTAATTAAATAGCACTTCCGTTTATAAGTAGTAATACGCCATGCTATTGAAGGTCATATTTTTATTATGGGACAATCCATAATAATGGATCTCGAACAGCAGAAAATGTACGGGCCCCAAATATTTTAGATTCTACGCCATTGTCAAGAATATCAGACTTGAATCTGTTGGTAAAAAAAAACATAAACAACAAATAGCAGCTTATTTGGGGGCTAGGAAACCTTACGCCATTGTCTAAAAGTTACTGTTGCCCGCGGTCTAATTTATTGTCTATATATGATTTGTTCTGAATTTATTTTTACTAAATTAAGTGCGATTTACTTATCTAATGACACTGTTCCAGAGAGAATAGCTTTTGTCTTCTTTTATTTCCATGAGTATATCTGAGAAACATGGTTCTCCAGCCTGCTAGTTATGAGGTTTGGTTATGGGAGTAGATTTGATGCAGAAGATGGCATTGGTTGTGTAGAGTGAAACAGAAACACTTCCAAGCCTCACACTGGCGTTGTCCTGTTAACACAAACTGACCCAACAATTGTGTAGCAATGTGTAGTCCATGCTTCTTAATATTGTATGTCAAATAGATAAGGGGAAGACGTAACAGAAAAGTAAGACAAAATTAATTCATGTCATACAGAGAAAATGTCATTACTTCTCATTTAATTTTGAATAGAAATATAGTTTTGAAGTGAGACATAAAGATTTGTCAATGCATATCATATGCGTACATTTAGATTTAGTGTTACAAGCTTTTAGTTTAACTTTAAAAAAAAATTAAGGCCAAAGTTTAATTAGAAATAAAAACTTTCGTTACAATTGGAGTTTAATTTTTTTTTTAATCACATATAAACTCTGTCGGTCTGGTAAAAAGTTTGAACATGTTGCCTTCTCAGATCAGTTAAAACTTTGCACAATTGTTCATTGAACGTGAAAACACACGAATCAATTAAAACGTTTAGCAATTAATTAATTAATTCTTGGTGATTAATTATTTTTATTTCGAAATAACGGGAATTTAGTTGAAATTTTGCTTAATTATTCATAGTCGATAACAATACACAAATCAATTCAAAACTTAACCAATTAGTTTATCATTTAATACTAGTTAATTAATTGTGTTTTATATAGCAGAAAAGGGAGCATAATCCTGTAATTTCCAGATAAATAGCAGTAATTAGCGGCTGTTTCCATTTATCTAAGCTTTGTTTTGTTTTAAAGTATGCTTGTCTTTAGTTACAATCTAAGTTCAAATTAAAATTTGCAAACGTTTCAACACGTGGTCGTCTGATGTCATCATGATATCTGATAACAACTTTGAAGAGGGACTGGTAAAGATGCTGGTAGAATTTATGGAGCCAAACATTTATAGGTCTTCCCTTACCATAGCTACATAAGTCAAATGTTATCTTGACACTACACAATTTATTTTAATTTTACATTGCCCTCTAGAGATGTAGGGATTTTAGACATTTTTCTTGTATTAGATTTTAAAATTTACTGTAAGATAAAAAAAAAATGTAATTAGCCTTTTTTCTAAAGCTTTTAATTCAAGGCAAAAATACACATACAAGCACAATTTTTTGTATTAAGACATTTTTTTAAATATATTTTAATTGCGCATAAACATCTTGCTTATTATTGATTTTATTGTTGAGAAAGATTTTTACAGTGATAAAAGAATTAAATAGAACCGTTGGCCTACAGTAAAATACATTAGATACGTCTAGACCAAACAATGAACAAAAATAGTTTGAATAAGTTGTCAAAGTTTAATTAATACTGTATTTCGTCATGCGCAATTGGAGATCAACGTTTAGTTCAGCTACTTTATTTTCGTTGAATTAGTTTTAGTTTAATTTTTTGAATTTAGTCTACTTCCCATCCCTACATTAAGATTTCAATTTGATAACATTATCAAAAGCACAGCTGCTTTGGATTAGGAATGAAACTAATTTAACGGTTGGGGGTCGCTGCATAGAGGTGGGTAGTGAAAGGGGTCGCTGCATAGAGGTGGGTAGTGAAAGGGGTCGCAGAACATTAAAGTTTGAAAACCGCTGTCTTACATTTAACCATATTGGTACCGAAAACTTCCGGCCTTTGAGTTCAATGGTGATCGCGGACTTGAAAAAAAACAACTAAATTAAACCTAAATTAAACCTAGATTAAACCATAAACTCAATTAGATCAAAGCTGAATGGAACAGAACATATAAACAATACGGCATTTTGGTGTACCCCACAGCGCACAGAGCCGCAATGCTATACAGAAAAGAGTCAGACAGACAGACGGACAGAGTGTTAACTAAAGAAGCTCCTTTATACACATTTATATTTGAGAAACCTGAAAATGGACAAGCAGAAAAATTGATTTGTGTGTGAGTGCGCGTGTATGTGTGTGTGTGTGTGCGCGCGTGCATGTGTGTCTATGTGAAGATGGGAAAGAAAAAGAAAAGACAAAACGAAGTAGAATTGTGTGTGTGTGTGTGTGTGTGTTTAAAAAAAAACTTTATACGTCATTTTTTTTTCCTCAAATCCAATGTGTGTGTGTGTGCGTGTGTGTGTGTCTGGAAACACAGAAGTCTGTCTAAATGTGGTGTATCGATTGCAGAGCCAACCAAATAGTGCCATTACTGTGACTTACTTTTTGTCTTTGTTGTTGTATGGTAATTAGGTATCTATTCACTTATGTATTATGGAGCGTGGGGCTATAGCACTAGGTTTCGTTTTATCTTTCTTTGTTCCCCCAGGATAATAGTTCTCTATCTCATGACATGTATTTTGTCATTGGTGTCACTGATTCTTTCATTTATGATTGAGATTCTGTATTTTATGATTGAGATTGGATATTATGAGATTGTGATGTTCATTTAACGATAGTGTTCTGTAGTTTATGAAAATGTATTTATTTTTTGTATAAAGAAAATGTAAAGGAGAAAAAGATTTTGAGGAAACTGAAGACACAATTATCTCTAAAGAATCTCATTAGTTGAATAGATGTCTTCTGGTCATAGTGTCTGACATGTAAGAGTCAGACTCAGACTTAAAGTGACGATTTTAATGGCATACAATGACAGATAAAGAAAGATATTAAAGTGACGTCATCATATGAAATGAATGTTCTAAACAATTGTATTTGAGATAGTTCCGGTTTCAATATCTGGAGACTACAAACAAAAAGGAGGGGGGGAGTAGTTGAAAGAGAAATATAAGAAAGTGATACAAGAGAGAGAAAAAGAGAAAGAGAGAGAGAAAGAGAGAGAGAAGGAGAGAGAGAGAAAGAGAGAGAGAAGGAAAGAGAGAAAAAGAGAGAGAAAAAGAGAGAGAAAGAGAGAAACAAAGAGAGAAGGGGAGAGGGAGAGAAAGAGAGAGTAAAGAGAGAAAGAGAGAGGGGAGAGAAAAAGAGAGAAAGAGAGAGGGGAGAGAAAGAGAGAGAAGAGAGAGAAAGAGAGAGGCTTCTCTTCATATCGGGTTGAAGCCATGGCTAAAAACCTAAACGTCCAGATTTCTGCTGACTGTTAATATGTAATCAATCGACATGAGTCTATGTGTCAATATGCCTGACAGAAATAGTGATACTTCTTGCATGGCATCGTTAAGAGTTAGACAAACGTGCCAGAGTCTTTGCTAAGTGAACTAGGTCCATGAGTAGTTGACTTGTTCCTTTGTTCCTCTGTCAAAGATGTTGATTGTTTCACTCAAACAGAGAACTTGACGTTGACAAAGAAATTCAATTAGAAATTTCTTAAAATCTCAAAGTATTTGAGAAAGAGAAAAAAGTACTATTATTAGACTCTCCTTATCTTATTTCCACAAACTGGAATAAGACAAAAATTTGAGATTTAATGAAACTGATTATTTTCAAATTCATTGTTTAGTATACAACTTACACGATTTGTTAGCTTATTGCGAGCGATTAGTCATAATCAACTTTTTTTCTTTTTTTTTTTTGGGGGGGGGGGGGGGGCACATAAGCACATACGATATTGGAATAGTGCAAAGTTGACGTGGCAACCAGCTATTGGTCTCAGATGTATGCAATCAAGTTCCTCCAAATTTCGTTACTATAGTGTGCCCTTATTCTGTTATCTACCCCTTGTGTCTCTCTGAATTATTCCGTATCATTTTGCGTCCCGTAACTTAAAAGGGCTAAACTAACAATAAGAAGTCAAATCATTGGTAAGCTTCGAACTAACCTGGCTCACAATAGCATTCATCATACTAAACCAGGAGTTGGCCTCGCCATTCGGAAACCAAAATGGGATGATTAATTTTTTAATGGCCACGCTGGACACTAACGGCTATCTGACGTAGACAACTGGGGACATTGATTGAGATTAGCCTTTTCCAATAACAAGGAAACCGGACAATTAAATCTCATGGAGATGCTTAAGTCCCAGTGTGGCCCTTTCATGCCTACAGGGAGGCAATTAAATAGGTCAGGACCAATGTTTCCGGGCGCTCTGATTGGACCAAACTAAATGGAAGTAACCGAATCATACGGCTGTAACTGACGGCAACATGGTAGAAGGAAACAGTAGGGACAGGTTGAGAATCATATGTTCGCGAGTGATGGCATCAATTTAACTACTATATATATAAACTAGCCGGACATTACCCAAGGTCTGTGGGCCTTAGTTTGTGTATTACTAATCTAGTAGATTGGATTATGTTAAACTTAGCTAATGATCCTTTCAAGTTTTTCTCTTTCGCCACGAAAATAACAGTAGATTTGCGAAAATGGGTTTACCCGTTAAGCCGATACATCCATCTTCTCTATATTATAAAGTAGAATGTGAGGGGTATGTATGTATGTATGTATGTATGTATGTTACTTATAGACATCAAAACCGCTTGACCAATCTTGATAAAACTAGGCAGGAATGTTCCTTGGGTACCAACTTAGACCGTAGTGTATGTATTGTAGCCCTAATACAAACTTAAGACCCTCAAAAAAAAAATAAAGTTGTCCGACTCTATTAAAGCTATAGTATTCTATGGATCTAGGCCATGTCTACAATCTTGACATGAGAAAAGATAGAAAGGATTTAGACCTAGATCTAATTTTAAGAAATACACTTTGCGCAGATAGTTTTTTACTTTGACACATGAAAATACAAAAGAAGATCCCTTGATTTCATTATATAATAAAATTAACCTTCAATTTTGTGTTTCAAAAGCATTTTTTACATTAATTAGTTCCTGATATCTGTGACTACAGATTTCCTGACGAACATTCTTTCATTAGACAATACCGTAATGAATCGCGTACTAAAAATTAATTCGTTTAATTGTTTACTTTATAATCCCATCCCTAGATCTAAAACTCTAATTCAACTCTAAGATGATAAAACTTCTCTTCGCACAGATAGTTTTATACTTTAACACATAAACATATTAATTAAAATCCATTCATTTCATATTTTGATCAAATAAACATTCAAATTTGGTTTTCTAAAGCTGTATTCGTTTACGAAACCTGCGAAGCCGAGTTGAGATAGGCCTAGATCTATATTCATTCATGAATCGCGTACTAAAAATTATTTCGTTTAATTGTTTACTTTATAATCCCATCCCTAGATCTAAAACTCTAATCCAACTCTAAGATGATAAAACTTCTCTTCGCACAGATAGTTTTATACTTTAACACATAAATATATTAATTAAAGTCCATTCATTTCATATTTTGATCAAATAAACATTCAAATTTGGTTTTCTAAAGCTACATTCGTTTACGAAAGCTGCGAAGCCAAGTTGAGATAGGCCTAGATCTATATTCATTCATGAATCGCGTACTAAAAATTATTTCGTTTAATTGTTCACTTTATAATCCCATTTATTTAACAAAGCTATCGCTCTTTTCGTTTTTAATAGGTAAGAATGTATCGACTTCGGGTAAACCATTTTCGCAAAACTAATTTTATTTTCGTAGCGAAAGAGAAATAACGTGAAAGGATCATTAGCTACGTTTAACATACATCTAAATCCAATCCACTAGATTATTCAAAAGCAAATGTTTTAATTTTAAAAAAAATGGATTTAAGCCTATTAGCTATTTAGATTTGATAGCTTCATTCACACTATTTTTACATTGACACATTCGCTTTACTTATTACATTATTATTTCGTTTAATTGTTTACAAAATACTCTCAGTGACTATATCGAAAGTAATGCGCAAATAAAGACCCGCGGGTCGCGGGTAACATATGTCTAGTTATCTATTAAAAACGAAAGAAGCTCGAGGTGAATGAAATATAAAGTACAATTAAAAAGGGTTTACGATTTGTTAAATGAAAGAGATTATAAAGTAAGTCAGGACGCCTGAATTCGCAGATATATGGAACGAATTTATATAAAAATGCTTTTGAAACACAAATTTGAAGGTTAATTTTATTAAATAATGAAATAAATATTGTGTCATGTGGCCAGCACAAAACCCAACCACTTTTACTTTCCCCAACTAAAGTCAGGTACCCATTAGAGTTGGGTGGACTCAAGGGCGCCCTAAATATCGAGAAATTCGAAATTCCAGTCTTCGCCAAGCGCTTAATCATTCAGCCACCGCGCCCCGTTCAACACATATATATAGAGAGAGGGAGTAAAAACTAATACTGTGTGGCTTGATACGTACATAAAAAAACCCATACATCTTAAGTTAACACATTGAATAATATCGCTATCTCAAAATGTCATAAAACTAAAAAGAAAAAAACAAACTATAAAAATAATGTCTCCAGTTTATCCATCGGATTCATTTTAAAATTCAATAGAATTAGGATAAAAACAAACTTTGACACATTCAAACAAATGACTTTATGAAATCTTCCTTTTAACTCAAACTTAACTCTAGAGCTATTTCACTTTCTCGAGACTAATAAAAGGCCACAGACCAAAGTAATCGATAAATATTTAATTTGAATACGAAAGTGGATAACTAACAATTTTTATTTAGGTATCAAATATTAAAATGTTAACTTTCTTCTGGTTTTATTCGAATTTGATTGAATTCAATTTCACAAAGCATTAGAGTAACTACAGTGATCTATACTTGTAGATTTTATGAATAACAATTATTCAACTGCATTGTATCTTGGTTTATGAATCAGATCTCTTTCCTTGATCGTGACGTATATATGGTCAGCGTAGAGCGTCCATTGGGTCCGTCAATCGGGAGGACAAATACATCATTGTTTGAAAAGTAATGACAAGATTGGCAGCTGTCACCCAAAACTTTTTCGAGAGACCGTGATAGTGCAAAGGTCACTCTGGTCCAACCACCAAAGATCACTCTTGTCCAATCAAGCTAAACCAACCAATGAGGACACTTTGAGCCTTACTCCCTGATTATAAGCAGTAGGACTATACAGACTGACTACACTACTTCTCGTTTGACATAGTTTTCAGAATTAAGTGAGGCACAGATATCTTTTCCTTGTTTACATTTTTTTAAAGCTCTGGTTTACATTCAGAAGACAATCTTTCAAGCAATAAAATATAGAAAAAGAAAAAAAAAAGAAGAGAAAGTGATATGTTGAAATGCGGGGGCAATATATTGGAACTTGGAAAAAAAAAAGTAAAATATCATAAGAGGAAAATTGTGTAATAAATTAATAAAATAAAGACGTCCAGTGAAGCTATTTTGAGATGTCACTTTTGCTAACTAAATTAAACAAAATCTTTTTTTTTTCATATAAGTATGAAGGGAAGAACTCCGTCCTTAAAACTATATCTACCAATAATGTACAAGCCATTCCTCCATTTCCATATCAAACAAAATAATTAAATACCAATAATTAATTGACTTATTGAGTATTTTTGTATATTGATGTTAGACACAAAAAATAATTGTTTAAAGTATCAACCTGATCGGAGAATGCGTTAACAATTATCTAAGGGGACTAAACCCAACAAAATTAGCCGTATCTGTGAATACTGAAGTATTAGATTCCCTTGTTACTATTCAACAAAATAATGAGTTACCAGTAATTAATTGTCTTTTTTCTTTAATCGATTCATGTCATGTCTATGTCAATGAAATATTGTGCGAAGTTTCAACCTGATCCGAGAATGGGTGTGGGAGAAACAACGTGTACACACTTTTTACCAGACAGACAGACAGACAGAGTGAGTTGATAGAAGCTTTGTAAAAATTGAGTAGTTGCTATTATCAGTGTAGATATTAAATTCAGTATTGCAAAGAAGGGGCAAACACATTCTTTATAGGTTTTCTTTTTCAATACAAAGCTGACCTCTAATTCTGTATGTGTACGCCAAATACACCAACAGCCAAACAGCTATAGATGTCTAGATCTGCTTTCATTCATGAAAATACCTATCCTATTTAAATAAATTTAATGTACGTGAGAAACAAATGAGAATAATTATTTAAGAATCCAGGTTGACACCTTAAAGTTGTATGTATATGTTTAAAACTATATTGCTTTATTATCCTCATTAACAACAGAGATAAAATTGTCTCCCAAGAGTAAGGGCTAACTCACTCTCCTCCCTTACCCCAAGCCCCATGAAGTTTGCGTCCAGTAGCCTCAACAAAACAGAAGTGGTGCTGGTCAAAGAAAACTTAAATCTTTGACTAATCCAGGTGTTGGGAACTCCTGACATGGCTCTTTATAATTTTATCATGGACACATAAAAGTGCGTCTTTAAATAATAAAAAACAAGGTTACAAAAGACAGTTTGTGTGGAAACACAAACTCAAAAGCGGCTCCCGAAGTGGTTCACCCAGGCAGGCTTCATTATTTTCAGAAAGAACATCCGAATGAAATTATATCTTAAAGACAAATGAGAGATAAGAATGGAGAAAGAAGGTTAACAGATCTTGTGTAGTGCCCCAACGGTCCCGCAGATCAAAGGATAGGTGAAAGTGAATGTAAAGTTAGATGTGAACCTGGCCTAACTAGTTCCCCTTTCAGACCTTGTGGTTTATAGGGCTGATGATCTGTTTTTGTGGCATACGGTTAACGAGGATGTCATGTAGTCAGCACAACGACCAACCGCCTTTACTTTTCCCCAACTAATGTCAGGTACCCATTAGAGCTGAGTGGACTCAGAGGCGCCCAAAGATTCCAAAGTTGAAAATCCCAGTCTTCACCAAGATTCGAGCCCGGAACCCCCGGTTCGGAAACTAAATGCTTTACCGCTCAATCTCTTAATTCGAATGCTCAAAAGTAGAACTAATGTTTCATTATAGAATAAAGATTAAGGAAAATGAAATTTACAAGATTACTATTCGTTTTAAATTAGGTCTAGCTTATAATACATATTAATTAGCTTTTTCTCTTTAAAAAACTGCTTGCATAACTGATTTTAAAAATTAGATTTTTCGCTTTCAGAAAAAAAAAAGTAGCCGTTGCATCAGAACTTTGAATGGTCTAAAATATTGTGATGTCGGATTTTCAATATCTTTTGTAGTTTACGAGATCTAAACGGGATGGACGGACAGACGGACAGACATTTCGCACAAAACTAATAGCGTCTTTTCCCCTTTTGGGGCCGCTAAAAACACTAGGGATTAATTACAAATTTAAAAAAGTATATTTAATAAAAGAACCAGGATAAACTGTTACTGTAAACAACGTCATCAAATGTACAACAATCTATGAAACTGCCTTCTCCTGCGTTTGTACCATTTTGTACAGACCTCTGACGACAATATCAATGTCTCAAGGGTCGTAATAATAGACCAATGAAATGGAAACATATTAACAGAATTCGTCCAAACTTACAACCAAGATTCTATTAGCTAACAATTTGCGATGCTATAAACAAATCATCATCATGGTAGATATTCCCATCATTTGTTATGATGCTGCCAAGGTATGTGAGCTTGTCCAACTCTTCAAGCTTTGACTCGCCAAGTCTGACGAGGGCACCCTTTGCCTTATATCCCACTCGCAAAATTTTATTATCCAAATTTCTGAGGAGGCCTATTTTGGGTGCCTCTCTATCTAGGCTCTCCGTCATTTCTTGAATGCATTTATTTGTAGCCCCGAGTAGTGCAACGTCGTCGTCAAAGTTCAAGTCCCTCATTCGGTTTTGTTCACGCCATGGAATACCAAAGGCAGTCTGGTTCATTGCTCTCCTCATTATGTATTCGATGGCAAAGAGGAAGGGAGATAAGATGCACCCCTGCCTCACACCTGACTCGATGCTAAAAAAAAAATTCGGTTGTTCCCTCTTCTGTTTTAATGAAGACTGACTGTAAAGGTGTCGTAGGATCTGGACGAAATTTTTCTCTAACTATTTTCCATAGTGATTCTCGGTGGACACTATCAAACGCTTTCTTAAAGTCTACGAAACTGATCGTTATCCGTTGCTGGTACTCAAGACTTTGTTCTATATTTCGTAGAGTGAAGATCTGCTCTGCACATGATCTGCCTCTTCGTAAGCCTGTTTGTTCTTCTCTGAGCCTTTCATTTACAAACTGTTTTACAACGGTAAAAAATGACCGAATAATCAATTTTTAATTGGCATTACACACTATTGATTGATTTGTTCCCAGGCTATATATCTTATCTTATATAATACTTCAAAAAAAAAAGATGATTACGTCCTACGCGTCATGCATTCAGTCATGCATATTAATCAATGACTTAAATTCTGCCAAGTCACTGGTTTTCCTGGCTATCTCAGGCAATCCATTCCATGCTCTAATAGCATTAGAGAAGAATTAGTATTTGTACAAATTTGTCCTAGCATATGGGATGAGGATATTGTTTACTATGGCCGGAATACCTCTCCATTTCTTTAATTTATTTTAGTTTATTTGACCCCTTTTGGATGTTGCCCGCCTCCACATGGCATTTATTATAATACTAGACATATGTTACCCGCGACCCGCGGGTCTTTATTTGCGCATTACTGTCGATATAGTCACTGAGAGTGTTTTGTAAACAATTAAACGAAATAATAATGTAATAAGTAAAGCGAATGTGTCAATGTAAAAATAGTGTGAATGAAGCTATCAAATCAGAATAGCTAATAGGCTTAAATCCATTTGTTCAAATTAAAACATTTGCTTGTAGGCCTACATATATTTGATTAAAAATTGAGATGAATAGACTTAATTTTGTATGTTCATGTGTTACAGTATAAAGTAGATCTTGAGGTAGACATAGATCTAAACATGGGCGTAGCCAGGATTTTTTTTCGGGGGGGGGGGGGGGGTTGGGGGGGGATTTTTTTCTCCCCCCCCCCCCGACTCCCCCCCCCCTCGCGAATTTTTTTTTTATATGTATTTATGTGTGTGTGTGTGTGTGTGCCTACATAATCTTTATTGCATTCTGACCCTTCATTCTTTCGGAAGACGTTTATTGTACCCTAGAATAGATTCTTCCATGAGTTAGTGGAAAATTGTAGATTCCCCGTCAATACTAGCAAGGGGGTCTGGGGGAGCGGCAGGAGCTCCCCCAGCGCGGGGCGAAGCCCCGCCGCCAAGCACTATTTCTGATATTGAAAGCCAACAAAATGCATATTCTGAGGTATCTACAGTGCATTTTCCTGCTATTAAAAAGTTTTATTTCAAAAACCTAATGTGCTATTCTTACTGACTTAGACCCTCCCGCGCCGTTTGGCGCATTTGCCTTCAAGATGTTTCCATAAAATTGTAGATTCCCTACCATTACTAGCAATGGGGTCTGGGGAGCGCTAGCGCGGGGCGAAGCCCCGCCGCCAAGCAATATTTCTGGTATTGAAAGCCAACAAAATGCATATTCTGAGGTATCTACAGTGCATTTTCCTGCTATTAAAAAGTTTATTTCAAAAACCTAATGTGCTATTCTTACTGACTTAGACCCTACCGCGCCGTTCGGAGCATTTGACGTCAAGCTGTTTCCATAAAAATCTGTCAATGGTAATATCTGAAGCCTCTTCCCACCTGCCATGAGGACCTCAATGAATGAGTGGCGTCAAGTTGTACTAGGATATCATTGCAACTCTTCTTATGCGTAATTCATTTGTCGGAGAACATGTCCCGCAAACCTCATGCGTCGCTCTCTCACAATCTTAATAAAGGGTCGACTCCCAGTTCGGCATAGGATTTCCTTGATTTAAACCCGATCTCTATAACTGACTCCTAAAATCTGTCTTAGCCATCTTTGTTGAGCCACATTTAGTGTTTTTCAATTTCGGCAGATGACTATTCACTGCAGTTTATTAAGGGAGCCCTGCCACTGGTAAAAATGTGTAACCACTCTTGAATACGCTCTTGGAATTAAGTGACTGTACTTTGCTTTAGATTTTATATCGAAAAGAGAAGTTTTATAGTCAAAATCATCTGTTGGGGGTTTTCCACCTCAAAATGCTCTGTAGGGGGATCTTAAACTCAAAACCTTCTGGAGGGGTTTTAAACTTTAAACAAACGCCATCTGTAGAAGAGGGGTTTAAACTCAAAACTCCCGATTGGATTGGCTACGCTCAAATAATTTTAGTGTGTAATTTGCTTTTTTTTTATATTGAAGAGGTATTTTTAGCATTAAACCCCTCTGAATGGAGGTTTAAACTCAAAACCCCTTTTGGCAACGCTCATAGCATTTTGAGTGCGTAATTTGCTTTTTTTTCTTACACTGAAGATGTATTTTTTAGCCTCAAACCCCCCTGGCGGGGGGTTTAAACTCAAAACCCCTTTGGGTGTATTCATAGATTTTAGTGTGAATAATTTGCTTTTATTTATATTGAAGATGTACTTTTTAGCTTCAAACTCCACTGGAGGGGAGTTTAAACTCAAAACCCCTTTGACTACACTCAAAACATTTTGAGTGTATAATTTTTTTTTTGGTTTTATTATTAAAGAGGAATTTTTGACCTTCAAACCCCGCTGAAGTGGGGTTTAAACTAAAAACTAAGTCAAAACCCATTTAGCTACGCTCATAACATTTTGAGTGCGTAATTAACTTTTTTTTATATTGAAGCGGGGGTTTATCGTAAATTTTGGAGGGGGTTTTAAAATCAAAATCTCCCTTAACTGTGCTCTTGGAATTAGGGGATTTTCGTTTGCATTTTTTTTTGTTTTGTGTTATAGAAGAGGGGGGGGGGGTTAACTGCAAAAACCCCAAGTAGGGGGTTTAAAACTCAAAACCCCTAGTAGGGGGTTTTAAACTCAAAACCCCTGGTATGAGTTTTTAAACTCGAACCCCCCTGGTAGGGGTTTTTAAACTCAAAACCCCCTGGTAAGGGGTTTTAAACTCAAAACCCCATTGGTTGTGCTAGGGCAATTGATGGTTTAGTATTAAAATCTCACCTAAAATAAACAAAATCAAAGCAAAAAATCATTCACTAAATTCCGATCCCCCCCCCAAGGGGGGGGATTTCATTTCGGGGGGGGTTTGAACCCCAAACCCCCCCCCCCCTGGCTACGCCCATGGATCTAAATCTACACTAATCTAGAGGCTTTTATAGAGTTCATTCTGTGTTGCGCATGCGTGACCTTTTTTCGTGAATGAATATAGGCCTATCTCAACACGGCTACGCAGCTTTAGCGAACAGCGAACGAATGTATTAAAAATGCTTTAGAAAAACAAATTTGAATGTTAATTTGATTAAAATATGAAATGAATGGACAATAATTAGTATGTTTATGTGTTAAAGCATAAAACTATCTTTGCGAAAAGAAGTTTTATCATCTTAGAGTTCAATAAGAGTTTTAGACCTAGGCCTAGGAATAGACTCTGTAGAGAGATGTGTTAATCACTGTTAATGTGTAACCATTTGGTAATGTCTAATGAAAGGATGTTCGCCAGACATTACCCGCGGCCTGCGGGTCTAAGTTTGTGTTTACTAATCTAGTGGATTGGATTTAGATGTATGTTAAACTTAGCTAATGATCCTTTCAAGTTTTTTTCTCTTTCGCTACGAAAATAAAATTAGGTTTGCGAAAATGGGTTTACCCAAAGCCGATAAATTCATATCTATTAAAAACGAAAAGAGCGATAGCTTTGTTAAATGAATGGGATAATAAAGTGAACAATTAAACAAATAATTTTTAGTACACGATTCATGAATGACTATATATATAGGCCTATCTCAACTCGGCTTCGCAGCTTTCGTAAACGAATGTAGTCTCTTAAAAATGCTTTAGAAAACCAAATTTGAATGTTTATTTGATCAAAATATGAAATGAATGGACTATAATTAGTATGTTCATGTGTTAAAGTATAAAACTATCTGTGCGAAGAGAAGTTTTATCATCTTAGTGTTGAATTAGAGTTTTAGATCTAGGGATGCGATTATAAAGTAACAATTAAACGAAATAATTTTTAGTACGCGATTCATGAATGAATATAGATCTAGGCCTTTAACTCGGCTTCGCAGCTTTCGTAAACGAATGTAGCTTTAGAAAACCAAATTTGAATGTTTATTTGATCAAAATATGAAATGAATGGACTTCAATTAATATGTTTATGTGTTAAAGTATAAAACTATCTGTGCGAAGAGAAGTTTTATCATCTTAGAGTTGAATTAGAGTTTTAGATCTAGGGATGGGATTATAAAGTAAACAATTAAACGAATTAATATTTAGTACGCGATTCATTACGGAATTGTCTAATGAAAGAATGTTCGTCAGGAAATCTGTAATCACAGATATAAGGAACTAATTAATGTAAAAAATGCTTTTGAAACACAAAATTGAAGGTTAATTTTATTATATAATGAAATCAATGGATCTTCTTTTGTATTTTCATGTGTCAAAGTAAAAAACTATCTGCGCAAAGTGTATTTCTTAAAATTAGATCTAGGTCTAAATCCTTTCTATCTTTTCTCATGTCAACATTGTAGACATGGCCTAGATCCATAAAATACCATAGCTGTAATAGAGTCGGACAACTTTATTTTTTTTTGAGGGTCTTAAGTTTGTTTTAGGGCTACAATACATACACTACGGTCTAAGTTGGTACCCAAGGAACATTCCTGCCTAGTTTTATCAAGATTGGTCAAGCGGTTTTGATGTCTATAAGTAACATACATACATACACCACACATTCTACTTTATAATATAGATTTGACTTATAGAACACATGAATATATAATATAACATCAACTCCCATCCCCGAAAACACATTTCAACATTCTAGATCGTCTAAAGGAAATATTGAGCTAGATCTAAAGAAAAGACAGCCCCATACAAGCAAATAATGATAGTCTCAGCTCTTTCCAAAAAGAAATATATTTATCTTGTTAATGTTATTTGTTCTGTTCTTTACTTCGACTGTGTCTAAAAGGAAGTGGAAATGAAAATACAATATAACGTGAGTCAAAGTTTGACAAAAAGTTGATTTAAGGGAAAAGAAAACAAAATATGCTTTAAAACCATAGACATAAATAAATATAGACTGGCCGAAGGAAGTAACTTCATGTAACTTGAAAACATGTATATCTATTGTATTCGGATTTCTTAATTATGAAAAATTGCATGATCTTGATTCTTAGAGATTAAACAAAACTACACTGCCTCCTTATTTACAATATATATATAGATGTGTGGCTGAAATAGATATGAATAATTAACATTTATACTGCTCATAAATGCTGTATAATAAAGTACACAAAATTGCAAGTCACAAATTTTCGTTTCATAAAACTCTTTAATCGGCCAGTCTATATTTATTGATGTCTATGTTTAAAACAATGAAGTCTTAATTTTTGTATTATTTTATTTTGTTTATTTGTTTATATTCTATAAAAATGGCCAGCTCCACTACCACCGAAGGAAAAGCCACATTAACCTGCGATATTTGTGGACGGGAGTGTCTCTCCAAAATAGGGCTCCACAGCCACAAGAGGAAGTGTGCGAGATGAACAATAGTAGTTCTACGACTGAAAGAGGCCAATGAATGATATATGTGGCCTTTGAGGAAATACCAAAAATAAAATACAAAGTGTCTTAAATAGAAAACTTGCGTTTTTTAAAGTTCAGGCTGCGAGTATACCAGAACTGCTCTTTAGCAAGCACCTAAGGAAGGTAAGAGGAACCCCTGTACGAAATTTTAAGAAAACCTTTTTCTCAGTTGGTCAGATCTCTTGATGCTTACATAACTGAAGGAATGAAGAATCATTCAGTGATATTTTTGCAACTAATCAGTATTTATTATGCAAGTATTTAAATTTTTTTGCATTGGGTAGTTTGTGATTGGTTACATTTTTAATACGTATATTAAGTCCTAATTCATAATATCCCCACTTGATAAAAAAAATTAGGTAAAGTAATCTCTTGTTCAGTCACTGCTACAGACTTGCTTTTAGCGGACTGAAAAAATTGATATGAAAAATACACATTTTGCACGTATTTTATCTTTGCAGCAGCCAAATTAGGTGCATAATTAGCATTAAAAAAAATTATTAGACCTTTCATGAAACTTCAAATTGCAATTAAATATAAAAAAAAAAAATTCATATTTTAAATGTTCCTACTGTAGTACCGAAGTACTCAGCGTACACTGCACATAGATGGTCTTGAAGGAACGGATAAAAAAGCCACATTTTTTTTGAACACCTATTAAAGACCTAAACATATTAATTAGTTCTTTGGAAACAAATTAATAACTTATCGTCTATTAGAAAACACATTAATAACTAAAAAGTTATTAGAAAACACATTAATAACTAATAAGTTATTAGAAAACACATTAATAACTAATAAGTTATTAGAAAACACATTAACAACTAATAAGTTATTAGAAAACACATTAACAACTAATAAGTTATTTGAAAACACATTAACAACTAATTAGTTATTAGAAAACACATTAACAGCTAATAAGTTATTAGAAAACACATTAACAACTAATAAGTTATTAGAAAACACATTAACAACTAATAAGTTATTAGAAAACACATTAACAACTAATAAGTTATTAGAAAACACATTAACAACTAATAAGTTATTAGAAAACACATTAACAACTAATAAGTTATTTGAAAACACATTAACAACTAATAAGTTATTAGAAAACACATTAACAACTAATAAGTTATTTGAAAACACATTAACAACTAATAAGTTATTTGAAAACACATTAACAACTAATAAGTTATTAGAAAACACATTAACAACTAATAAGTTATTTGAAAACACATTAACAACTAATAAGTTATTAGAAAACACATTAACAGCTAATAAGTTATTAGAAAACACATTAACAACTAATAAGTTATTAGAAAACACATTAACAACTAATAAGTTATTAGAAAACACATTAACAACTAATAAGTTATTAGAAAACACATTAACAACTAATAAGTTATTAGAAAACACATTAACAACTAATAAGTTATTAGAAAACACATTAACAACTAATAAGTTATTAGAAAACACATTCATATCTGTAACCGATTGTCAATTTCTTTCTTCGAAGTATTTTTTTTTAAATGACAAAACAAAACATTTCTAGACGCCGCTGAGCATTTATTTCATATGATTTCCTAAATTTTAATTTCAATCAAACTATTTTCCTCTGCCTCTAAAGAGATACTCACGCAAGATGTTTTGTAGAGTTTTATATGAAGTCTGAACAAAGATTTTGTAATTACAGAAATCGTTAGCATCAGCGTTGGGTGAGCTCTTTAATCATGGCCCTAAATGTCTCGCCCTATCTCTACTGGCGAGACGTTGATCACAGAACCTGCATCGTCCAGTTCAAAGCTGAATGAGCTAACAATGGGGTTAGGGTGACCGCACAATCTCTCACTTTCATTTGTTGATGCTAGACTACAATTATTCTTCCTTCCCAAGACTGGGGGGGGGGGGGGGGGCGTTATTAGACTGAAACAGTCTGGTGCGAAATTACTTTACAGGCTGTCTCTCTCTGAGTGTGTGGGTGTGTGTGTGGGGGGGGGTTTAAGTGATGCGATTGTGTGTGTGTTATATCTTACAACTGTCGTTGATTCGATTTGGCTAATAAAAGACAGAGCAACTCTAAGCAAAGAACATATTAACTATTGTCCAAGAAAATAACAAGTCCCATCTATAGACATATTAATTCTAAGCGAAGAAAATGTCCGGTCTAATATAAGAACAAACCGACTCAAATCAAACAGTATGGCAATTGTTATGTAAGAGAAATTTAATCTTAGAGCATATTAATTCTAATCAAAGAAAACATGAACTTTTAGTTGTTGTTTTTTTGTTAAAGTTTAATTAAGAATTAACAATGACTATAGCACAATAATGTATTAACAATAATGGTATATTTTTTAATATGACGTCGGTTATAAGCTGTAGTAATTAGTAGAGTAGTGGATCTAGAAGTGTGTATGAAATAGGGGTGCACCGGATAGTCCCTCCTGCTCCGACTTCTGCCGAATATCCGGCATTTTTTACTATCCGGTGCTATTCGGCTCCGGTCGGATATCACTACCGGATAGTAAACCGGATAGTAAAAAGTACATAATTTAATATGCATAAAGTGGACCTCGTTCCATTAGAGTCTGTTGTAGAATGTATTAATGTTTATATGAAAACAAAATAATGTGCTTAAAAATAGAGCCATTATGAATATGCACCAAACATCGTTTATTAAAAAGACAAGGCATGTTAATAACTTAATATAAATAGAGATGAAACTTTACATCATAAATGCGCTTTACATACAGAGCAACAATGGCTGGCACTTTTTTCAATTTGTCTTGACCTTTGAGTAAGTTAGTTAACATGTTAAAATGCTACATTCCTTGACTACGTCATGCTGACCAGACGTCTGTCTAGCTGTGCGGGTATATCTCCAGAGGTAGAGATGAACAACTCCCACCCCCTTTTATTTGTTTAGTCCATCACATTGAGTTTTTTATGGGCGGGTAACCACAAGTTAAATACAATGGACGTAGGTTTAATGTCAGCGTATTGACACTCTCTAGTGGCCACACCTTTCGAGGGAACTGAGTTTGTTTACTTAGTAGTTAATCTTTATTGGGGGGGGGGGGGGGCTGGACTACAAGAGCCACACCTCTAAGGTAACCAGGTAGATTTCTAGATGAACAACTCCCTCCCCCTTTTATTTGTTTAGCCCATCACATTGAGTTCATTGATTGACAGGTGACCCCAAGTCAGATACGATGGACGTAAGCACTCTCTAGAGGTCACACGAGGGAACTAGGTATGTTATTGGGGGAGGGGGGTAGACTAGACTTTACATTATAAATTCGTATTACATACGTAGCAGCGATGTCTGGCACATTTTAAAAGCTTGTCTTGACCTTTGAGTGGACTTGTAAACACGTAATATTCCTTAACTACGTCACACTGATAATCTGTCTAGATGTGTGGGTATATCTCCAGATGTAGAGATGAGCAACCCCCACCTCCTTTTGTTTGTTTAGTCCATAACATTGAGTTCACAGATAGGCAACTGACCACATTAAGCCAGATGTCAACGTTTTGCATTGTACAAAATTTAATGGCCAGCATACGGCTGCAAATTTGCTGTCAACATTCGAAACATCACTTAAAAATTGGAACATACCTCGAGAAAACTGTCATTTGGTTCTACGTGACAATGCAGCAAACATCACCAAATGCTTTCGTGATGGTAAATTTGCAAGTGTTGGTTGCTTCGCACATACAATACAACTTTGTGTACACGACGGTGTTTTGAGTCAGCGATGTGTAGTGGATATGATTATTGCAGCACGAAAAATAGTATGCCATTTTAAACATTCGTCCTCGGCATCTGACCGTTTACATAACCTACAGAGCGAACTCGACCTTCCACAACATCAGTTGATTCAAGACGTCACTACCCGCTGGAACTCGACCTTCCTTATGTTAAAGACGCTGTTGGAGCAACGTCGAGCTATAACACTGTACTGTGCAGAAAATGAAAAATTAAGCAATTTATCTCCAAGCCAGTGGTCTGTTGGTGAGAAAGTGGCTGTTCTTCTACAACCTTTTGAGGAAGTTACCCGTGAAGTAAGTGCAGCTGCAGCTTCTATTTCCATTGTAATTCCATTAGTACATGTTCTGAAGACATTCCTGCAGCGTGAGGGTAATGATAAAGGAATTAAAAATATGAAAAGTACATTACTCGAATGCTTGAACAGCAGGTTTGAAAACTTAGACAACAACCGTCTGTACAGCATAGCAACATTGCTTGACCCTCGTTTTAAATCTCTTGTACTAAATGAGAATGCATGCACTGAAGCAAAGGCAGGAGTCCTAATTTGTGCAACACGTCACCAAAATCCTGTCACAGAAAGTGTAACACAAGCACACATCTTCTCTGAAGCAGTTGAACCGCCAACAAAAAAGGCCAGGTTAGCTGAATCCAGTTTGTGGGACTGTTTTGATGAATTGGTGGCACAAGAAGAAGCTAGTGTACCAACGGTCGTCAAAGTACAAAGCCAGCAAGATATGATTATTGAAGAGCTGTCCAAATACCTGAGTGAGCCACTGATTCATCGAAAAGATGATCCAGTTTTATGGTGGAAGGTTAATGCCAGTAGATTTCCTGGATAAGCAAAGGTTGCTCAAATCTATCTAGCACCACCTCCAACCAGTGTGCCATCGGAGAGACTGTTCAGCGTCGCTGGACGAATTATCAATGACTATCGTACGAAACGTATACCAGACAATGCTGAAAAACTTATTTTTCTAAAATATAACTCATCTTTAATATAACAAACAACTAATGAATTCATTTGAAACCTAGTTCTTGTCATATAGATTCATTTTCTTTTTGCTGTGCTTTAATGCTTTAACTTTTAAAGGATGTGTATATGTTTATTATATTAAATTAGCATTATGTATTCTTTTGTAAATAAATAAATAAATATTACTGTTGAATTACTTTTTCTAACGTGTTAACTTGAAATCTTTCTCTTGTGTTATGCGTGTCTTGATTGAATCACAATATTCTTAATAATAATTTAAGAGTGTTAAGTAACTCCTCGTTATTACTGAAATTACTTAAGATATTTACGTAGCCACTATCTGTATTAGGTACAAACCAGAAGCGGTTTTTTGCCTTTAAAACACGAGCCTAATGACAAGTTGATGGTGTCATATACATGAACACAAACATCCACCCACTATACAACTTAGACTGTACTTAAGACCAAGATTGAACTTTACCTTTACCTTAGTTACATATAAGTTTATATATTCTGCATGAGTTATCACACATTCTACTTTACAATTAGCGGCCTCATACATACGCACACACCATCTCATGTTCATGTTTATGATAAGCATATCTGTAAAAAAAATGCTGTTAATTTTAATTTATCAATCAGTGATAGAGTTTAAAGTAAGAAAGTAAATAACAAAATAATATGAATATAGGTATGTTATATAGAAGATTTGCAAAAACTTCAGTAAAACGAGCTGTTTGAGTAATGTAGGTATCCGGCTCCGGCTCCGGCTCCGGCCGAATATCTAATTTTACTATCCGGTTATATCCGGCTCCGGCCGGATATCAAAAAGTACTATCCGGTGCACTCCTAGTATGAAAGTGTATGTACACTATTAGGACACGAGATAAAAACAAGATAAAAACAAGCAAAATAAAAATGAAATACAAAAAAAAAATAAACAAATAAACAAAGTTTAAACAAGGGAAATAACTGCACATTTACAGCCATATATCTTCGTAGTGTAAGATTTATTTCCCTTTTCTATATCAAACAAATTAATTACCACTAATTGATTAACAAATCTGTTGATTTTATGATGGATTCTTGTTTTGTTATGAACAATGAATAATTATACAAAGTTTCATCTTGATCCGAGAATAATTTGCTAATCTTTAATTTATTGATATTAAATTATATTGAGTAATTTAAGTATTCATGTATTAAAATGTGTATTTGAGCAAACATTTTCTAAACATCCATTAAGCAAAAATATTCTTTGGCTTACTGCAGTGTAGGGGGTAGGCCCTACCATCGATAAAGGTCAACCACAGTCTGTCAAGTTGTTGCCCTTGGGAAGCATTCAAAATTCATGAAAACTTAGTAATTAAAGTCAACGTAATATTTTATGGCGGGGAAAATCCCAAATCTTATGCCATGTGGTTTGGACTTTTTAAGTCTGATGTACCTTCGTCTGACGTTGAACTTCTACTATTTAAATTGTGTTATTGTATTCTCGACCTGTATGGCGACATTTATGCACTACGCAAGACAGCAGGGTTTCTGTCCAGGGCTTTTGCAAGAGAGGATTTAAGCCTCTCAAGCCCTCACTCAAATGGAGTTTGATGATGATGATGATGACTCAAGCTACACTTAACTTAAACAAGGATACGTCCTGGCATGGGCGTAGCCTTGGGGAGGGGGGGGTTGAGATGATTTTGATGATAAAACGTCCCTTTTCGATACAAAATCTAAAGCAAAATAAAGTCACCTAATTCCAAGAGCGTGGCCAAGGGAGGTTACAAATTTCTACCAGTAGCTGGGCTCTATTAATAAAGTGCAGTGAATAGTCATCTTTCAAAATTAAAAAAGACTACATGTGGCTTAACAAAGATGGGGGGAGAAAAATCCCCAAACCCCTCCCCCCGAAAACAATCCTGGCTACGCCCATGCGTCCTGGCCCCCAACCCTCAAAGGTCACCCACCACCACGTAAAGAAACTGATCCACGTGAATACAAAGTAAATGTATCAATAAACAGCACCAAACGTGGATCAATAAGATTGAAATAATTCTATAACAAACTACTTAAGGACTCTTCCCTCGTTTCGATCTGGATAAATCGCGAGTAATGATCAGTTTTTTATTGTCAGCCTATTGAAGAGTTTCCTACATACATTAATTGTAAGATTATTTTGGTGCCTAAGTCGTACAGAATAAAGAAGTGTGTAAACATTTGAACACTGTCAAAGGAAATTTCCTGTAGCACAAACTAAAATGTAAGAGTTAGTTACCAACAGAGATCTTACCAATCTCTATTTATAGTTGTGATTGATAACAAAAATTCTGTAGTCTAGATCTCATAATTAAAACCGTAACCTTTAAACGCTGATTAGAATCAGATGATTCTGTTAAAAAAAACAAAGTCAGCTAAATAAATAAAAAAAAACTTTTGTATAGACGTAATTTATATATAGCCAGCAACTTGAGTTCTTTCTAAAAAAAAAACAAGAGAGAGAGAGAAGGAAAAAAAGAGAGAAAATGACAAAGAAAGAGAGAAAGAGAGAGAGAAAGAGAGAATAAGAAAAAGAGAGAAAGAGCAAATGACAAAGAGAAAGAGAGAGAGAGAGAAAGAGCACATGACAGAGAAAGAGAGAGAGAGAGTTAATGAGCACGACAGAGAGAAAGAGAGAGAGAGAGAAAGAGCACATGACAGAGAGAAAGAGAGAGAGAGAAAGAGCACATGACAGAGAGAAAGAGAGAGAGAGAAAGAGCACATGACAGAGAGAAAGAGAGAGAGAGAAAGAGCACATGACAGAGAGAAAGAGAGAGAGAGAAAGAGCACATGACAGAGAGAATGGGGGAGAGAGAGAAAGAGCACATGACAGAGAGAAAGAGAGAGAGAGAGAGAGAAAAAGCACATGACAGAGAGAATGGGGGAGAGAGAGAAAGAGCACATGAAAGAGAGAAAGAGAGAGAGAGAGAGAAAGAGCACATGACAGAGAGAATGGGGGAGAGAGAGAAAGAGCACATGACAGAGAGAATGGGGGAGAGAGAGAAAGAGCACATGACAGAGAAAGAGAAAGAGAGAGAGAGAAAGAGAGAATGAAAGAGAGAAAATTACAGAGAGAATGAGAGAGAGAGAGAGAGAGAGAGAGGGTGAGAAAGCCTAGCGTAATTAATCTTTTGATGTCACGAGAGAGCTTTTTTACACACAAAAAAAGTTGTTTACGTGAAATCTGTTTCAATAATGAAGTATTAATGGCATATTAATGAATGTTGTGGGCTATTGTCTACATCTGTCTCATAATTAACATCACTAGGACGCGGCTAATATTTAATGATAAAACAAGCTCAATTATTTATGACAGCGTCTTTCAAGATCCGCAACTGAGAAAAAAAAAATTAAAGCAACTTCATTTTAATACCGTATCCATTAGGCTGTCATGTTCTTGTCAGTCAAAACTAAATGTTGAATGTGTCTCTATCTTTGTATCTGTTGAAACTATTTGAATAGATTATAGTTTTGTATTTAGGAGGTTAAATTAAGCGTTATATATGGCATTGCTACTTTACATGTAAGTTGCTGAGTGATTGTACAAGTGATGTTAACTTTAGTACTCAACTCTAATGAATGTGATTGTGAGTGTTCAATTTTTTCACACACCCCCTTATTCCCCCCTCCCCACACCATTTTTTTTACATGTTTCAGTTTCACATTTTATGTTTTAGTTTCCCTTGTTGCTATTTGACAAAATAATGAGTAACCAGTAATTAATGGTGTAACTGGTTACCTTTTTTTAATTGATTCATTTCTTGTCTATGTCAATAAATAATTGTGCGAAGTTTGAGCTTAACCTGATAATGGGTGTAGAAGAAATAACGTGTGCACACCTTTTACCAGACGGACAGAGAGAGTTGATATAAGCTTTGTAATCAGTGGCGTAGCTAGGGTGGGTGAGGAGGGGGAAGAATTATAAAATCCCCACAGGGCCCCCACTTGAGGGGGCCACCTAATCAGTGTTTTTTACTTTAAAAATTATTTATTACGCAAAATTCAGGGGCCCCAAAAGAGGTCAAGCTCCCAGGCCCCCAAACGATGGAAAATTTCTAGCTACGCCCATGTTTTTAATAATAATAATGGTTCTAGTGGAACCAAAGTGAAAGGGAAACAAACCATTTGGAAGTCATAGCACATTAGGATTAAATTTAAAAAAAAATACAATACATGCACACACAAATTTGTTTCATAGACATTTAGTGACACTTTTGTGGAGTTAGACGAGAGTGTACAATGAATGGCAGAAAAACATTATCCAAATGTCAGGGCGCTTAGAGCCCATGTCAAGGCCACAAGATCTAGAACCACATGTGGAAAAAGATGACGGGTAATAAAACTTGCCTTGTGGTCCGTGGCGAGATTAAGTCAAGTCTATAATTCCAGGAGTTTGCTGTAGGATAGAGAGAATGGGTTTGGACGTAATCACAAAAGATAAGGTCAGAAGTCATGAAATGATAGCCGCACGTGAGCGTAATGGTGTCGCGTGATGGAAAGGGGGGGGTAGTGTTAGGTAATAAATATGTAATGGGGGATAAAAAAGGGGGGGGTATAAACAGATACAAATATCTAGAAATATTCTTGTGTAGTGAATTTTTTAAAAATATTTCTTTATCAATACTGGCTGGTCAACAAAGAATAAAATAAATTATGATGTGAATTTACTCAAGATACAAAATATCTAGGCAGTAATCAGACAAATAGTCCATGCCATGATCTTAAACATTGTAAGCCGCCAAATATTCTGAAGACGTGCGAATCTGCAAGACTTCTCAGTTACCCTCAACTTGTAGATCTATCAAATTTACAAGACTTCTCAGTTACCCTCAACTTGTAGATCTATCAAATTTACAAGACTTCTCAGTTACCCTCAACTTGTAGATCTATCAAATTTACAAGACTTCTCAGTTACCCTGAACTTGTAGATCTACCAAATTTACAAGACTTCTCAGTTACCCTCAACTTGTAGATCTACCAAATTTACAAGACTTCTCAGTTACCCTGAACTTGTAGATCTACCAAATTTACAAGACTTCTCAGTTACCCTCAACTTGTAGATCTATCAAATTTACAAGACTTCTCAGTTACCCTCAACTTGTAGATCTATCAAATTTACAAGACTTCTCAGTTACCCTCAACTTGTAGATCTATCAAATTTACAAGACTTCTCAGTTACCCTGAACTTGTAGATCTACCAAATTTACAAGACTTCTCAGTTACCCTCAACTTGTAGATCTATCAAATTTACAAGACTTCTAAGTTACCCTCAACTTGTAGATCTATCAAATTTAAAAGACTTCTCAGTTACCCTCAACTTGTAGATCTATCAAATTTACAAGACTTCTCAGTTACCCTCAACTTGTACATCTATCAAATTTACAAGACTTCTCAGTTACCCTCAACTTGTAGATCTATCAAATTTACAAGACTTCTCAGTTACCCTCAACTTGTAGATCTATCAAATTTACAAGACTTCTAAGTTACCCTCAACTTGTAGATCTATCAAATTTACAAGACTTCTCAGTTACCCTCAACTTGTAGATCTATCAAATTTACAAGACTTCTCAGTTACCCTCAACTTGTACATCTATCAAATTTACAAGACTTCTCAGTTACCCTCAACTTGTAGATCTATCAAATTTACAAGACTTCTCAGTTACCCTCAACTTGTAGATCTATCAAATTTACAAGACTTCTAAGTTACCCTCAACTTGTAGATCTATCAAATTTACAAGACTTCTCAGTTACCCTCAACTTGTAGATCTATCAAATTTACAAGACTTCTCAGTTACCCTCAACTTGTAGATCTATCAGATCGTCAAAACTTCTCAACTTCGATCGTCTGGTAGGTAGACTTCTCAGCTGCACTTTGTAACGAGTTACAAAAAAAACAAGACACCAATTCTCTCATTCACACACTATTTGGAAACAATTTTTTTTTCACGAGGATTTTATTTATAATAACAAACATCCTAAAAGACCAAAGCTTCAGTTAAACACGACATGAAAACGACATTTTTAGGCGCTAGAACTGAAGCGGTTTTTGTCTAGAATAAATTACAATGTACAAATACTTTCAGTGAAAATAATTGCCCTGAAAGTTTTGATAAAGTTAACAATTAAAGTCAATAACAAGAAAATCATTTTAAACATATACATTTAGAAAAAGACAATACCTCCATTATTAAACTTCAAATATAATAAACAATTTTTACCTATTTTGGTTCAGTTCAGGTATCGAACCCGTGACACTGTCAGCTGGTAGAATATACGCATTTTCTGATTCGGCCATCACCCACCTTAGACAGAGCATACAACCATTTCAGCCCAACATAACCAACACTCTGTACGGCAGTGCTGAATAACTGCAGAGAAAAGCACATTATTTTTTCCTTGGCACAGTCTGCAAAAGAGCTCACATCTCAGCAGCAAAAAGCTGGCTAGAAGAAGAAGAAGAATTCAGCCATCCCGGAAGGTATATTTATGCGATTATCTATTGGTTTGTTGATTATATGGACATCTAGATATAACACTAGACCTAAAGTTCTAATTTAAAACACTGGAATATCTATTCTAGATCTACTTCAAGATCTGATTTGTTAAAACTTTGAAACATTATAATGGTCAAACTAGAGTTTTCCCATGTGGCCAAAGAGCCAGTAATTTTTTTTCTCAACCATATACATCAACTTTTAAAATTTTAGGACACTCATTAGAGTGTTTTTTGAGATCAGAGTCCAGATTCCACGTTCCATGAAAGAGTGACTTGAATAGAGGTATTGTAAGGTGAGTGAGAGGCATACAATGTTCCTATCTACTTTAAAACTAACAAGCCAAACAAACTTTATTCAGCTTACAAAAGAAAGTGACGGAATTAGTTACTAGAGATTCTCATGCTAAAAAAAAATAGAACTAGACTAAACTCTCCTCTGTGATTCCATTTCAATTCTCAAGATCAGCTTCACATTATGAAAATAAATAAGAGAAAACGATATTGAGAAATGCGGGGGGGGGTGTCATGCAATGTAAACTAATGAAAACTGTCAGAAAATGAACAGCGGAATATGACGTAAATAGGCGAGTCGGGATTTTTTTATTTCGGGCGCCTCTGAGTTCATCCAGCTCTAGTTGGGGAAAAGTAAAGGCAGTTGGTACTGGCCACACGACACCCTCGTCAACTCGTTAAAATCCAAACGTGGCACACGGATGTACGGACGACAGACAGACCGCACAAAACTAATAGCGGCTTTTTATCTTTCGTGTACCACTAAAAATGACTTTATGCTACAGTTCATTTAGGAGTTCAATTAGGAATTCTGTTATGCAAACCTTAAAAGTGCACGAAATACATGTGTGCCGGTACATAGTTTATCAACAGTGTTGTGTTTTGTACACTGGCTACACTATAGACGTTATCCCTAAAGCTCTCCAGCTCTACATTAATTACCCAATAGAGACGCTGTCATGTTTCTAGCAATAGCTTCTTCAAGGAGTAAACCTGCAATTGTAATAACGTGTATGGTTTGACATCTGCTGTATTAACTCTGTATATATAGATCGAGACCTATATATTTTCTGGCAATGTTAAAAAATAACTGATTTGAAATAGTTTTGAATCGCTTTTTTTTTTAAACCGTTATGAAAAGAAAAAAAAAGCCATATCAGAATAAACTATTTTTAGAGAATCAGAATTATTTTTGTTTTGGAATTACAATATTCAAACTTCTGTTCCTCTTCATTGGCTGACAGAGTATGGCAGTCACGTGACACAGATCGATAGAACATTTGTTACCAATTAAATTAATCACGCAATCACACATTATTAAATAACGTTAATGTCAATATTGTCAATGTAATAATCAATGATAATAAAATAGTAATAATGATTACAAAAAATATGATAGCAAACGAGATTAAATGCGTCTATGATTAATAATTTATTCTGAGGTTCTGTAACCGACATATCATCCAATAAAGCGAACATAAAATATATTCGTTATTTATATAGGCGGGCTTACTGTCCATCAATTTCTCAATTACAATTTCGTTTCTAATTACTTTTATATATCGCATCTTTCATACTTAGAGCATGCTTAGTGCTATATTCTCCCATCTTTTTTTTTGTGTGTGTAGGGGGCATCCGTGCAAATAGATCTCTGCTAGGGTCGGGATTAACCTCAAGCCCCCATTGTTAAGTGGCCTAGTTGGGGCGAAGCAGTTTTGACTTCATACAGAAAGACTTCACGCAGAAAGACTTCATAGAGAAATAGTTCACGCAGAAAGACTTCATACAAAAAAGGCTTCACACAGAAAGACTTCACACAGAAAGACTTCATACAGAAGTCTTTACGAAGAAAAACTACATACAGAAAGACTTCATGCAGAAAGACTTCATACAGAAAGTCTTCATACAGAAAGAGTTAACACAGAAAGACTTCATACAGAAAGACTTCATAAGCAAAGACTTCATACAGAAAGACTTCAAGCAGAAAGACTTCGTACAGAATGACTTCACGCAGAAAGACTTCATACAGAAAGACTTCATGGAGAAAGTCTTCACATAGAAAGACTTCATACAAAAAGACTTCACACTGAAAGACTTCATACAGAAAGACTTCATACAGAAAGACTTCACTCAGAAAAACTTCATACAGAGAGACTTCAAGTAGAAAGACTTCATAAAGAAAGAGTTCACACTGAAAAAATTCATAAAGAAAGACTTCATACAGAAAACTACATACAGAGAGACTTCAAGTAGAAAAACTTCATAGAGAAAGACTTCACAGAGAAAGACTTCATACAGAAAGACTTCACGCAGAAAGACTTCACGCAGAAAGACTTCACGCAGAAAGACTTCATATAGAGAGACTTCATACAGAAACAATTCATACAGAAACACTTCACGCAGAAAGACTTCATAGAGAAAGAGTTCACGCAGAAAGACTTCATATAAAAAACACTTCACGCAAAAAGACTTTGACTTGTAATGCTAAGATGTTGCATTATAGAACTTTGAAAAAAACAAGGTTACGAAAGACAGTTAATGTGGAAACATAAACTCAAAATCGGCCCCCGAAGTGGTCCACCCAGTCAGTCTTCAATATTTTCAGAAAGAACATCCGAATGAAATTATATCCAAGACAAATGAGAGATAAGAATGGAGAAAGAAGGTTGACAGATCTTGTGTAGTGCCCCAACGGTCCCTCAGATCAAAGGATACGTGAAAGTGAATGTAAAGTTAGATGTGAACCTGGCCTAACTAGTTCCCCTTTCAGACCTTGTGGTCTATAGGGCAGGTGATGTAAAGTTCATCTGTTTTTGTGGCCTACGGTTAACTAGGATATCATGTAGCCAGCACAATGACCAACCGCCTTTACTTTTCCCCAACTAATGTCAGGTATCCATTAGAGCTGAGTGGACTCAGAGGCGCCCAAAGATTTCAAAGTTGAAAATCCCAGTCTTCAATAGGATTCGAACCCGCGACCCCTGGTTCGGAAGCCAAGCGCTTTACCGCTCAGCCACCGCCCTCCCCTGGCCTAACTGATGTCTTATAATTGATCTAATTGGTTTGAAAAGGTATAATCTCTTATTCGAATCCTCAAAAAAAAAAATAAAAAAAAAATGTCCGCAATGTAAACAAAAGTATAGGAAAATGAAATTTACAAGATTACTATTCGTTTTAAATTAGGTCTAACTTATAATGCATACTAATTAGCTTTTTCTCTTTAAAAAACTGCTTGCATAACTGATTTTAAAAATTAGATTTTTCACTTTCAGAAAAAAAAAATAGCCGTTGCATCAGAACTTTGAATGGTCTAAAATATTGTGATGTCGGATTTTCAATATCTTTTGTAGTTTACGAGATCTAAACGGGGCGGACGGACGGACGGACAGACGGACAGACGGTCAGACGGACAGGCGGACAGACGGACAGACGGACAGACATTTCGCACAAAACTAATAGCGTCTTTTCCCCTTTCGGGGGCCTCTAAAAAAAGAATAATACTACATACAAAATAGTAAAATCAATTATCTGAATGTAATATGTTTCTAGAATATAGAGTCTAGCACCTGGAGAAGTCGCTGATACAGTCTCGGGTTGATGCAATCTTGCGTTGATACATTCGCATGTTGATGCAGTCTCGTGTTGATAGTCTAGCGTTGATACATTTCCATGTTAGC
Organism: Biomphalaria glabrata; assembly: GCF_947242115.1. Classification (NCBI taxonomy): domain Eukaryota; kingdom Metazoa; phylum Mollusca; class Gastropoda; family Planorbidae; genus Biomphalaria; species Biomphalaria glabrata. The sequence continues at coordinate 17,610,970 of NC_074719.1, forward strand.
CTCACGTTGATATCTTCGCGTTGATGCTTGTTATTACTGTCTCGTGTTTATACAGTTTCGCGTTGATACAGTCTCGCGTTGATACAGTCTCCCGCTGATACAGTCTCGCGTTGATACAGTCTCCCGCTGATACAGTCTCGCGTTGATACAGACTAACGCTGATACATTCTCGCGTTGATAAAAACTCGCGGTGATAGTCTGGTATTGATACCATGGCCCGTTGATGCTGTCTCATGTTGATACATTCTCGCGTTGATAGAGTATCAAGATAACACTTTCCCATGTTTATAAAGTTCCAGTTTGAGATACTTGAATACAACAGAATCTAATGACTAATCTATTTAAACAAAACAAACAAAAACATTAAAATATTGACCTAAATAGACGTTTCTTTTCACATTTCTCTCTTCTAGCACGTGAAGGGGCCTTCTATTTTTATCCTTTCCTAACTCTAGAAGCTATAAGTGGACCTTCCGGGCCGATGAAATGGGCTCCAGAGTAATGCGAACATTTCCGGCAAATGTTTCATGGGGAAAAAACGAAATGACCATCGAGGAACAAAAAAAAAAACATTGTGTGATGAGCTCTTCCAGTAGCTTGGCGGAACCCCCGGGATAATGACCAGGTTCCATCTGTGTAATGACCAGTCAGTGACTTGTACAGGAGGAAGCGAAGGAGTGCAAGGGACAGGATGATGCAGCATTACACGCCATCTAGGGGAGGGATGGGAGGTACATTCCAAGGGACGTAAGTAATGGTGTAAAATATTTGTAACATCCTAGACGTAAATTAAATGTTGATGCATTAAAAATGAAAACTAATGAAGATTAAAGGGAAGAAAACCTGCGAAATGGTTGGAGGAAAGAAGGAAGCGTCCAAAAGTATGTTGTTGTTGTTGTTGTTTTGAGCGCACGTTATAAATAATGAGCGCCATCTACCTTTAAGTTCACTTAAACTCAAGTCTGTAACCTTGATGCAAATTACATTATAACAAAAGCTACAGGAAAGTGATGATGATTTAAAAGATTTGGCGCTAAAAAGTCGTAAGATTCCTCGTATCATTAAAAAATAAAACCAGTAATTACCAAAAAAAAACAAATTTGACAAGCACGTGACGTTCCTTTACTCCCAAAGTATTTGTTGAGTGTACTTATTTTTATTGCTTGTACATCCGGGTTTTTTTTTACTACCAGATTTATGATAGTGCAAGAATTGGAAGATGCCAAGGCCCCACCTTTAATACAATACATGTCATTATAAAATGTTTGTAAAATGTTTGACATGTTTCGGGTGTTACAACTCCAACAGAGTTGAAGATTATTTACTTCCTAGTCCTAACCTCCCACAGCAAGACGGGAGTTAGCAGCAGGCAGAGTAGGAACCAGGGACCATCTAGAAGTCCGAACGACAGTCCAGCGTGTATACGGCACGACCAAGCAGAAAGATGGACAACAAGATTAAATGTACAGATACTCTATAGGCCTATCCTTGTTTCAAAATATGACTTGCTTAAAGAAATATTCATTTGATTACATACATTGACATTGACATATCCTGAGAGTAGGAGCCCTCATTAACATTCTTCCACTTACTAAAATCCGGCTCTAGGTTTTCCACTTTAAATCACACAAAAGTTTTTTTTTCTTCAATTCTATTTATAGGGTAAAATAATTGAAATATGATATGCCCTCAAATATAAGTTTGACATATCAGCCAATAGAATGTTTGAACATAAAGTATTGGTTGACGTTTTATCCCTCACTGTTAGCGAGTCAAGACACATCGTCAATCGTTTTGCAATTTTTTTGTTTCTTTACATTTAAACTTTTTTTTAACCCACGGGAAAAGAAAGAAAATGAAAATTAAATAGTTTTATGGGAATAAAATGAGTTTTCTAAGACATCAATTCCATGTTGGATAAAGTTCTGCTTCGCATTCAATAAAGAAATGAAACTTAAACAGACTTTTGACAACGTTGGCTGAGATGCTGCCCACATGTTACAATTTAAAAACAAATAGATTAACTTTCTCAGAATACTGACATTTTAGTGACACAACTTTGAATTTAAATGTACAAAATAGTCGAAGTCTTTAGCTAGTACAGAGTGAACATAATAATTATCACTATGAAATCTCGTTCTGAGAGCTAGACATGTTTCAACCTGATAAGTACGATTAACTCTTGATACCCTGACAGTAACGGGACCGCGGAGTGTCGGATTGCCAAAACAAAAAAACAACAACGTCGGACTACCAAATTTTAGCTGTACATTGTAGAATGTTAAAGTCTATGTCAAGACGTTTCTATTCATGATATAGGAAGTAAAGATGTAAAGTATGCACGTGACCATTAGAGAATATGTTTATGTAAAAATCTACATTCTAAAAATATACGTCGGATTAATGAGTGTGTCGGAACATGAAGTGTCGGACTATCAAGAATCAACTGTACTAGTAGACCAGTTGATGCAATTTATTACAAGCATTATAATTATAGATACCGTCAACAAATGTTCTTGTAGAAAAGATCTTACTTTCAACATTACAGTTTTGAATGACATCTAGATCTGACTTAACGTGACCTAAGCGACACCGAGAGGGAGGAATGACTTAAAGGAAAGACAACTCTTTGCCAAGCTAAATGAATTAAATCTTTTTTTTTTAATCAATCCTCTTTTTTTATGGTCTTTTAAATACTCGAAAATGAAACAAAAATCAATTTCTTAATCCAAATAAAAATATTTAGAATCATCTTATTCAACAAATGAACAAAAATAAAAATAAAAGACGCTTCAATTGCCAAATGTTCACTTTGAACAATTTGTCTTCTTTGTGTTTTTAAAAAGCAATATGATACATAGTGTTGGATTGTTCTTTGAAGGATTACTTCTGAATGCATCCAAAATAAATCGATGCTAAGATTATGTATTGCCTGATGATCTCTCTATTGGAATTGTCACAGCAGCTTCTGTCTTCAATGTGGTGGTGGAGACATAGAGATATATATTCTTGGTGGTTGCGTGTGTGTGTGTGCTATTAGTCTGTTAGATTACTAGTTCTATTAAGTTATTTTTTGAGATGTGAGACTTGTCAACTTATTATAAGTAACAACTAAATATATATAACACTCAGGAGAACATCGATGACACATCCCAGCACATATTCAAGGAAAGAGGGAACAATCCAATGTTCACATCACTATAATATCCAAATACAAGGAAAAAACACATCCTTCTATTTAGCGGTTGTCAACCTTTTTAGGTCGGTGACACATTTTTGCAATTTCTCACTATGCAGCGACCCCAATGATAAATTATTTTCCTTCATAAGTATAAGTAATTGTGTTTTCGCTAATGCTACAAAAACTATAGGCATAATATAAATATCTGATTTGCATAGCCAAAGCTTTATGTTTAAACACGAACCAAATGAAAATACTATTCTTGAAATATATCTCCTTATCAATTGCCAATAAATATTTCTTGTATTTATTATTCGCATTGCTTGTATATTTGACTTGCATGACTGAGCAAAGATTGTAGCTATGGCAGAACTAAATTACATTGCTACAATAGTGGTACGACAGTCTAGGCTTATTTCTGATTCTCCAAATCAGGAATTCTTCACACAGTCTTTGCAAGATTATAATGAATGTCATCTCCTGCATCAAGTCTTTGCAAGATTATAATGAATGTCATCTCCTGCATCAAGTCTTTGCAAGATTATAATGAATGTCATCTCCTGCATTAAGTCTTTGCAAGATTATAATGAATGTCATCTCCTGCATCAAGTCTTTCTCTGTATTTACACTTAATAACAAACAGGATGTTTCACAAAAAAATATATTATAAATATATTATTGCAAATGGTAGAAGAAGGTGCACTATAAGGATGCATAGACATAATTGCTAACTCTTGATCCAGATGTGTGTAATTAAAGAGACATGTTTCGCTGCATCTCTATTCATGAGTGCAGTCAACTAGTTCTGTCTCTTAAACATCTTTATCTTTGACTTTCATTTGGAGTTCTGCCGTGTGTAAATTGGATGTTAAGTAAATTTGGAAAGTTTGATGAGAATTTGTCCACAGGCATGCACTCATGTTCTTTCACAAAACAATTATCATTTCATCCGTTCCTCAGGTTCAATGTCATTTTCCCCACAGAGAGCAGATAAGATTGGCAACATGCAAATATTATTTTCTTCAAATTGTGTTTGCCAATTTGAAGTTTCATTTAGAAGGATTGGATGTTCTTCAGACGCGAGGTAAATTACATTTGGTCCTTGCAGTGACCTTTTTTTTTTTTTTTTTTTGCTTTTTGTAATTTTAGCAGCATTGCCATCGTTCTTCATACTACTTCATACTACTTCATACTACTTCATACTACTACTAAGTCTTGTCTTCGAGTTCGAAGAGAAGTGAGGAGTGCAGTATTTCCCGTGGCTGCGCAGCCCCAGCTGAGACCTACATCCAGGGCAAACATTTCGTTATTCCTATTTGACAATGAAATACACACTGAGCTCCAATAAACTTGGTGACTCATTCTGTACTAAACGTTGCAGTCCAGACCAGCATACTTCCTTAATTGGAGCACCATATGTGCACAAATATTCTTAATAGATATTTTATACTTTTCCAAAAATGAACTAATTTTCTTGTTAAACGCTTACATACTGTCATAGTGGTTTAAATTGGATTGCAAGAGACACTCATATTTAAATCACCAACATTCATATGCCTAACAATTCCTCTAAAATACTGAATATCCATGGTGTGTTCCTGTACACTATCTTACATCAAAATGACACTACTGTTATTTCAGTTTCATGGATTCAACTTATAAGAACTTCGTTACAAATGGCATACCGACTGGATTTGTTCAATTCCTGCTTGAACTAATGGGGCAGGCAGAGGAAACAGTGGCGCATGTCTTACGAGAGTGTCAAGAACTGCGGGGAGACAATTGAAGGGTCACTTGAACTGCTATGAGGCACTATGTTCAACGAGTTTCTTACTAGAGCACTACGCCAGGCCCTAGATTTCCTGCCCTGTTAGCATTATGTGTTTATTCGAGTTTAATGTTGTCCAAAGCATCATGTGTTAAAAAGTTTACGAATTAAAATAAAAATATATTCATGCGTTGTTCAACCTTTTTCAAAACGTATAAAGTTTAGTTTACATTTACACTTTTGACAACAGAATAATTGTGAAACCTGAAGTAGTAAAGTATAAGTAGATCTTTCCTCTTTGAATTAGATCTAGAATTAGAGTTAGACCTAGATTGTCTAGACTAGTCTAGAGTCTAAACTTCGATAGATGAATGGGATTATAAAGTACGTCAGTACTTCTAAATTTGCAGATATAAAGAATGAAGTTATGTAAAAAAGCTTTCGAAACACAAATTGAAGCTTTTTTTTATAAAATAATGAAATCAATGGACTATATTTTATATTGTCATGTGTCAAAGTAAAAAACTATCTGTTCAAAGTGTAGTTTTAAAAATTAGATCTAGATCTAGATCCTGTCGATCTTCTCTCATGTAAATATGATAAACATGGCCTAGATCCATAAAAAAGGAATACTTTCTTAGAGTTGGGCAATTTTTTTTGAGGGTCTTAAGTTTGTTTTAAGGCAACTATACATACGTCACGGTTCCAGCTAGTACCCAAGGAACATTTATGCAATGTTTTATCAAGATTGGTTAAACGGTTTTGATTTCTATCCGTGAAATACATACATAGATACATACGCCTTACTTTCTGCTTTAAAGTATAGATATTCTAATCGTTGGATATCTGATGCATATACAAATTTTATTAACAAAATTAAAAATTCATGGTGGCGAAATATTTGACGACTGATGACGCCCTTGTTTAAAGAAATCATTACAGCTGTATTTTTTCTCAGTAAATTTCACTTCAACTCTTGTCAGCTAAATTTTAAAAAATGAGCTCTAAGCGGAAGAGTTTAGAAAATTTCATTCTTCTATGCAATCTTCTGTGTCAAGGGCAAAAACTCTCATCTATCTTTTTAAAACCAAAGTTGCTCATCATTTTATTTGTGTTCCTAACACCTGATACACCAAAATGTTTATTGAAAGTATCTCCGCCATGTTGGACTATCTGTATTCTAGCTCAATGTCAAAGTCATCTGTTTCTATGGCAAACCCTTGACAAACGTGTCATGTGACCAGCACAACGACCCATCGCCTTTGATTTCCACAACAGGTACAAACTGGAGTTGGATAGATTCAAGTGAGTTCTAAATAAACCAAATAAAAATCACAGTCACCGAGGGAATTGGAACACAAGAACCACATCGAGCAGGTAACTTAAAGACTTTGTTTTACAAACACATCAAGCAGGTAACTTAAAGATTTTGTTTTACAAACACATTGAGCAGGTAACTTAAAGATTTTGTTTTACAAACACATCAAGCAGGTAACTTAAAGATTTTGTTTTACAAACACATTGAGCAGGTAACTTAAAGATTTTGTTTTACAAACACATCAAGCAGGTAACTTAAAGATTTTGTTTTACAAACACATTGAGCAGGTAACTTAAAGACTTTGTTTTACAAACACATCAAGCAGGTAACTTAAAGACTTTGTTTTACAAACACATTGAGCAGGTAACTTAAAGACTTTGTTTTACAAACACATTGAGCAGGTAACTTAAAGATTTTGTTTTACAAACACATCAAGCAGGTAACTTAAAGATTTTGTTTTACAAACACATCCAGCAGGTAACTTAAAGATTTTGTTTTACAAACACGTCAAGCAGGTAACTTAAAGACTTTGTTTTACAAACACATTGAGCAGGTAACTTAAAGATTTTGTTTTACAAACACATCAAGCAGGTAACTTAAAGACTTTGTTTTACAAACACATTGAGCAGGTAACTTAAAGACTTTGTTTTACAAACACATTGAGCAGGTAACTTAAAGACTTTGTTTTACAAACACATCAAGCAGGTAACTTAAAGACTTTGTTTTACAAACACATCAAGCAGGTAACTTAAAGACTTTGTTTTACAAACACATCAAGCAGGTAACTTAAAGACTTTGTTTTACAAACACATCAAGCAGGTAACTTAAAGACTTTGTTTTACAAACACATCAAGCAGGTAACTTAAAGACTTTGTTTTACAAACACATCAAGCAGGTAACTTAAAGACTTTGTTTTACAAACACATTGAGCAGGTAACTTAAAGACTTTGTTTTACAAACACATCAAGCAGGTAACTTAAAGACTTTGTTTTACAAACACATTGAGCAGGTAACTTAAAGATTTTGTTTTACAAACACATCAAGCAGGTAACTTAAAGACTTTGTTTTACGAACACATCGAGCAGGTAACTTAAAGATTTTGTTTTACAAACACATCCAGCAGGTAACTTAAAGATTTTGTTTTACAAACACATCCAGCAGGTAACTTAAAGACTTTGTTTTACAAACACATCAAGCAGGTAACTTAAAGATTTTGTTTTACAAACACATTGAGCAGGTAACTTAAAGACTTTGTTTTACAAACACATTGAGCAGGTGGCTTAAAGATTTTGTTTTACAAACACATTGAGCAGGTAACTTAAAGATTTTGTTTTACAAACACGTCAAGCAGGTAACTTAAAGACTTTGTTTTACAAACACATTGAGCAGGTAACTTAAAGATTTTGTTTTACAAACACATCAAGCAGGTAACTTAAAGACTTTGTTTTACAAACACATTGAGCAGGTAACTTAAAGACTTTGTTTTACAAACACATTGAGCAGGTAACTTAAAGACTTTGTTTTACAAACACATCAAGCAGGTAACTTAAAGACTTTGTTTTACAAACACATCAAGCAGGTAACTTAAAGACTTTGTTTTACAAACACATCAAGCAGGTAACTTAAAGACTTTGTTTTACAAACACATCAAGCAGGTAACTTAAAGACTTTGTTTTACAAACACATCAAGCAGGTAACTTAAAGACTTTGTTTTACAAACACATCAAGCAGGTAACTTAAAGACTTTGTTTTACAAACACATCAAGCAGGTAACTTAAAGACTTTGTTTTACAAACACATTGAGCAGGTAACTTAAAGACTTTGTTTTACAAACACATCAAGCAGGTAACTTAAAGACTTTGTTTTACAAACACATTGAGCAGGTAACTTAAAGATTTTGTTTTACAAACACATCAAGCAGGTAACTTAAAGACTTTGTTTTACGAACACATCGAGCAGGTAACTTAAAGATTTTGTTTTACAAACACATCCAGCAGGTAACTTAAAGATTTTGTTTTACAAACACATCCAGCAGGTAACTTAAAGACTTTGTTTTACAAACACATCAAGCAGGTAACTTAAAGATTTTGTTTTACAAACACATTGAGCAGGTAACTTAAAGACTTTGTTTTACAAACACATTGAGCAGGTGGCTTAAAGATTTTGTTTTACAAACACATTGAGCAGGTAACTTAAAGATTTTGTTTTACAAACACATCAAGCAGGTAACTTAAAGATTTTGTTTTACAAACACATCAAGCAGGTAACTTAAAGATTTTGTTTTACAAACACATCAAGCAGGTAACTTAAAGATTTTGTTTTACAAACACATTGAGCAGGTGGCTTAAAGATTTTGTTTTACAAACACATCGAGCAGGTAACTTAAAGATTTTGTTTTACAAACACATCAAGCAGGTGGCTTAAAGATTTTGTTTTACAAACACATCAAGCAGGTGGCTTAAAGATTTTGTTTTACAAACACATTGAGCAGGTAACTTAATGATTTTGTTTTACAAACACATCGCGCAGGTAACTTAAAGATTTTGTTTTACAAACACATCAAGCAGGTAACTTAAAGACTTTGTTTTACAAACACATTGAGCAGGTAACTTAAAGATTTTGTTTTACAAACACATTGAGCAGGTAACTTAAAGATTTTGTTTTACAAACACATCAAGCAGGTAACTTAAAGATTTTGTTTTACAAACACATCAAGCAGGTAACTTAAAGATTTTGTTTTACAAACACATCAAGCAGGTAACTTAAAGATTTTGTTTTACAAACACATCCAGCAGGTTGCTTAAAGATTTTGTTTTACAAAAACATCCAGCAGGTAACTTAAAGATTTTGTTTTACAAACACATTGAGCAGGTAACTTAAAGATTTTGTTTTAGAAACACATTGAGCAGGTAACTTAAAGATTTTGTTTTACAAACACATTGAGCAGGTAACTTAAAGATTTTGTTTTACAAACACATTGAGCAGGTAACTTAAAGATTTTGTTTTACAAACACATCAAGCAGGTAACTTAAAGATTTTGTTTTACAAACACATCAAGCAGGTAACTTAAAGACTTTGTTTTACGAACACATCCAGCAGGTAACTTAAAGACTTTGTTTTACGAACACATCCAGCAGGTAACTTAAAGACTTTGTTTTACGAACACATCGAGCAGGTAACTTAAAGACTTTGTTTTACGAACACAAAATCCATTCTATGCTTTTCAGAAAATAAAAAATCTTGGAAAATAACGCGTACGTCTGCTGTATCCTGCAGGTTACTGTGACCAGGACCGAGTCCAGATGTAAAACTTTCTTAACCTTCGTTGATGTTAGTGTTACCACTTACTGATCGATTACCTGGGGTAAGCACACGGTAAACAGTGTCTCTTTATTTCAGGCTGACGATCGAAGGTTCAAAACAAAACTTCATAGAACACAACAACCTGTGGACCATTAGTCACTTTGGTCACGTGGTTTTCAACATCCTGATTACACCAAAGAGGAAGGCTAGACAGGGGATCAACGGACAGTCCGCGTTTTATTCGGACGCAATGCAAGTCTGAACTGTGCTTTGTTTTGTTGTTGTTCTCCTTGCAGTCCCCCAAGTTGGAGGTCACAGCCGGGAGTTTGTACTTCCTAATCCTTTGGTTTGCAGCTTCATTGATTGCTGACTTGTCAGGGGAGACAAGTGCAGCTGACCTGACCATATACCAGTGAGAGGAAATCAAGGGAGACGAATCATACCTTGATACGAGTCTAAGCAATAACGTTACGTAGTACTATATACTCATCTACATTTTTTCTTTTCCTATTTATTTTCCTGAGCGATTTTTTTATGCATTTATTTTGTAAAGATTTATATCTAAAGATAAATTAATACTGGATTTTAATATTTCATCAACGCACATGTTAAACTAACAAGTAAATTTATAAATACCTAAGTATTTCACTAGTTTCAACAAAGCCTTGACCTAAACCTAAACTGAAACTAATCGTCATAGAGGACCTGAACAGATAACTGCAACGTCGCAACTAAATAACGAAAGAGACAAATAGCTCGTCACAGGTCTGTATGACGTGGCATCGAGCTATTGGTCTCCACTGCTCACAGGTTGCGACGTCGAAGGTCAGCGTTGATGTCCATTATAACATATGGTCTCGCCTAAACCTATTTCCAAGTACCAACGATCGCACTCTAACTCATGCATGTTCAATGAAGTATTGAGCGAGTTGAGTTCCAGTGCCATTGAGCACAACATTCAAACATTTTATAAATAGAGTGTGCGCGTTAAGGTCAAATCATATTATATAGAGTACCCGAGCACTCTATAATCTATAGATAAACAACAGACAATCTCAGAAAAGATTTTAATACAAATCTTTAGCTCAAATCCTGTTTCTTTTTTTTTCTCAGAGTAAAACTAGAAACACATTTTTCAGTCTTCTATAAATCACAGACATATACCCGTCTCTAGTTGTGGGTTTTAAAGTACTTGGTCATGTAAATAAAATAGAAATCAATCTCAAAGCCTTCTCAAGATATTCAATCAATCAATGAAATAAAAAGTTTGCGGAGTTGAATTCACTTGAATCATATAAGATTCATTAGGATAGTCTAAAGTTTATAAAATGGGTATTAGATTTTTTATTGAGATGTGATGACAATGCGAGTAGTGGATGCTAACAATGAGAGTAGCAGCAGTACTTAAGTTTTTGTTAACAATACAAGAGGTGTGCATGAGAATGAATAAATAATTCCATCCCGTACAATTTGGAGATTTTCTCGATAAAACTTCAAAATTGCCAACTCAAATGATACAAAGTGAAGAGCTTCAAAAAAATATTCTAAAGTAAAGTTCTTCTTTCAATCAATACGGTCTATGGGGCAGATGATGTTAAGGGCATATGGTTTTTTTGGTCAAAGGTTAATGAGCAGTGCTAAAAAGTTTGCAAAATCAAACATATACACTTTTTGAAAACATAACTTATCATTACCTCCCTTGTTTAGAACACTGGATACGACAAAAAGCTTGCTATTTAAAAGTTTACCGCCATGTAGGAAACTAGCCGGCAAGGTTGGTGGTGCACACAAAGAAAGTGACACTACTAATTGGCGTAGAAACGTGAACAGAAACTGCTTCTTAAATCTTGTTGAATTAAATGTTGACAGGCAGACAACTCTGCACTCAGTGTACTAGAAAACCATGTCCTACCCTATCACAATGATGTCAATTTAGTTTTGAAAAGTCCAAAGTGTACGTGTCAACGTGGGTGTGTGTGTGTGTGTGAAATGACTGGTATAATATTTAGAAGGATTTTGATGCATGCGCGGTGAAGACAATAGCACAAAAAAGTGAGTCTGGATTAGCTGTCTGGAATTACAACATATCATAAGTCCGATGGCCTGTCAACATTACGCTGTCTGAAAAAATATACCTCGTCTCTCGTTCTGAATCTGTTTTCCTGACTCTATTTCTCTGTCACTCTTATTTTTCTATTTCTCTTGCAAACCTCAAGGAATTAAAGGAATCTATAATCTCTTCAAATTAAACATATTTAATTTTACCATTTTAAAAAAACCTCCCATTTAATTTCAGTATATACAAACATTCCTCTAATTACACAATATACAAACACTCCTAATTACACAATATACAGACACAAAAAATATTTTGTCACCCTGGCACTAGGCCTATATACAAACACAGTTCCTCCTCTAATTACACTGCATACAAACACAGCCCCCCCCCCTCTAATTACACTCCATACAAACTTTCTTAAGCGACTTGAAACTGCACATAAAACTCAAGCCCCACTTAAGAACTAGACCCACACACTACGCATGTCAAAGAACATCTGGGGAGTTCAAACTTGTCCACGAAATTTCATACGTCGCCACTTCATCGGCTTACATGAAATGATCTCTAGAGCAGTGAGATAGGATAATACATCTTCTGCCTCTGGCGTCATAGCCTTTGGGCAGCAGTCTACACAAGATTGGGAGCTGAGTTTTCCCCAGTAATCGCGTTAACCGAAAGAAACGCGTCAATAACGATAATACAATGTCAGTAAGGTGACTACTGGAGATGTTTGTTTGTTTGTTTGTTTGTTATTTTGACATTCTCGCTTGCGCCACGCGACCTGGGCCGAGTGTTATTTATAGAATTCACTTGGAGATAGCCGAGGTAACTCAAACCTTTGATTTATTGCGGATTGGGGACCTCGAGTTGCCTGCCCCTTCCGATAACGAGATTTCTCGTTGGTTACGCCGAAGTAGTTTTTTTTTTCTTCCTCCACTAGAGCCGGAGTTAGCGCGTACGTGTCCTAGTGCAAAAACTGGCAGAGTAAATGTGAATATAAATTCGAACAATGTTAAGGACGTTTTGTTTTAAGTGCAAACAAATATTGAAAGAAACAGTTTACAAATCAAACAAGAACATAAACGTGAAATGCTATTCAACCTTTTGGTTAAACCAATATTGGAATATGTGGCCCCTGTTTGTGACCTCTCATCTCAAGAAAACATAAAGAACTTAACTCTTTCACTCCTAACTGACGATATCAACGTTGATTCGACCCAATTAAACTACATTAAATTTTGATTTTATAAATTTTATTTGTGTTCTATAAAAAGAGCATGCATTCTTCTATAATTGTTTACCTTTTATAATATTTCCTGATTGCATACAAATAGTTTAATCATAATAGGGAACGTGAACAATAATTATGGAGAGAAAGAGTTAAAGCTAATACAAAATAGAGCCGTGAGATTTATAACTAACGAATATTCACATTGAACTAGAATAACATTATTAGTAAAACCATTAAGGGGAGGTATCCCTGAAAATCTTATTTTTGTTATTTCTAAAGCTAGGCCTTTGAAATTTGTTATGGTTACATATAATGATATTCTAAAATAAATAATACTAAAAAAAAAGTTTTTTGAATGATGGTTGCCATGGTTACGGCGGCCATCTTGTTTATTGTATACAAATTAAAACTCAGAATTTTGTAAAAACTATTGATCAGAAATAGATGAAATTGAATTAAAAGATAAGAAAAAAGGATCCTCTAAATTGATACAACGTCAGAATTAAAGATTTAATTATGTTAAATTTTTTACAAATTTTTGAATTTTTAGTATATTTTAGACCTTAAAAACAGGATATATATTAATTAAAATTACTTTAAAAAAAAAAAGTAAATAAAATAATGAAAAAAACTCATTGTACGAGTAAAGTAAATGATGTCCTTAAGAAGTGTTTCAAATTTCATCCAAATATATCAAGTAGTTTAGGAGAAATTCCTAGTAAGGTATAATGACATGTGCAAAAACTAACATTTTGAGAAAAATGAGTTTAAAGTATAAATTTTATTAAGATTTTGTCTCATAACCCTTACAAAAACATTAAAAAAACATGTTTTAGAAACAGATTTAAGCAATAAAAATGATTGTAATGTAATGAAAAATGATTGATCTACTTAATTATGTTATTAGTTAAAAATAGATATCCTAGACCCAAAACTCGATTTTCTCTAGGGATACCTCCCCTTAAATTTAGAGACACTTCAGGTCAGAATACTAAAACGTAAAGTAGCACTTACACACAAACCACAGAACCAATAACTTACAAATACAGAAACACAACCTAATGAAATTCTAAGAAAGAGTCACAAGACAAATTTGTACAAATGCCCCTTCTTCCCCAGTGCCATTAGAGCATGGAACGGATTGCCCGAATCAGCCAAGAAAAGCAACCACTTTGGAGAGCTTAAGTCTGTACTAATAACATGCATGATTAGATTGACACATGGATACGCGTAGGACGTGGTCATCTTTTCATTTGAAAACACGTCTGTAATTTATAAGATAAGATGAGAAAATAATATTAGGATGAAGTAAGTTGATCTGTTGTGCTGGCTAACGGCTAAACACAAAAATATTGGAGGTGTGTCACAAGACAAATTTGTACAAATGCCCCTTCTTCCCCAGTGCCATTAGAGCATGGAACGGATTGCCCGAATCAGCCAAGAAAAGCAACCACTTTGGAGAGCTTAAGTCTGTACTAATAACATGCATGATTAGATTGACACATGGATACGCGTAGGACGTGGTCATCTTTTCATTTGAAAACACGTCTGTAATTTATAAGATAAGATGAGAAAATAATATTAGGATGAAGTAAGTTGATCTGTTGTGCTGGCTAACGGCTAAACACAAAAATATTGGAGGTGTGTCTATTGTGTGAATATATTCAGTGAAGAATAACAACGAGTATAGTTTTCATTCTGCATTTCGAAAAAACTTTTAAAAATTTAAATAGATCTAACATATTTATTTTGTTTGTCAGTTTATGTGTAATTAAATCTTTATAAGGGATTTTCAAACGAAATCTAATGACAGTAATTGCCTCTTTGTTTACATGTTGATTTTTAAGGCCCGGTTTTGTTTTGTTTAAGATAAATGACAGGATAATGGGGGGGGGGAAAGAAGAGGAAGCGATATGGAGACACGTCGTGGCGATACAATGAAATGTAAAGCTTAATTTAAGAAAATGAAAAGAAGAAGATTGTCAGAAATTTAGAAATAGACAAAATGGACATTGTGAAAGACGCGCTATTGAAAGATCACTGCTGCTAAGTTATACAAAACATGTTGTTATTAAAGCATACAAGTTTATACATTGGCTTCTGCCATGTTCACACGTAAACAAGAACAAACTATAAGCTTTGAAAGTTCATGGCTGACGAATACTTTTATATTTTCTACACCAGATACATTGCCGATGTCTATCCCGACTCACGTAAAGCATTACTTTCCCAAATGTCTCAAAGTAAACTAAAATATAATTGAAACCCTACAAATATATCAGAAAAGAAAACAAAAAATAATAGCAACGAAATAAAACTTTTCTCAAAGGAAACAATTTCAAAAGAAAACATTCAACGTATTTGGTCTCTTTTTAAAATTCTATGATTGGAATAGTTCGTGCAATAAGTTAGAAAACAAAAAACAAAACATTAAGAAAAAGAAAATGATAACATGAACGCCATATTTGTATATTATTTGATGAAGTGACGCAGTCAAGAACTCGATTTTCTTTCTGTTCAACATTCTATAAGTGACTCGCTTTAACAGAAACTCATCACATAGTCATTCTTCTAATTTAAATCAAAGGTCTCGGTCTGATTACAAGATTCACGCTCTGTCTTACAATACTTATTACTTGTTTTCTGTCTTACACGTTGCATGTTCTGTCTCACAAGACACGCGTTCTGTCTTACACTACTTATTACAAGACACATGTTCTGTCTCACTAGACACATGTTCTGTCTCACAAGACACATGTTCTGTCTCACTAGACACATGTTCTGTCTCACAAGACACATGTTCTGTCTCACTAGACACATGTTCTGCCTCACAAGATACATGTTCTGTCTCACAAGACACGCGTTCTGTCTTACAATACTTATTACACGATACATGTTCTTTCTCACAAGAAACATGTTCTTTCTCACAAGAAACATGTTCTGTCTCACAAGACACACGTCCTGTCTTACAATACTTATTACTTGTGTTCTGTCTTACACGATACATATTCTGTCTCACAAGACACATGTTCTGTCTCACAAGACACATGCTCAGAGTCTGACTTTAATTTTATTTTTGAAATGGGTAATAGAATATAAGTCGATCATTGTAAGCTCCAGACTTACAGAAGCTTGAACTATTGAATGCTGGTACAGAAAGATGTGATGTCCTTCCGTAAGCGAAATCTTTTATTTAAAGTCTAAAACATAATTACCACATTTCCAGAACAGTCTGAGACTATTCGATTGTAGAGCCAATCACTGTACTTGAGTTTCTCTCAGACGAAATCAATTAATTGCATCACCTGACGCGACACACTCAGAGGCTAACACACATACACACACTGAACTGTAACAATCGCTCTAGTCTCTGACGCACAATCTTATGGAAGTCATCAGTGCAGCCCGTAAATCAAGACTTCGATGATCAAATCATTTTGGAGATCTACCTCACAACCCACAAATTCACACACGCAAAACTTCACACACACTCACACACATACAGAAACACATACCAACCCACAGACACTTACACTCGTCATCTCTCCCTTCTGTAACGAGTTCCAGTGATAGAACTAGCTCCGATACTAAAGATAGGGGGAAACCGTCGCGTTCAACTGGACTGACCAAGAAATTACCTACTTTCTACTTTCTACTTTCTCAATGTTTTAGACACGTCCTATCTTGAATCATTATCTCCAATACGTCCTAACCTTTTTTTAAACAAACAAAAGATGACCGAGATGAAAAATACCCATGGCTCGTATCCCAAGACGCGAGGCCAAAGGCCGAGCACACAGGGGAAACTCTCTCATATTCCTTCTCTGCAACACACCAGCAGTGCAGGTGTCTGCCATAGAAACGACCCACTTGATGAATGGTGTTTAGATAGTGACATATTCATTGGGGCTTTCTTCCATCCCGAATAATGCAATTGGCTTGCAGGCATCCCAACGGGGGTTTCTTTTTTCCTTCCCTTCCCAGTGGTCTAATCGTTTCCTCCAATGACAGTTTCCACTCGAGCGTCACGTTGAGGTCAAGAAGTATTGCCCGGGTCTTTCACAGCCACATCTAGATTTTGTTTTCTTGTACTTCGTAACTTCAAAGTTGAGCGTCCCGTCAACAAATGTATAAGCCAAGAAATGCTCGGAATAAGTTTACACAAACATGTTTAGCAGAAATTAGTGCGACAAAACAATTTCAGAGACATGTGTGAGTGCCATGAAAAGTTTCCTTTTTATGAATTTTTTTTTTTTTGTAACAGAGAGGATTTACAAATACATTGTCGTTTTGTGTAAAGCACTTTTCATTCATATTTGGTACACCCCCAAAGATTCTCTGAAAGCCTTCAGTATTGACCTTGCCACCTGGCAGAAGGAAACACATAATAGAGCATCATGGCGTCGAGCTGTGAAAACTGGCTCTCACATTGCAGAGGACAAAAGAACTGCGCTTGCAGAAGAAAAGCGTCAGAGAAGAAAGTCAAGGCCAATAACACTAGCTCCAGCTGGAAAAACCTGCCCAGTGTGCAGCAGAACATTCCGGACTCGTTTAAGAGGCATTGTGTGAGGTAGTAAAGTGAAGTTCCTCTTTCTGACCTTGCCATCTATAGGACAGATAATGTTAAGGTTATCTGTTGTTTTTTTCTTTTTGGCCAACGGTAAATGAGCAGGGTGTCATGTGGCCAACACTACTACCGACTGCCTAAACTTTCCTCTACTAAAGCCATTTACCAATTAGAGTTGGGTGGACTCGGGGCGCGATTAAAAAATCCCAATATTCAAAATCCCAGTCTTCATTGAGATTCGAACCCAATGTCCCCAGCACGCGCCTAACCACTCAACCACAGCACCTCGTGCGGGAAAGCCATAGTCAACTAAACTTTCAGTTGGTGGGACCAATAACATGATCTTATCTTAAATGGAATAAAAAATAGTTGTAGAAAAAAAGCTTGAAATCTTGATCGTGGTCATTCTAATGTTCTCTTCAGTGACCCTCCCCCCCCCCCCCCAGAGTTCATTTTAAAATGTTGGCACTTCTTCACCTGTACTGTCATTGATCCTTGTCAATACCTTTGTTTTCAAACTCTGGATCACCGATGTTTCTAAGAAGAGCAGTTCGGCATCAGATTGACTACAAGTTTTAGAGCAGAATTCAGTTCTGCAAACAGCTACTCCAATACAAAATCACGTGGTCATGTTTCCGTTAATCTGGCTGAATCCATGACCCACTTAGTTCGATTGATTCCCTTCTTACGAACAAATACAGACAAATCTTTACATTTTTAATTACATTATCGATGTTCGATCCATTGCAAGCCTTTTAGGAACGCTAGAAGGTACTCGACCAAAGAAATGTTGCTTATCATCAAAGCGATACCAGAAATCGTGATTGCTGAGGACGTGTATCGTTGTAACCAATACAGATACAAGTCTCCTTTACGATACTAGTGTTTAAGGTTGCGAGAGAAAATTAAATATTTAGAAATCGATTTTATTCTGGCATCGAAGAAAAGGTGGAAGATATTTAAAATTTTTAGTAAACTTGCTCAAATCTAGTGAGTGTCAGTGATATGTGTCTCAGAGACAATTGAGTTCTTGTCTTCTTATCTTATATTTTACAGACATTATCTCAAAAAGGAAGATAAGTACGTCCTACGCATTTCATGTGTCAACTTAGTTATTCATGTTAATCAATGACTTAAATCATTGTTTTTTTCTGGCTGATTCAGGCAACCCATTCCATTCTCTAATGGCACTAGGAAAGAAGGAGTGCTTGAACGAATTTGTTCTAGCGTATGGAATAAGAAATGTGCCTCTATTAAGAAATGTGCCTCTAAGTTAAGTTGAACTATGAAAGGGTTATTGGTAGGAAATCTATAGGAAGCATTTCTTAAGGACTACAGAGCCATGTTATTTACATTGAATTCAAATCTAAAAAAAAAAAATCTAGTTAACTGCAGTTTGTTATGAGAGACGGGAAAATGAAAAATAAAACTCTCTCTTAAAGCTGCCTGCATAAATATTTGTTCTCCCAAGTAACATCTCGCATCAAATTTAGAATGGAAAATATGTTCGAAAAATCTACTGGAGACCGTTTTCATTTCAAAGACTTTTTAGTTTATGTCAGTATTTCACATCATGAAGAAAGATCACTGCATCTTTATACTCAATTTAGCATGTTTCTGGTGGAGATTTGTTCCCCTCTAAAATCAAAATCAACACTTGTAGTCGTCTGGGCAATATAAAACATTGTCCAGAAATGAGTTTGTGTGTGAAGTAGATAGTCCAATGTTTTTGCCTGGTGGGATGAGGATTTTTTACAAAGCTTATATCAACTCACTCTGTCTGTCTGTCTGTCTGAATGTCTGGTCAAAAGTTTGTACACGTTATTTCTCTGACACCCAATCTCGGACCAAGCTGAAATTTCGCACAAGTATTCCTTTTACCTGACTACAAGAATCAATAAAAAAAGAATATAACTTATTATTAGTGAATTAACCATTTGTAATTAATTGTTTTATTTTGCTTGGCCTCTTTAGTCACATAAGTAGTTACAAAGGTAGTATATTATCTCGTACGAGAGAAACTTAATGTAATAATATAACATTAAATATAGTGCTATCATTAAGAAGTAACTTTTTTTTTCATATCTTTATTCAGTAAATTAATATGTTTTTTTTTTTCGCATCATATTTCTATTACTTATAAATAGAGAATCCTTTTCCTAATTCCCCCCCCCCCCCATTTATCATTCCCTGAGACCGAGTTGACCCTATGTCTAACCTAATCACTAGCACCTAACATTATCGATTTGGGTATCAATGACCATTACCATGAGGCTTGTGTCCGTTGAATTACGGCAAAGGTCAACGCGCTACTGGCCCATGGTATTGCAGCCAATGACCAACTCAAGTGTTGTGTCAGCACTAAGCCGAGAGACATTGTCTTGTATTCAGACTCACGGTTAGGGCTAACTTAACCAGTTTAGGACGCCAATGGTAAGCAGGAGAACAGGAGCCATTGTGATTCTTTCGGGTGATAAAGTTAATGTCATTGCTATTACATTGTCCTGTGTTTAATTTTGCCATAACATGTCCAGTTGAACCATGTATGTATCCTGCATAATATGTTACAATGATATTACCTCTACCCTATACGGTCACACATATGACATTTAAACAATACTTTAAATATATATATATATATATATATATATATATATATCATGGGCGTAGCCAGGATTTTTTTTCGGGGGGGGGGGGGGGTTTGGGGGGTGGATATATATATATATATATATATATATATATATATATATATATATATATATATATATATATATATATATATATATGTTAACTGAAAAAAAAAAGATAAAATAGTGGTTCAATTGTAATATGTAAATGTAATAATGCATAGCATAAATTTATTAAAAGTATGTTGTATAACAGTGGAGGTCATGAGACTTTATAAAATGGCTAACAATGGAATACAATGATATAGCAAGTCAAGTAACAACTCTCCTCTATAAGGTCTACACTCTATTATCTCCAAGTATTACTGCCTCCAACTACACAATCCACACTTATGACAAGACGTACACTCGTGGACAACACTTTACAGCGATGAAACCAAGAAATCTCATTTGTAAGTGGTACATTTTGTTCAATAGGCATGTTTGTAACTTTGTTTTGTTACAGAAATAAATAAGATAAATTCGTGTACTATTGCATAAACTCTGGCACATTTGACTATACTGTTTAAAACGTCAATGTTTTCGTCTAGAAAAGGGGAGAGGGCGGTAGAGTGAAAACGTTAATCCTCGCTCCTTTTTATAATTTCTGCTAATGATTGCATGTGGTATTAACGAATTCTTCGACATAAGAATTTAATTTATAATATATATAAATTATATCAGTGACATTGTTTTAAATTTTGTAATTTCTTAACTAAAATACAAAAAGAAAAAGTATTGGTTTGTCCGATGGGCGGAAGGCGATTGCATGTATCGCCCGTCTCAGCTGGTACAACCCTTTTTCCTTTTATATTTACTAATGATAAAAATTGAGATCAGAGTGTGTGTGCGACATAATATACAAATGGGTTAAAATATCAATAAGTAGCTTATATTATATAGATATTCAACTAATATTATTAACAAACTATGATTTCTGCATAAAATTAGGATCGCCCCCCCCCCACTCAGCGGGCTAGAGTTGGGAGGGCAGTAGACACAATCGCCCCCCCCCCCACCTCACCGAATCGGCTAAATACCAGAAGTGTGGCGATATAATATAAAAATTATATAGTTATTCAACTAATTTTGTTCACAAACTATGATTTCTCCATAAAAGTAGGACCTCCCCCCTCCACTCAAAGGGTTAGGTGGGAATGGCAATAGAGGTATTCGCCTCCCTTCCCCCCCCCCCCAACCAATCGGCTAACTGGGGGACGACATAATATAAAGATCGATTAAAATATCAATAACAAGTTTTAATTATATAGATATTTAATTGATTCTGTTAGCAAGTGTAGCTACGTCAATGGGCAATGGAATTTTGTCACCTAAGCGATTGTACAGTGTATTCAGTAATCATAAAAGGCTTATTCATTTTGTATCTATCCATCTATCTATCTATCTATCTATCTTTCTTTCTTTCTTTCTTTCTAATCTACCTACTTAGCTAGCTATCTATTGAATATTTTTCATATATTTGATTGCCTAAGCGTATTTATAGTCATAAAATTATAACATATCCTCTATATCTTATTGTAGAGACCAACTGACGTTCAAAATGTATTGACCTCCTGTAATATTTTCTTTCAAAATAGAATGTTTACTTCCAAATATTGATTTTAAAACAAAAATATATTTCTAAAAATTAATATACAAAAACTTGTTGTGAAAAGTCATTGAGATGACATTTCCACATTTAAATTACCGGTAATGTAATAAAACAAAAATAAAAATATTGTGTAGTATTTCATTGTTTTTGTGTGTGTTTACAAAAGAAGAGATTATTAGCTCCCATGTCATATTATTGACTTAGGATAGTAGGCTATTGTCTGGTCAGACAACGATGTTTGAATTTATTTTCATTGTCTTTAGTATCGCCTGATCATATGAATGAAGAATATATTTGTATAACGCTTTAGTTCTTTAACAAGTGGTTCACTTTGTATTTGGCTGTGTGTGTATGTGTAGAAGTGGGGAGTCAGGATTTAGAAAATTCAAATAAATATTAATTTTCATGTATCAGTGGTCTTTATATTGGTTAATTGTCATGTATCAGTGGTCTTTATATTGGTTAATTGTCATGTATCAGTGGTCATTATATTGGTAAATTGTCATGTATCAGTGGTCTTTATATTGGTAAATTGTCATGTATCAGTGGTCTTTATATTGGTAAATTGTCATGTATCAGTGGTCTTTATATTGGTTAATTGTCATGTATCAGTGGTCATTATATTGGTTAATTGTCATGTATCAGTGGTCATTATAGTGGTCTTTATATTGGTTAATTGTCATGTATCAGTGGTCTTTATATTGGTTAATTGTCATGTATCAGTGGACATTATATTGGTTAATTGTAATGTATCAGTGGTCTTTATATTGGTAAATTGTCATGTATCAGTGGTCTTTATATTGGTTAATTGTCATGTATCAGTGGACATTATATTGGTTAATTGTCATGTATAAGTGGTCATTATATTGGTTAATTGTCATGTATCAGTGGACATTATATTGGTTAATTGTCATGTATCAGTGGTCTTTAATTTGGTTAATTGTCATGTATCAATGGTCTTTATATTGGTTAATTGTCATGTATCAGTGGACATTATATTGGTTAATTGTCATGTATAAGTGGTCTTTATATTGGTTAATTGTTATATATTAGTGGTCATTATATTGGTTAATTGTCATGTATCAGAAGTCATTATATTGGTTAATTGTCATGTATCAGTGGACATTAAATTGGTTAATTGTCATGTATCAGTGGTCATTATATTGGTAAATTGTCATGTATCAGTGGTCTTTATATTGGTTAATTTTCATGTATCAGTGGTCTTAATATTGGTTAATTGTCATGTATCAGTGGTCTTTATATTGGTAAATTGTCATGTATCAGTGGTCTTTATATTGGTTAATTGTCATGTATCAGTGGTCTTTATATTGGTTAATTGTCATGTATCAGTGGACATTATATTGGTTAATTGTCATGTATCAGTGGTCTTTATATTGGATAATTGTCATGTATCAGTGGTCTTTATATTGGTTAATTGTCATGTATCAATGGTCTTTATATTGGTTAATTGTCATGTATAAGTGGTCATTATATTGGTTAATTGTCATGTATAAGTGGTCATTATATTGGTTAATTGTCATGTATCAGTGGACATTATATTGGTTAATTGTCATGTATCAGTGGTCTTTATATTGGTTAATTGTCATGTGTCAGTGGTTTTTATATTGGTTATATTGGTCATTATATTGGTAAATTGTCATGTATCAGTGGTCTTTATATTGGTTAATTTTCATGTATCAGTGGTCTTTATATTGGTTAATTGTCATGTATCAGTGGACATTATATTGGTTAATTGTCATGTATCATTGGACATTATATTGGTTAATTGTCATGTATCAGTGGTCTTTATATTGGTTAATTGTCATGTATCAGTGGTTTTTATATTGGTTAATTGTCATGTATCAGTGGTCTTTATATTGGTTAATTGTCATGTATCAGTGGTCTTTATATTGGTTAATTGTCATGTATCAGTGGTCATTATATTAGTTAAGTGTCAGTAGATACGAATACCTTCATGTTTGTCATGTTTGGATAAAATTACAAACCTTAACTATTTCTTAAGTCATAATAACGAGTCTGGGTCTCGCTAATGTAGGCCCTATGTATTCTTAGCAAGCTCGTCCCATTTAATCTATGCCTTGTGTTACGGTATAAAATAAGTGTATGTAAACGTTTCACAACCAATTCTAAAACTAATTTGTTCTAGGCCTTGGAATTACTTCCCTTTAAAGTTTTTTTAAACATTGGACAAATGGATAATTCCCAAGTGATTATATTTTCAAAGTGAACTATTAAAACTGCGTTTATTATTCTTTTAATCCTAATGAATAGTTAATACTGAAACGATGTTGTCGACCTCGAATAATCAATGCTTCGTTTTTGAGACCAAATCTTCAATAAAAAAAAAAGCTAAAACGTTTTAGGTAGTCACTTGAACTTCTTGTGTCTCTATGGGTTTGTACGAGAGAAAATTTACTTTTAAAATCTTGAGCGTTGACTTCAGTGACGATATAAGATGATTTCTACATGAGCTAATTAGAAATGGATGGTATTGTTAACAAGGCAAACATTTGCAAAATAGTATTCCTAGATGAATTCAAATCAGTTGATTTCTGTACAGATCTGGCAGTCAGCTTAAATTAAAAGTCAGGGGAGTCCGGTGGCTGAGTGGTTAGGCTTGGCTTCCAAACCTGGGGTCCTGTGTTTAAATGTCGGTGAAGTCCACCGAACTCTAATGGGTATCTTACATTAGTTGGGGAAAGTAAAGGCGGTTGGTCGTTGTGCTGACAACATGACACACTGCTCGTTAACCGTTGGCCACAGAAACAGATGACCTTAACATCATCTGCCCTAGAGATCGCAAGGTCTGAAATGGGAACTTTTCTTTAAATTTTGTTTTCTTAAAAATAAAATTGGAGAATGTTTGACATATTGTTACATTACTAACCTTTCATTGGAACATTAATGAACAATGTAGTATTTCGTACCGCATTATTACTGTGCTAACTCTAACAGCACTGACCATTGTAACAATACTGACCACTGTAATGCTGTCGTTTTTTTTAAATGTAATACTACATCTGCATGAAGATCCCCAAGAGATAAAGCAAGACAAATTGGAGGAAGAAGATTGACAAACAGCTGAGGTATAGCCCGAACAAAAATAACAAAGAAAGAAGAAAATTATTTTTTTTTTGGATGGCAGGGTCTGATAAATAAGAAGATTGATATTTTGTTTTAAATAAATGTAACAGAAGCTTGAAATTTCACTGTTTTTACAATTAGTATTTAAAAGTAGTTAATAAGCTTTATGGTAAAAACGCTGATCAATACAATTATAAGAAAAATAGAATGAAAAATATTGATTTCTTTTAGTGGTAGGTCTCCAACGTAACATTTAAAAGCCACTTTGCAGGTAAAATAATTTTGAGTTGATAACCTGTTACTTGTTTTGATTAATACATCAACATTAAACACAAAAATAAAGGCACACCCCTCGTCCCTCATGCTAGGACAAATGTGTACAAACGCTCCTTTTTTCCTAGTGTTATAAGTTCATGGAATGGGTTGCCAGCCAGGAAAAACCAGTGACTTGGCAGAATTTACGTCATTTGTTAACCTGCATGACTAGATGCATGACGCGTAGGATGTAATTATCTTCTTTTTTTTTTAAGTAGCGTCTGTATTTAATAAGATAAGATACTGAGGAACGCCTTCTAAATACACTTCTCAATGAATAATAAAAAAATATGAGAAAACAGAAATCACTTTAAAAACAGAAGGCTACTTTAAACATTCGAAACTCTAAGTGTGATTCTTGTCCTAACAAATATATTCTTGAATACTTAAAGCAAGTGTTGATAGAACCCATCAGGAAAGAATCTTCATGAAACAAAAAATGACCTGAAGAGAACAAGAAGAGAGACAGTAAAAAAGAGAAGGAAAGAAAATGAAGAAAATGAGAGAGAAAAAAAAAATAACGCAAACACAAACACAAACACAGAGAGAGAGAGAGAGATAAAAGGAGAGAGTGATTGAAAAGCGAAAGTTGCTGCAGAGGATGATGGGATACGTCATTATCCATGGCAAGCGACCGGAAGGCGTACGCCATGTCTGAAACATTGGAAAACTAAAATGGCGGAAACTATCGTCTGGAATGAAAACAAATGACTTATACTCCTAACTTCTAGATGTTTTGACGGAATCTATTTATTACAAACAGAAAAAAAAAATAAGCAAAAGATTTTGTTCATTAGCCTATTTTTTTAAATCTAAATTTCTTCCGCCATTTGTATTACTTGAAATGTGCATTTCATAAAAACTTACAAATAAATGTAGGCGCTACGTATGCTCTAAGAATATAATGTTGAGTAAAGGCCACAAGTGATTGGGCACATACCTCTAGCAAGAGTTTGATAGTAAGCTAACACCTGCGCGTCCTAGTTCCATGTTTTTAAAAAAGTCATCTTTATACTACTATTATCTGTATCATTTGTTTTGTTCCCTGTCTTTCTGCATAACCCTAGAGACTGTTCAGAAATAGGACTACATTGTAGGTAGAGCTGGGTCAAAGCAGTGGCCTAAAAGAAAAAGTAAATCTTGCGATCTATACAGCAGATGCTGTAAAGGTCATCTGTTTCTCTGACCGATGGTTAACGAGGAAATCATTTGGCTAACACAACGACCAGATTAAGATTAAATAGGCCTAAGTCAGCCTAGGACAGTTACATAATGAATAAAAAAATATACATAAAGAGGCTATTACAGGAGCAAAATATGAATTGTAAGATTTATGAAAAATGATTACGGGCACGACATAGCCTAAATTGTGCCGATGTGCCTAAACTCAAAACTCAAACTAAAAAATGAATATTTAGATTTGACTAGATTAATATCATTAGTAAAATCAATAAATCTAGAAACATTCCAGGACAGAAGACTAAAAAGGGAAACATTAATACTACATAAAATACTGAGCCATAATTTTCATATAAAAAAAAACCAACTACACCATAAAATACAAAGACACAATGACAAAAACACATTTCTTATTCCATATACTAGGACAAATACGTGCTCCTTCTTCCATAAAAGCTTAATGATAAAAGAGTAGTCATTCTGTAATGGAAGGGTTGGGTATCATGATTTGAGAACCATAGAACTAACAGATTATGATTCGGATTTGTTAGCTGACATTATTTAATCATTGGTTAAATCTGTTCCCGTAAAAAAACAACAACCTTGCTCTAATTTTTAAACCTAGAATCTACTGCTATCCCACCACATTGAATTACGTTATGTAACGCAAGGCGCTGTGACGTCACCAATTGCAATTCAGTACCTTTTTAGGACAATGCAGTCAGTGGAGGTTCTTCTGAAACAAAAAAAGTTTTCCATACGCTATAACCAAACATACGAAATTGTATTAAGTCTGAATAAGGTTTAAGCCATCCAGCGTTTTCCCAACGATGGTCAATGGGCGGCGATAGTTTCACATAAAAAACCTTCCTCCTCCCCTCCCCCCACCCCAACCCTTTTTTCTTTTTTTTCCCAATCCAAACAAAATGAAACTTGAGGATAAAAGATGCTCAGTTGCTTGTGAGAGGTCGAGTGGGGGAGATTGGCTGGGGAATCGGGGAGGGGGGAGTGTCAAAGGGAGCCTGTGCTCACGAACAGAAGGGATGGCTAAGTAGGTCACGATGAGTCAAATCTCATGAATTGTCGTGTCAGTTGCGCTGCTCTCTTAAGGCGGTTGCAAGGGCGGCGTTAAGTTCAATTAAGAAGAACGACTTTCCAGTAGCTCACCAGGGAAATGTTTCTCTTCTGTTACCTCTTCCATTCACTCCACCGCCATCCCGCCTCTTGTATCGACGCCTCTCAATCAAATCTAAGAGGACAAGAATCAGTTGACGAGTTGTCTTCCCCCCTTCTTTCACATAACACAAAGGGATTAGCTCTTTGAGTTAGTCAAAACCCACTCAGAGATCTCTCATCTGCCGAATCTTCTACCAAGTCATCATTTAAATAGGAAGATGGGTGTTGACACTGTATACGGCATGATGCCTATCTTACGGCCCGCGGTCCCTATGCGGCCCATGATCTTCTACTAAGTCCTAATCTAACCAGGAAGCTGTGTGTGGACATTGTTTAAGGGAGTGACGTTTTCATACGTCTCCACAGAAATAAAGACTTGAACGTCTTAGCACAAACGTCATGCAAAACGGCAAGACTGTCAGCCAGTCTAGGAAAAAAAAAAGCTGAATATAAGTTAAATTAAAAAACAATAATTTCAATGATATAGTAATCACTTATTTCGAGAAAAGAAAATTTCATCCACCTCCAAGTCTCCAATACACAAAGACTTGACATGTGTTGCAAAATATATAGGTCACAACTATGTTTTAAAGTTGTATATCAATCAGAAATAATATGTAATTGTTACACTATTAGTCACTGACTTCTTATATCACAACGGAACATTACATAACTGCACCAGTCCGACTCACATCCGGATCCATTCATCTAATGAATAATGTTCAAGGAAATGTTAGAATTGTGAACTTTACCGAGGATGTTTTTAGATATTTGCATTGGTCGGAACTAGAAAAAGAAGTAGATTCCATCATCGGCAGGTACCAATACTTTAAAAAAAAACAAGGTTACAAAGACAGTTTGTGTGAATACACAAACTCAAAATCGGCCCCCGAAGTGGTCCACTCAGGTAGGTAAAAAGGCAGGTTTCAATATTTTCAGAAAGAATATCAGAATGAAATTCTATCAAAGACAAATGACAGAATTGAGAAACAAGGTTGACAAATCTTAAGTGTGCTCCAAGGGTTCAGCAGACTAAAGTATCGGTGAAAGTGAACGTAGACTTAGATATGAACCTGGCCTATTGAATATCTAATTGTAAAGGGTCAATCTCTTATTCAAAGCCTCAAGGAAAAAAACAACAATTCCGTAAAAAAATTTTTTTTTAAATTCCTTTAGTTAAGTGTTACACATGGTAAAAACAGCAAGTCAAAACTCAAAACCACAAGTCAAAACTCAAACGTCCTGGTAAGCTAATTGTTGGAGATTGAGTGTCCTATTAATA
This sequence comes from Biomphalaria glabrata, assembly GCF_947242115.1. NCBI lineage: Eukaryota > Metazoa > Mollusca > Gastropoda > Planorbidae > Biomphalaria > Biomphalaria glabrata. Next base: position 17,639,732 of record NC_074719.1, read on the forward strand.
ACCCGATTTTCGTGGGTTCGATTCAATACTGGCATTTATTCTTCAGATAGATGAAAAGGAAGTTTCAAAATGCGTGACAGTTTCTTTGATGACATTGCATGAATTACTGAACAGACAAGTAGTTATGGTCAGAGCAGTGTGTCCAAATGATGGTTCTATCAACTTCGTAGAGTAGATCTTTTTTTTTTTCATTTCCTACAATTTTGTAACACTCAGATTTTGTCTTTTGCTCAACCCAGATTTTGTTTTATCTCCACCCAGATTTTTTTTTCTCTCCATCCACATTTTGTTTTTCTCTCCACCCACATTTTGTCTTTCGTTCAACCCAGATTTTGTTTTTCGCTAAACCCAGATTTTGTTTTCCGCTCAACCCAGATTTTGTCTTTCGCTCAACCCAGATTTTGTTTTTCGCTCAACCCAGATTTTGTTTTTCGCTCAACCCAAATTTTGTTTTCTCTCCACCCAGATTTTGTTTTTCTCTCCACCCAGATTTTGTTTTCTCTCCACCCAGATTTTGTTTTCTCTCCACCCAGATTTTGTTTTCTTTCCACCCAGATTTTGTTTTCTCTCCACCCAGATTTTGTTTTCTTTCCACCCAGATTTTGTTTTCCACTTCACCCAGATATTGCTTTCCACTCCACCCAGATTCAAGACGACGTTGCTGAGTGAATTGAAGACCTATTATGTACATATGTGTATTGAATTACAACATGAACACATCTGGAAACTTTTAGATTTACTTTTTTTAAATTCTTCATAACTTGTGTCCTTTAAAATGTTAAAAGTGCTTACATTTAGTTCAACATCAATCATCGGCAGCCTTCAAATCCCCAAAGAGGATAAAAAATGATGGCAGGCCTCTAGAGAATTAATAACCAAATAATGTTTTATAAAAAATGAAAATAATACAAATAATAAGTCAATTCAGATGAGTATATTTAGTTGCAAATAAATTCTAGTCAGTTGAGTCAAATGCCATGAAGATATAGATTACAAAAGCTTTGTTGTATCCATAAAGAAGCCTGACACGATTGACTTGGAAATGACTACTATTGTATGTGTAACATTATGAAGAGTTTTACCAATAAAATATTTTTGTTGGCATCCATTGTTAGGGCTAGGCCATTCGTTATACAAGGCCTGAAAAGAGACCTGCAACGTCACTACCTGTTGGCACTTTAGGCCGATATTCGTTGCAGCGTCACAGGTCTGTACGACGTGGCAACGAGCTATTGGCCTAAACAGCCAACAGGCCTTCTATAATAAATGGTCTCGGTTAGAGTCACTTGCAAGGAGAAATATAACGCTGTGGTCTTCATTGATTATGACCTAAAATGTTAAGCAGCTATTTTTTTGTAACACGCCTATATATTGTGAACATATAATTTTCTAACGTGCCTAGATGATTAATACCTATAATATTGTAACAAGTCTGTAGTCTGTATTTATCCAATATTGTAACACGCCTATATGTTGCGTACATTTAACATTCTAAGACACCTCTGTGTTATAATTTAGAAAAGTAAAGTTCTCCTTTCAGATCTTGTGGTCTATAGGGCGGATGATGTAAATGCCATCTATTTTTGTGGCCTACGGTTAACAAGGGTGTCATGTGGCCAGCACAACGACCAACCGCCTTTACTTTTCCCTAACTAATGTCAGGTACCCATTAGAGCTGGGTGGACTCAGAGGCGCCCGAAGAACCCGAAATTAAAATCCCAGTCTTCACCAGGATTCGAACCCCTGTCCCCGGTTCGGAAGCCAAGCGCTCAGCCACCGCGCCTCCTGCCTATGTGTTATACTTATCTAATATTATGTGATAAACCAATGAATGTTAACTTATTAATTCTATTTGCTAAATGATAAAATGTGCATTTCTTACTTTTCGATTTAGGCCCCTGAGACCTTGAATCATTATCTCCCCATTCCTCCAAGCGTTTAAATGAAAGAAACTAGTAATGAGATTCTGAGGAGATTGTAAGAGATAAACAATTGCTTGCTCTATCAACGTCATAATGATTTTCTAACTCATGTCAGGCTCGTGTTAGATTTCTATTTGCATACATAACAAGTGATTTCCATTGTGTTTGTCTTCAAACCTGTCATTGCCACATTGTTAGCTCCTTTAGCGTAATAGGATTGCTGCTTAGCGTGACGTTGTATACTCAATGTGTGTGTGTGTGAGAGAGAGTAATAGAGGGAGAGAGGAAGAGCATGAGAAAGAAAGAGAAAGGGAGGAAGAGAGGGGAGAGGGAGAGAAAAAGGAAGAAAAAAAAAGAAATGAAGAAAGATAGAGAGGGAGGGAAGGAAGAAAAATGGGAAAGAGTCATGTCATGTCTGTCATGTCATATCTGTCATGTCTGTCTTGGCTGTCATGTCTTTCATGTCTTTCATGTCATGTATGTCATGTTTGTCATATCTGTCATGTCATGTCTGTCATGTCTGTCATGTCTGTCATGTCTGTCATGTCTGTCATGTCTGTCATGTCTGTCATGTCTGTCATGTCATGTCGGTCATGTCGGTCATGTCTGTCATGTCTGTCATGTCTGTCATGTCATGTCTGTTATGTCTGTCATGTCTGTCATGTCTGTCATGTCTGTCATGTCGGTCATGTCTGTCATATCATGTCTGACATGTCTGTCATGTCTGTCATATCTGTCATGTCTGTCATATCTGTCATGTCATGTCTTTCATATCATGTCTGTCATATCTGTCATGTCTGTTATATTTCTCATGTCTGTCATATCTCTCATGTCTGTCATGTCATATCTGTCAGATCTGTCATGTATGTCAAATCTCTCATGTCTGTCATATCTCTCATGTCTGTCATGTATGTCATGTCTGTCATATCTCTCATGTCTGTCATATCTGTCATGTCTGTCATATCTTTCATGTCTGTCATGTATGTCATGTATGTCATGTCTGTCATATCTGTTATGTCTGTCATGTCATTGTCATGCTGTTTTGTTGTAATGGGATCATTTAAACATGTAAAAAAAAAATGTAAAATCGGACACGTTAAAGCCGTACAAAAAAAAAGATGTTCACACTAAATCTGACGTGACTGAACAGTTTGTCCATCTACAGGTCAACGAACAACCAAACATTTTAAAAGAGATTTGAAACAATTTTTAACTGAGGGTCAAAGAGTGCTTGGAGTATCTTGCACCGATACACCCCCAATCCTCAACGAATGCTTCAACTACTTTGTAGTACTTTGTACCAAGACACTCAATAGAGTTTTCTAAGTTTATTCTGTCAGATCCAATATCACTTTCACTTAATAATGAATGTTGTTTTTTTTCCAGACCATCTTTCTGCTTGAATCACTGTCATGAGACTAACGAGATAGTAGAAACATCCACATTTTTATTTCATTCAAACCTGGTGTTTGGACGACATCATGTCGATGTGTTCAAAATGTTTGACTCTTGACATTTCTTGGACTGCCATGTAATCATTGGGATAGAATGGGGTTTAGATGAACGAAAACTCCTTGAATGAACATCGAATGAAGCAGTATGTCTTCAACTGAGAGAACACATTGAAATCACCTTAACTGTGTTTTATAGCCAGCAGTATCTTATCTTAGTTCAACAACGAGGAGGATTACGTCCTACGCGCATTCCTAGGTCAATCTAGTCATGCATGTTAATCAATGGCTTAAGCTCTTCCAAGTCATTGGTTTTCCTGGCTGACTCAGGCAACCCATTCCATTCTCTAATAGCACTCGGAAAGAAGGAGCCTTTGTAGAAGTTTATCCTAAAATATGGAATATAAATTATACCTTCATCTTTGTGTCTTTCTGAGTATTTTATTAAATTTTGTTTTTGTATTTGAAGATTATGGTTCAGTGTTTTATGTATAATTGCTACCTTACTTTTAACTTACTTTTAAGTCTAATGAACAGCTATATGTGATTGATATTAGATTGTAAGTTTAATTTTAAAAGTTTAATTTTTAGTTTAATTAAAAGTTCAGATCAATATAAATATAGATTACAAAAGGAATGCTTTCATGACATTTTTTTTGACTAACCTTTAGATATTTGTAACTGGACTGACTATTTGACAATGTCATTAAACTGTGTTTCGTTAGATATGACATTGGTCTTTCTAATTTGTTTGTATTTTTGAACAGTTTTATCGATTTAGTTTTGGCTTTCCTCTTATGGTTCTTGATATTCCATCTCTAAAGTTAGTTGTCATTTCATTGTTTCGTTCATTTCATTTCTCATTCTTCAAAGTTTTTGTATTTTGTTGATTCTCCCATCCCAGTTCTAAACGTTTCTCTCTCTCTCTCTCTCTTTCAGTTTCTCTCTTTCTGTCTTTTGTTCTCTATTGTAGCTCAAATGCTAATTTCTGGACAAACCAAACAGTTTTTTATTTTAAAAAAAAACAAGATTTAATGTCAAATTTTTCTTAATATGCTCAAAGTTATCCACAAAAATCAACACTTACTATAACATCTTATTTTAGGTTTCAATTCTTAATTTAAAAAAGGTATCGACTTTTACCCTTGATGTATTTAATAACATGGATGTGATTCGTTATCACTTCTTTAGATCGTCTGCTGATGACAGCTACAAGAACGAGGCTGGGTGTCATGAACTCAATGGGACACTTTCAATTGATCGAATTGTTTTTCTACTTCTACCCCAAGCCAAAATAAAGAAAAACTAAAAGGGAGATAATAAGCAGGGGGGGGGGGGAGGGAATGGAATATCGGTGCAGGCGGAAATGTTCTTTTAAAATAAAATCTCTAGGTGACAAGATGAGTGTAACAAGGTCAAGGTAATTTGTCGAACTCATGGGGTTTTGGGGCTTTAATGAGAACAAGGATTGGTAATCGTCGGTGGTTCAAATCCAGGAAATGTGCACGTAGAGAGAAAAACAGAGACAGACAGACAGACAGAGACAAAAGCAGAGACAGATAGACAGAGACACAAACAGAGACAGACAGACAGAGACAAAAACAGAGACAGACAGAGAGAGACAAAAACAGAGACAGACAGAGACAGAGACAGACAGAGGGAGAGAGAAAGAGAAGGAGGCTATATAAGAGAATGTGAAAGAGAGACGGAGAGATCGGATCAAATATAAAACATCTATATACGTATTTATAACATTGTAAGTATTTATTCTGTTCTGTGGCATTTTAGGTCTCGAGAGACGATCTTTTCCCTTTGCAACTTCTTGTGTGACTAAAGAGGCCAATCCTTGATACACAGCTGCGATCGCAGGTTGGGCATATATAATCACCAGGCGCCGTTGCATTTTCACCCTTCTTTCTGCTTCTGTTGTGTATGACACCTGCAATCTGTGACCCTTCCTTTATGCTCTCTCTCCATGTGGATCTGTCCAGAGCCACCTCTTCCCAGTTGCCAGTGTCGATTTTGAAGAGCTTCATGTCGCGTTTGCATACATCCGTATAACGTAAAAGTGGGCGACCAGCGGCTCTCCTGCCTTCTATTAGATCGCCATACAGGATGTCCTGTGGAAGTCGATCTACTGGCATTCTACGAACGTGGCCAAGCCAGCCAAGGAGTCTGCTGATGATAACAGAGCTGATGTCCTGGCACCCTGCTCTTTGTAGCACTTCCTCATTGGTTATCTTATCTTGCCACCTTATTTTAAAGATCTGCCTTAGGCATCGGAGGTGGAAAACATTCAGCTTTTTTTCCTGCCATGAGTAGGTTGACCATGTTTCACTTCCGTACAGCAAGGTGCTCAACACACAGGTCCGGTAGACTAAGGCTTTAGTACTGCTAGTCAGCAATATGTTGTCCCAGACTCTTTTCTGCAGCCGTGACAAGGTGGCCATTGCCTTGGCTATCCTGTTGTTTATGTCTTTATCCAATAGAGTGTTGTTGGATATGATGGAGCCAAGGTAACAAAAGTGATCAACAATTTCTAGTGGTTGGCCATTTATGCTTACTTGAGGTGCAGTGTTTGTGTTTTGGACAAGTATCTTAGTCTTGCTTTGACTGATGTTTAAGCCGAACTTCTGGCAAGCAGCAGATAGTTTGTCAACCAGGGACTGTAGCTGAATATCAGAATCAGCCACAATAGCTGCATCATCAGCATACAGGAGTTCCCTGACGAGTAGCTTCCTAACCTTGCCGCAGCCTTGATACATTAAATAGTTTTCCAGAGGATCTTGTATGGAGAAACACACCTTTGTTTATGTTACCTTTGTTAACAAAAGTATTTATAACACTATAATTATTTACATAACTTTATTGTTAGTATTTATAACACTTTAGTATAAGTATTTATAAATAATTATAACTCTATAATATAAATATATAGGCAGGGCCGGTCTTAGGCCACTGCAACCTATGCGGCCGCAGTGGGCCCCGTACTTTCGTAGGTCCCCCGAGATGCGAATTCTAGATGTAAATTATAAAGTTAAACCGTTTTAACTTATTAAAGGGTTCCTGGAAGTCTCCTGAAATTATAAAATATAAGAAAAAGTCATGATAATGTCCTGAGATTATTAAACTCTTCTAAAAACTCATGCGAATCTTAAAACAGACAAAATTGTCATTTTGAAGTGTCATTCAATATGGAAAACGCCAATCCTACTCGCGTTTTAAAAAAAAAAAAAGGCATTGTCAGCTTTCATTTAATAAAAATGTAATAATAAGCTGAATTTTAACCAAACAACAAATTCAAATACTTAATTTGCTTCAATGATCATTAGCATACAAATATAGATCTAAATCTATCTCGACCTCTTATATAAAAACACAACAACAAAAGCGATATTTTGAGAGTCGATAGTAAATCTAAAAGGCAGATCTGAATGTTTATCGGCTTTTTGTTGAAAAACTACAATCTACTGTAGATGGCTCGTAAAATTAATTTGACAGTGATTTTGTACTTAGTAAATCTATATTATAAAGTAGAATGTGAGGTGTATGTATGTATGTATGTATGTATGTTACTTATAGACATCAAAACCGCTTGACCAATCTTGATAAAACTAGGCAGGAATGTTCCTTGGGTACCAACTTAGACCGTAGTGTATGTATTGTAGCCCTAAAACAAACTTAAGACCCTCAAAAAAAATAAAGTTGTCCGACTCTATTACAGCTATAGTATTTTATGGATCTAGGCCATGTCTACAATGTTGACATGAGAAAAGATAGAAAGGATTTAGACCTAGATCTAATTTTAAGAAATACTCTTTGCGCAGATAGTTTTTTACTTTGGCACATGAAAATACAAAAGAAGATCCATTGATTTCATTATATAATAAAATTAACCTTCAATTTTGTGTTTCAAAAGCATTTTTTACATAAATTAGTTCCTGATATCTGTGACTACAGATTTCCTGACGAACATTCTTTCATTAGACAATACCGTAATGAATCGCGTACTAAAAATTAATTCGTTTAATTGTTTACTTTATAATCCCATCCCTAGATCTAAAACTCTAATTCAACTCTAAGATGATAAAACTTCTCTTCGCACAGATAGTTTTATACTTTAACACATAAACATATTAATTAAAGTCCATTCATTTCATATTTTGATCAAATAAACATTCAAATTTGGTTTTCTAAAGCTACATTCGTTTACGAAAGCTGCGAAGCCGAGTTGAGATAGGCCTAGATCTATATTCATTCATGAATCGCGTACTAAAAATTATTTCGTTTAATTGTTCACTTTATAATCCCATTTATTTAACAAAGCTATCGCTCTTTTCGTTTTTAATAGATAAGAATGTATCGACTTCGGGTAAACCATTTTCGCAAAACTAATTTTATTTTCGTAGCGAAAGAGAAATAACGTGAAAGGATCATTAGCTACGTTTAACATACATCTAAATCCAATCCACTAGATTATTCAAAAGCAAATGTTTTAATTTTAAAAAATGGATTTAAGCCTATTAGCTATTTTGATTTGATAGCTTCATTCACACTATTTTTACATTAACACATTCGCTTTACTTATTACATTATTATTTCGTTTAATTGTTTACAAAACACTCTCAGTGACTATATCGACAGTAATGCGCAAATAAAGACCCGCGGGTCGCGGGTAACATATGTCTAGTTATGAATAAAATGCAAAGACGAATTTTTTTCTAAAACAAAATCTTATGATTTTACCATCCAAAGAGATACAAGACACCGATAGCAAAGACAAACAGACACAAACACTCTTTTGTTCCCCTGGCAATCAAATTATTAAATAAGAACAATCTGGTATAAACTTTGTCACATGTAAATTATGACTGAGTCTGGTGTGAATGTACACTTTGGTTTCTTATAGTTATAATGTTTTTTGTTTGGTGTAATGCACAAATTGTAAGACAAATTTCCTTACGGATAATAAAGATTATTATTATTATTATTATTAATTTTCACTTATTATCCTTATCACAACCCAAATTAGGCCCCGCGCAATCCGTTTCGCATAGGGCCCCGCAACCTGTAGGACCGGCCCTGTGTATAGGCAATGTTACCTAATTAATATAGGTATATTAAAAAATGCCGGGTGTTTTTAGGCAAAGTACGAAATAATCCTCCATTTCCTACCGAATCTTGCACTTGTGACCTTATATGGAGTGTGTGTGTGTGTATGTTTCTGTGGTGACGGTGGAAAGATGTTAGCGATTGGTTGTAAATAATGCAAGACAGGTGACATTGTCATTTAGTCTTTGGGCAGACGACTCCAGAACGCGAGACTGAAAGGTTGTAAAATTATACTGAATTAGATTTTGTAAAAAGGAAATAGTATTACTAAAGTCTAGTTACTATATTAATTTTATCTGTGGTTGGGTTGTCTACCAGCAGTTTGGTGCTATATGTCAACGACTGGAAACAACATGACGCAATGGAAAAAATTAAGAATTATGACACGAAGCGTTTATGTCGAATTTCGTGAATGACATTTAGCCGGAAGTAACACAATCAAATTCACATGAATTTTTGCCCTTCGAATTATTAGAGAGAAGATTTGTCAAGAAAAACTAACCAGAATGTAGACCTAAAACATAGCAAACAACACGATCGTCAACTCCTGATCTTTATTTGTATTTGCAGTTTTGAGATCCACGGACGAATGTAACGGCACTGTAGAAAGAAATAATCCCATTTGGTATTGCATAGACACATAGACAGATTGGATGACATTGTACTCGAAATAGCACTGTGTGTCATATCTTGAGCAATAACCCTGCTGTTGACTTGAGGAGGAGCTATCACTTGAAACTGAAATTGTAGACCTTGGCACTTTGCGTCGTTCAGTGAGATCAAAGTGTCACATTTCTTTGTATACAGATCTGGCTAGTTCGAAGGAAAGATTTCAAAATAAAAGTTATAATGAAAAAAAATCAACTGTGTTAATTTTATTTTACATTTCACTCCTAACAATGTACAAGGCCAATATGTCCAGGTTCCTATTTGCTGGAATGGGGTGGGTATGGGGAGAAAATGTTGGCCGTTTCGTTCGAACTTTGAACCGGATTCAAAACCGGTGTTGTATGGTATTTTTAACCTAGGCATTTTAGGACCCTCCCCAGCTCGTGCACACAGCTGTAATGGGCTATCTGACTGACATGAGTTAGGGTAAGTAGTGGCGATTTGTCGTTGTGCTGACCACAAGACATCCTCCTTAACCATTGGTCATATAATATGAGCTTTACATCATTTGGCCAAAGTGATTTTTTTAGCGACCCGAAAGGAGAACACTCACTGTTCGTCTTGCATTGTCCGTTTCTGTCCTTCTGTTCAATTAATTTTTGCGTTCGTTGAGATTCATGACAAGATTCGAACAAAAGTTAATTATTTTTTTAAAACTTGTTAATAACTTTAGATTTGAAATGTCATAATTAAAACACATTTTCACACATTTGTATCAATTCTATTAATGCTTGCTTTTAGAATCCTAATTAAGCCAGATAAAAATGTTTTTGATTTGAAGATATTTTCTTGTTACAATAAAAATTAATTTCAAATAATTAGGTCCAAATTGAAGCAAGTAAGTTAGATTAATTAATTTTAAGTGCTTATACGCCCCAAATACGTGTGGAAAATGGCCCCAAGATAAACAGAATAGGAACGACACTGCTCTTCGCCAAACCTCATTTTCATTCTATTATTTTAAAATAAATACAAAATACGTGTTATTTCCTAGTGTCCATCAGAAAAAGGGACTGTATTTGGTCATATATTTTGCCTCTAATTGTGCTGTACAAAGTAATCAGAGCTGACAAGAAATGAAACCCTAGAGGCTGTTTGTGAGACAACGATTAGAGCAGCTCGTCTTCTCTTGCGTCTTGAAATGGTGGTTCCCAATTTATTCAATTATGAGAATAGTTTAGCGCTAAACAATTTAATTTACTCAGACATAGAAAGTATAATGATGCTACTGTATATGATTGAATGCAAAAATGTGCACCTGGGTTAGAATGAGGATGTAAAGACCCTTTGCAAACTGAAAATTAAGCTCTCAATCTTAATAAAATAAATCCCACACAACTTCCCCTTTGTAGACACTGCACCCACCATTATGAAACCGTAAACCATATTCTTTTTGAATGCCCCTTCCTAATTCAGCTTAGGCAGACCCTACTACCACTCCAGCCCAACATAACCAACACCCTGTACGGCAGTGCTGAACAACTGAAGAAAACAGCACACTATTTTCCTTAGCACAGTCTGCAAAAGAGCTCACAGCTCAGCAGCAAAAAGCTGGCTAGAAGAAGAAGAAGAAGAAGAAGCTCTCAATCATTACACATTTGAATGGCCCCGCCATGGTCTGACTTCTGAAGCTAGGCTCTGGGAAGCGAAATTTAGCCAATCAGTTACAGGCTGCAGAAAAGCTTGTACACGCCCTTCTTAAGTTGCAAAGCGACTATGAATCATGTCATAGAAATGGGATGAAAGCTTGGACATTAGCCTTGGTCGCCATGATGTCGCTCACACAAACATTCTCTCTTCTCCAAGGTAACAGAAGGGCTCGATATATTTTGGGGATTAGCAGCGACACAGGTTCTGACAGAGTGTAGCACAGTGTGTTGCAAACAGGGCCGGCCGTAACAATTGCGGGGCCCTATGCGAAACACATTGCGCGGGGCCCAGTCTAGGTAGGGATAAGCATAATTTCAAAATTAAGATTATGTATTATAAAACACATTCGTCTTTGCAATTCCGTTTTTTATAAAAATGTAAGCTGGCAATGCCTTTTTTTTTTAACCGCGCATAGGATCGGCACCCGAACTGACAATGTTGTCTATTGTTCAGTAGGCTTTTATCAGTTTTCATGAGATTTTAATAATTTCAGATTTACATGACTTTTTCGTATATTTTACAATTTAAGGAGATTACCACGGGGTCATGGAAAATCAGGTGGCTGCGAAAACCCTGCGTTTGTATTAAATAAGCTTTCAGTTTACACCTAGAATTAGCGCTGGGCCTATGACAGTGCGGGGCCCACTGCGGCCGCAAAAATTGCAGTGGTCTCAGGCCGCATTGGCTGCAAAGCTGCATTAAAGTCACCATTTTTTTCCCTCAGGGTTGGCTCCCAAAGCATATCCCACGATTGGGTAAAGCAGCAAGGCAGCAGAGGTCTGGAATCCTAATTTTCCTTTTCCTAGGTGGGAAGCTAGTCAAAGATAATGATCCCCTTGTGACCAAAGCTTACTTGCCTAGGCAGCAGTTGCTTGCCATTACCACTTTCCCTGATAACAGATCTGTAGTTGTACACGAGAGAATGTGAAATAATAAAAGTTATTTCTTGTACATGAGAGAACAAGAAGTCAGGCCAAAATACTTGTACATAAGAGAAAGTGTACAATTGTCAAATATTTGTACATAAGAGAAGGGGGAGGATTGTCAAGTACTTTTTACTGAAAGGAAATTGTGGATCTTCAAATACTTGTACATGTTAGAAGTCACTAAAGTCAGATACTTATACATTTAAATAGTTGGTGAGGCAGCTTGAGTTTAATAAATTGATTTCCTTCAGATAAAGAGCGTGCCCTGAACCCGGCACAACAATTCACTCTCAGTTCTCCTCCCCCCCCCCCCCCCCCCTTGATAAAAAAGATGTTCTCAGACGTTTGAGAAGGGTAGAATCCTTGAACTCTGTCGACTACTTGACCTGGAACATTACGTCTCGCTAAGTGTAGCACATTTCATAAGTGCTTTTTTTTTAACGACAGATTGCTGTCTTATTGTAAGGAGGACCATTTAACAATCACGGGTGGAGACCAGCACTACGGTCATCCGAGTGCCGTCTGATGCGAAGCTAGCTTTAATGCCACCCACGGGATTGTATAGTTTACGACATTCATAGATCCCTTGATAACTGTCACGTATTAGACGTATTTTCGGTAACAACTTTAGGGTCACATTTATCAATGGCTTTAAAAAGAACCATGACATTTGCTTCAGAGCGGCGAGTGAGGAGACATCAAATGAAATCTCAATCACAAACTATTTCCTTCACTGCTCTAATAGTTATAGAAATTGTTATTATCGGTCAAACATTTATACAGGGCATAGACATCTCTGAGTAAATTCAATACCCCTATTTATCAGTTGGTCAACAACCATTATCAGAGACAAGTGACCGACTAAAGAAGAGGGGTGTGCGCGTGAGGGAGGATGAAAAGTTGTGGAAGGTTATAAAGGGACACTGTGAAGCATATGACCTCTAGAATTAGAGGGTCAAAAGTGTTTCGTGGGGCGTTGTAACGCAGGTCATGCAAAATAAAAATTAAATTAAACATAACTATTTTGTTATGACAGTAGTTTTGTTAACTCCTAACATAGACTTTATGGACCAACACAGCTAAACCTATCAATAGTTCAAAAAACACCAGAAATCGATTTAAAAGAGAAAATACATATTAAATAAAATAATAAAAGTAAACTGTAAATAACACTGTAGCCAAACAATCCCAGGCTGGAGTGCCGCTGGAGTACTACAATTAACAAGAACACTGCATCTTACTATCTATTCTAAAACTCTCTGACCGCTAATGATACATATGTATCAAGGGTCGTAACTCCACTTTTACTAATAAACCAATGAAATTATAACAAATAAATGCATCTTTCTAATTTTTAAATCTAAGGAATACTAGATCTACTATTAACTTGTATTTTCAAAAAAATGTAACAACATTTGATAATCATATAGTTTGTTCTTTTATGAGTGTCATGGATAAATGTGTGTATATATACTCTAATACATATAATTGCATACTACCAAAGCTTGTCATGTTGTGACCATTAAAACTAAAAAGCCTGGTACTGAGCGGACTGTACTAGACATTCTCATCCAAGGCGAAAACAAAAAAAAGACTATGAATAACAAACTTTTCTGGTGTATCCGGTTTAAATAATAAAGGATTTTTTTAAAAAGTTATCTCATAATTTATTGGCACTTTTTTCCACTGCTAAATAAAATGTTGAAGTTCTTTACATGTAGCTTCTTTTTTTTTTGTTTCAGTTGGATATATTAAAGTTCTGTTTAGAGTGCTTGACATTGTTATGTGTATCGTAAACATCCTCCTTATAAGGCCTACATCCTCACAAAGTTAATATTTACACTGAATGTTATTAAACAAATCTTAAATTTTTATTTTTTGTTAAGTAACTCATCAACAAAACTCAGCCAGACCTTAAGATTGGCATAACAGACTACAGTGTTGGATGCTGTATCTTTCAAATATATTCTTGTGCACAGCGAATCAATCTTGCAGAGGGTTATTTGAAAGATTTACCGGAATTTAGGAGAGATTTCTCGCGTCTGCTGACATTTAAACAAATGGGGATTACACACGTTTTTTTTTTTTTTGGAATAACATTCACGCCATTTTGACGGACTTAGCTGCACAGCGCCACCTGGGTCTCAGTTGGCTGGTGGACAAATACAATAGAGTTATCGAACGTTCGTCTTATGGTCAGATTTATATGAGTTCATATTTTGTACATCAGTTCTGTGTCAAATGTTAGTCAACTAGAGTCTAGTATTTAATCATTTTAACTAGAATATGTACCCACGCCAACTACTATGTATTAATTATTATTGAATATGATTTTTGTTTTCAAAGTATGGGTAAAAATGTAACTTATTGGAGAGGTCCCTACACGGAAGAGCCGCTGTGAGTGTTTATGCTGTTCGTCTGTCACATCTAAAAACACAACTTTAAAAAGATGCATTGATCCTAAAAGCTGAGTCGAGTGTTATCATCGTTATTAAGGTGACGATGTTTATTTATTGAAAAGAGGTGGGGAGAGAGATGTTCTAGAATTTTTTTTTTCTCTTTAAAAAGAATCGTCCTGATCAAGTTCTCTTTGAAAGTAAATTGATACTTAAAGATTTAAAAAAAAGACAATTCTTTCTATTTTCCTTTTTTTTTTCTTTTCTTTCCTTTCAAATTATTTCTATTAAAAGAAACAATTGTGTTTCCCTCCTCCACCCGCCCTGGTGTATAAGTTCTTAGTTCCTTCCTGTTACATCCCGCCCTGGTGTATAAGTTCTTTGTTCCTTCCTGTTACATCCCGCCCTGGTGTATAAGTTCTTTGTTTCTTCCTGTTACATCCCGCCCTGGTGTATAAGTTCTTTGTTTCTTCCTGTTACATCCCGCCCTGGTGTATAAGTTCTTTGTTTCTTCCTGTTACATCCCGCCCTGGTGTATAAGTTCTTTATTCCTTCCTGTTACATCCCGCACTGGTGTATAAGTTCTTTGTTTCTTCCTGTTACATCCCACCCTGGTGTATAAGTTATAAGTTCCTTCCTGTTACATCCCGCCCTGGTGTATAAGTTCTTTGTTTCTTCCTGTTACATCCCACCCTGGTGTATAAGTTCTTTGTTCCTCCCTGTTACATCCCGCTATGGTGTATAAGTTCTTTGTTCGTTCCTGTTACATCCCACCCTGGTGTATAAGTTCTTTGTTCCTCCCTGTTACATCCCGCTATGGTGTATAAGTTCTTTGTTCCTTCCTGTTACATCCCACCCTGGTGTATAAGTTCTTTGTTTCTTCCTGTTATATCCCACCCTGGTGTATAAGTTCTTTGTTCCTCCCTGTTACATCTCACCCTGGTGTATAAGTTCTTTGTTCCTCCCTGTTACATCCCACCCTGGTGTATAAGTTCTTTTTTCCTTCCTGTTACATCCCACCCTGGTGTATAAGTTCTTTGTTTCTTCCTGTTACATCCCGCCCTGGTGTATAAGTTCTTTGTTTCTTCTTGTTACATCCCGCCCTGGTGTATAAGTTCTTTGTTTCTTCCTGTTACATCCCGCCCTGGTGTATAAGTTCTTTGTTTCTTCTTGTTACATCCCGCTCTGGTGTATAAGTTCTTTGTTTCTTCCAGTTACATCCCGATCTGGAACCACAATTTCTACAGTTCTAGGTTATAACGTTACTATTTATGTCCAGTTGTGATTTAATCAGTTTTCTATTGACAGCAAGAAACAATTGGGTCTAAATCACGGGAAACTTTGAATCCAATTCACAAACCCATGAATTAGAAAGAAATACTTTCTATTTGAAAACACATCTAAATGTGTGCACTAAAGAGACTAAATTGTAGGAAACCTCCTCTACGACTTAGTCACTCTTTTAGGAAGAAGACTTTGTCCAATTCGCTACATCTATACAATGTTTGGCAAGTAATTATAAAACACTAGTTTATCTAAATACTGAAAGTTCTTAATATAACTCTGGTCATATGAATGAAAGATAGATGGTCTTGTTATCAAGAGGCCAGTAGCTCATGAATGAAATCAATTGATCAATGCTTGAACTCATTTGCTTGGTACGAGAGAGTAAGTGAACTTACTTAGACTTAGACTGAGATCCTCCCGCCCCATTGGGCGGCAAACTGTGTAAGTTAACTAGATTCCGAAAAAATATATAAGATAAGATAAGATAATTTTTATTGATCCAATCAAATGGAAATTCAGTTTGACTACAATTGACAACCTCAGCGTACCTACTGTACAATAACAATATAGATGCAAATACGAACAGCATTCACACACGAAACACATTCACACTCACAACCAGCGCTTTATGAATTAGACTTCTATGAACTTCTCGATGATGACAGATGATCTTGTAACACTCTGACCGAAAATGGGATGGAGTTTTAAAATCTTTCTGTTTTAGTCCTAATGGAAAGGAGACGACCACTACGTTCAGATCTGATGTAACAGTGCTTTAATGGGTGCAGGTTGTCATTAAGAATCGAAAATGTTTTGGAAAGGCATCTTTCACGAAAAAGCTCTTCAAGAAAACGGTTCGAGTGAGATATGATGCTTTTTTATTTAGTCTATATATCTTTAAAAGTAAGATTGAATAATCCCAGTAGGATAAATAAATAAATAAACATTTTTTTTCACAAATTAATAAGATTAAAAAAATAATTCCCTTTCAAACCTTTGGGGTCAAGGGGTAGATAATGTAAAGCTTGTCTGTTCCTATGGGCGACGGTTTGCGAGGGTACAACGACCTAACGCCATGACTTTTCCCAAATGATGTCAGGTACCCATCAGACTTGCGTGGACGGTTTAAGAACCCAGATGTTGAAAAGTCTTCCCCAGAAGTGCAACTCAAACCCACGCATCGGAATGCGAGCAATTGGCCACCGGGATACATATCTTTTTTTTATATATAACTTTTTTATTTCTTTTCTCCTTTTTGTTTTCATACCTGTGAGGTCAGTGCTGTTGAACTAGTGCACCTGCACTAGAAGAACATCTATCACGTTTGGGGGACAAGAATATGCCATTTTTGTGTTTAGTTTGACAAAGTTTATATCAACTCATTGTGTCTGTCTGGTCAAAAGTTTGAACACGTTATTTCTCCCACAGCCAATCTCGGATCAAGCTGAAACTTCGCACATTTGTTTCTTGTACCTGACAACACTGGGACCAATAAAAGAAAACAAAACAATTAGTCCATTAACTATTGGTTACTAAATATTTTTGGGGGGTATCAAGCAAGGGAAAGAAATTGTACTTGACTGATGTGGTGATATAAGCTGAATTAGCCCCCTTTATACTTTGTAGGTCGTCGCTCTAAAGTTTGAAGCCAACAATAGATTACTATAAAACCTTCTATGTTCATAAACGATTTGCTGGCACAGTGGTTATTGTGTTGCCATGTCAAGTCGTTCAACTTTTTTTTTGTTTACAAATGCCTTTAAAAAGCGGTAACATTTACACAGATACCCCATTTTTTTACATTACCTTTTCCCCAACTGGTCTAGACAAATGATAGGATCATAGCCTAGTGAGAAAGCTAAAAACATAAAATTGCGCTAAACAAAAACAATTGGTATTTTCTAATCGTAAAAATGTATTATTGTTAGACTAAATCTATTACAATATTAATTAAATGACTGATCCAAACTAATTGATACAATTACTATTAATATAAGCTTTTTTTTTTCTTAAAAAAGTATTTTATATTTTCCTGTTACTTTTTTTGGTAAGCTTAACAGGACGAGGAAAAGCCACAGAAAAACGCTTTAAAGAGAAGTTCAGGCGCCAGCTAGGACTGCTAGGACTGCTTAGCCACATGAGCTACTGCACTCCTCCGTACTCAGGGACTCGAGGACAAGCGGTAGTCTTTGCTTTATCTACGAAGACTATGAACATATAAATGAGTGTAATAGTCTATAGAAAACTTTCAGCAGCCCATAACTATCATTTGGTCACCAACTAACTACCAATCAAAAAAATATCAAATGTCATCTCGCCATATAAAAATTGTCAAGTCCTGGAGGCTGGAATATTATAATTTAAAAAAATGCTTAATCCAAATGGTGTCACAAAATCTATGCTAGACCTAAAAAAAATATTCAGAAATACCCAGACATTACTATTTTAACTTGTCCTCCTGGCATTTGAAGGGTCATGAAGCATCATGTTACATCAATCAAGTCTACACGAAGTCATGTCGTAAGAAAATGTATCATATATATCAGTAAGATATAAGCTGTTACATAGAGGTTTTAACTTTACAATTATATCCAAACATCTGATTACAATTAGAACTTATACTAATACTGGTTAATTCTAAATCCTGTTACATACTGTATGGTCAATAAATAAAGATATACTGTCCAACACGAACCCCGCTCCCAAGGTTCCTAAGGGCATGATATTCTTAACTTCATTAATTATGCTAAAAAAAAATATTTTTTTATAATTGGTTGTACTTTATATTTTTATTTGCGAACAGTATGCGAACTGTTCGTCTTACCAATTTAAATGAAACTAATAGCCAACTAATTAGCACATCCACTGTCACACACACACACACAAACGTCAGTATTGTTAACTGAACTTTACAAAATCTTGTCTCTATTTGCCATATTTGGAATCCCTACAGACCTGGGCAAGTAAAAGTACAAAGTCTGAGAGTGGAACACAAGGACATACAAACATTGGTCTAAGGTCACCTGAAACACGAGGTGGACCTATCGTGACGTATCAAAGGTGTCGGATCTCTACACTGCTTAGTAAGTAAGTAGTAAAGCACCTTTTCAGACTTCTTTATCTGACCCACGGTTATCGAGGGTGTCATGTGGCCAGCACAACGATCTACCACCTTTACTTTCCCTAACTAATGTCAGGTACCCATTAGAGCTGAATAGATTCAGAGGCGCCATAAATATCTCGAAATAAAAAAAAATCATAGTCATCACCAGGATTTGAACCCGGGACCCCTCGGTTCGGAAGCCAAGCTTTACCACTCAGCCATCGCACCTCTATACATTGCTTGGGAACACTGAAATTTTCTTTCGAAGAATGTTCATTTGAACTTCAAGTATTTTTTTTCAATGCCATAATTTTTTCTTGATGGTCAACTAACAAAAGAAAAACAAATTTGGAAATTTAAATATAAAAAGGAAATGTAGTCTCAAGTCTGGGAATCCAAAGGTTGCGGGATTGTACAATTGAGATTAACTTTATCTGCACTATCGCCTGCAATGTTTACTAGAGGACTTTCAAGGAAAAGAGTTATAAAAAAAAGTTTTTTGTTAACACATCTGACATCACATAGATCAAATGTATAGAGATATCAGGTCTATTGATATTTATTACACATTTAGTGATTTTGAGCAGTTATATTAAAAAGTACATTGACTTAAAAAAAAAACTGAATAATTACAGTTATTAACGTTGAACATGAATCAAACGTATTCTAGTTTAAAAAAAAATTTTTTTTGTAAGTTTCCGTTTATTAAAGATGAGACCGTTTAGACCTAGAAAAAGAAACCTAGAAAAGGAGACCTAGAAAAAGAGACCTAGAAAAAGAGACTTACAAAAAGAGACCTACAAAAAGAAACCTAGAATCGCGTTGGCGTGGATGATGTAACAGAAAATGATAACTAAATGACCATCTTCGCGTCTCCATCTCCAGACCTAACGGAGGAGCATATGTTGAGAATCGCTGTGAGATTGTTAGCATTCAGAAATGAGACTGAATGAATGCGCTTAAAATAAAAAAAAAAGGGGGGGGGGGGGAGGCAGAGTGACTGCCCTGACAAATAAATGATAGGGGAGATAACAAAGAAGGAGAATTTATGGACTTGTGATGCATATTTTGAATAGTGCCAGATTTATACAAAATTGAGGATAATATAAGAGTTGTCTCCTCTCTCCTCTAGTTGAATATTACTAAATTGTTTCATATCTTAGATTTTAGTTTTTTAAAACTACATTGAAAAGTTATTGAGGCCTCGAAATTATACACTAAAACGTTAGTATATACGTACGAGATAGACATGAGTGTGTTATACACGAGTCAATATCGTACAGTTATTAGGGACGCATGTAAGTAGGGAAGGTGAGGCAACTCCTCCAGGGAATCCACAGAAGACTGGCCCCTAAAATAGAGATTTAAAAAAAAAATAGAATTGCGAGGTATCAGAAACTTTTACGTCTTATAATTATTTTTTTTTTGTTTACGACAATACTTTAAATGTTACGACAACACTGTCGTAGTTAAGAAGTGTCTACTTGTCGCTTGCTCGAAATATAGAAATTAGCGCAGCTCCGGATTACAGCAGTCCGTCAACCCAGTGCTTTACCCTCCGTTAATTAATACATTAAAAAAAAAAAGTGCATAATTAACTTTTTTTTTTTTAAAAGAAGGAAAATGTGAATAAATCATTTAAGCATTTTATTTCTTTTCAATGGCATGTGTCTACATATAAGTAATGTTATTAATAAGTGGATTTTCATTCAAGCTCTCGAAAAAGTGTAGTGGCCTCCAGAAAAACCCTGCTCCGGGACCCCACTTACTTAAATCCGGCCCTGACAATTATTACAATATCTGAATTTTATTGTTTCTTTCATGCCGTTTAGATTGGCTGAAAGAACACGAAGAAGACGGGGAATGTATCACAGAAACTTAGGCCAATACATTCACAGTCATCAGATTACAATCAAAGCAAGTTGATCAGCATATTGAGCCTGTTGCATTTCATTTCTAAAGCTCCTCTCGTTTCACATCATGTTTTGTAGAGTCACAAGACATCTATTTATAGTTTAGTTGAGAGTACATGACTGAATGAATAGATGACATCGCTCTACAGACTAATTGTTAATTCTAGATGGTATCTCTCTATAGTGTAGTTGTTAATTCTAGATAGTATCAATTATTATCTCACTATAGTGCAGTTGGTGCGACCCCACCACCTCCGTTACGTTGATGTAATAAAAAGGGATATAAAACCAAAGAGAAAGCCACCTTGACCTGCAATATATGTGGACGGGAGTGTCTCTCCAAAATAGGGCTCCACAGTCATAGGAAAAAGTGTTCGAGATGAAACATAGTCTTTCTACGACTGAAGGAGGCCAATGAGTGTAGTTGATAATTCTAGATAGTATGTGTCCATAGTGTAGTTGATAATTCTAGATAGTATGTGTCCATAGTGTAGTTGATAATTCTAGATAGTATGTGTCCATAGTGTAGTTGATAATTCTAGATAGTATGTGTCCATAGTGTAGTTGATAATTCTAGATAGTATGTGTCCATAGTGTAGTTGATAATTCTAGATAGTATGTGTCCATAGTGTAGTTGATAATTCTAGATAGTATGTGTCCATAGTGTAGTTGATAATTCTAGATAGTATGTGTCCATAGTGTAGTTGATAATTCTAGATAGTATGTGTCCATAGTGTAGTTGATAATTCTAGATAGTATGTGTCCATAGTGTAGTTGATAATTCTAGATAGTATGTGTCCATAGTGTAGTTGATAATTCTAGATAGTATGTGTCCATAGTGTAGTTGATAATTCTAGATAGTATGTGTCCATAGTGTAGTTGATAATTCTAGATAGTATGTGTCCATAGTGTAGTTGATAATTCTAGATAGTATGTGTCCATAGTGTAGTTGATAATTCTAGATAGTATGTGTCCATAGTGTAGTTGATAATTCTAGATAGTATGTGTCCATAGTGTAGTTGATAATTCTAGATATTATCTCCATAGTGTAGTTTATAGTTATACATCTATCTAAAGTCTAGTAGACAACTCTAGATTGTATCTCTCTAAAGTCTAGTAGACAACTCTAGCTTGTATCCCTAAAACGACATCTCTATTAAGGTAAAGTCGGATTGAAACATTTGGACTATGTGTAACTACATTTAAGTTGGCAAGTCATAGCCACTACTTTAATTGGTCAATAAATGTACTAGTACGCCAAATATTTGACGGAAAGGGTTCTATACATTAGAATAAAATCATCAACTCGCAAGTAAACACATTTAATGCTGAGATCCAGCTTAGTGTTTAGTATTAATTCTTTGGAGTGCGTTAAATAGTTTAAAACAGAAAATTCGTTAAATACAACAAACTAATGATTGTCAGCAGTATAGCAAAGAGTGAGCACTATTTATTTACATGCTAAGATAATTTAATATAAGACTTTTCTCAGAAGGTCAGTTTATTATATTCCCAAAAAGCATCGCTGTTTTAAGAAAATATTTTACTCCCTCGCACTTCTGTTTACCATTGCTTCATCCAAGAGGAAAAGCATTGAAAAGAGTTATCGCCATTACTGAAACGAACGAATGGCTTATCTCACGTTAAATTGATACCAAATATTTAGTTCTCATATTCCAAACAAAAAAACCCAGACTTTACTTTCTTGCTTTGTCTTGGAACGTCTTGTTTTAAAATATATTCCAATTGTAATTGTATCTTCTTCAAATAAGATCATAACAAAAAATAAATGATTTATATGGCAATGAACTCGAGCTGTGTTTGCTGAGCGCCCAAAGGCAGCATGGAAACCTTACAGACATTCCCTCCTACACTTGTTTGCAAAAGAGATTGGCCCAGAGAGCACTGAACAGGCTATTGGAGCATGAATAACAAGCCAAGACTACTACTAAAAATAATAATAATCTTATCTAATAACCCTACAGACGTTACTTCAAAAAAGAAGATGATGACGTCTTTAGCGTGTCCCTAGGTCAATTTAGTCATGCATGTTAACCTGCCAAGTCGTTGGTTTTCCTGGCAGATTAAGGGAATCCATTCCATGCTCTACTAGCACTAGAGAAGAAGGAGCATCAGTACAAATTAGTCCTAGCATATGGAACAAGAAATTAACCTTTTATCTTTGTGTCTTTTTGAGTATTTAGAATAGAAGAAGAAGAAGAATTACAATAACCAAAACGTGACTCACAATATTTTCCTAGTTCATTCTAGTCTAGTGTATGCATTCAACCCCACAATAGTCAAGTGGATCTCTAAAACCTCACAATAGTCTAGTGGATCTCTAGAACCTCACAATAGTCTAGTGGATCTCTAGAAACTCACAATAGTCTAGTGGATCCCTTGAACCTCACAATAGTCTAGTGGATCCCTTCAACCTCAAAATAGTCTAGTGGATTTCTTCAATCTCACAATAGTCTAGTGGATCTCTAGAACCTCACAATAGTCTAGTGGATCTCTAAAACCTCACAATAGTCTAGTGGATCTCTAAAACCTCACAATAGTCTAGTGGATCTCTAAAACCTCACAATAGTCTAGTGGATCACTAAAACCTCACAATAGTCTAGTGGATCTCTAAAACCTCACAATAGTCTAGTGGATCACTAAAACCTCACAATAGTCAAGTGGATCCCTTCAACCTTTCAATAATTTACCACATCATTTCACCCTAACAAACCGACGGTGTCGCTAGTTCCCAGTCTACTAGAGTCGTGTTTAATGAAGCCTTTTTTCATGTTCATGTTGTACTAGAAACTTACTCCTTTACAGTAGTCTACTGGACTACATGACACTAATATTCTGGAGATAAATGTTTAGTCAGAGTGTATAGTGTGAGTACTCAGGAACAAGTAAACATATCTAATATGCAACAGGGTCTCGAAATTTAGATGCCTGGGCAACCGAGATTCCACTGAATGCAGTTCCCAGCTGATGAAACCTACCTAAAAATAGACCCGGCCTACAGCCCAGCCATCTGTTGACTTCTTGCAAATAGGAAATGTCCGCTTTCTGCTACATTTATCTCCGTTCACAGCATCAACCTAGCAACAGGGTCTCTTAAAGCACATACAGACACAGAGACACACAGACACAGAGACACACGGACACAGCTGGGGGGAATGCCTACGTAGAGGTATGTGTGTGTGTTTGTTCGTGTTGATACCTTAGGTTAGAGGGAGAAGAATGTAAGAGGGGTCAGCCAAAAAAAAACTGATCCAAAGAGAAAACATGTGCTACCCTAAATGTGGAAATACTGAGTCTTTGATGCCCTATAACCAACTGCCCTATATATTGAGTCTATAACATATTGTATGTGGACCGTGATGTATTGGGCAACGATTTTTGCAAAGTTAGGGGACACTACTCGTATAGACCTAAATCAGACGACAATATAGAAAGAGCTTAAACGTTACCTGGCTACAGTTGTGGCTAGTATATGTCATAGGAGTCATTAAAACGTTGAGTCTGTTAAATCATACATTTTATAGGAGAGGATTTGTGTAGGATTTTAACTATTTATCTAGAAATAGTATCAAAAGAATATATTTTAACATTCTATATTACTAAAAAAAAAAGGATTAATAAATTAAAGTTATATTTATCTTTTGTTTCATTAAAGTTTGGTACCTTAACCCTTTCAGACCTTGCGATCTAGCTCTAAATGTCAAGGTCATCTGTTTCTCTGGCCAACGGTTGACGAGCAGAGTGTCATGTGGCCAGCACAACAACCAACCGCTGGACTAAGGGGCGCCCTAAAAATCCCGAAATTCAAATTCCCAATCGTCACCGAGATTCGAAACCAGACCCTCAGATTCGGAATCCAAGCGCTTAACCAGTCAGCCACAGCCATCTATATAGATATGTTCTTATCCTGAAAGTCCAGTGGAGGGAGCAAGAAGAAAGGGCCGTCCAAAGAAAAGCTGGCTGGACAACGTACAATAATGGACCGGCCTCTCTCTTGATATATCCTGCTAAGTACAACCGCTGACCGGGTAAAGTGAAGGGATTTGGTTACGCGAACTGTCACAACAGCCCTGCAACGAAAGTCAAGGGACAGGCAGCTATGGGTTCTGGGGAAGATCTGCGATCAGCCGAAAGCTACCTCCGACTCGGAATACAAACTTGAGCAACTCTTTTTCCTGGCGTCCACAGCATACTATTTCTTAGAATAAGTTTAATACAGATCCAAAAATGAAATTAAGAAGGGTCGAGGCTGGCAGATACTGAAGTTTGAGAGTCACCCGAAGCAGTGTAGGCTTTATGCAAAAGTCCTTTCTAGAATATTTCAAAACTACTCATTGCATACGTTTTTCATGCTCAGGAATAAAGTCTACAAATAAAAAGTAAAGGCTTTTTTTTTCAGAAATGCAATTAAAACAATACAAAATATGCTCCTCGCTCTAAAGAGACTTCTTTTTTTTTTGCTATTGTTGCCATTTTCCATCTAATGAAGTCTCTTAATTCTAGACCATACTGGAAACTTTGTAATATTGTTTGTTCACGTCGCGTATAAGTTACTTATTCATGAGCTTGTCATTGTTGATGCCGTTCACATTGGAGGAATTTCATTTTTCTTAAATTCCGAGAGGCAAAGGGCAGCTATTAATGCATACAAAACTCTTCATGTAGAAAACTTTGTGTTACATGGTTGAAGCAAAAGGCAGATTTAGACAAAAAAAAATCATTTGCTGAATTGTTGATTGTGTTTGGTGTTTAGGAAGGGAAAAAAAACGGTTAAAAAAGAAAAAGCTTCAACATTTTTATTTTCTTTTGTTTGCGTCAAGCATGTGAGTGAAAAATAAATGAAGACTTTACTTTTAATTTTCTAAAAAAACAACTGGGACTATATTAACTGCTATAAGAAAAAACTTATTTTCAGTAATAGAACAATAGTGATTAAATCAAATGAATGTATCCAGTGCTTCTGGGAAATGTTTGTACCGATTCATTCATTATTCACTTCTGGACCAAGGAAAGGACATAAATCGTGCTCAGGTTCGTTTCTAATTGCAGTCCACATATACATCAATATTAGAATAACATTTTCTTTAAAAACAATAAGTTACTTATTAGGGTCTCTTTAATTTAGAGTTGCTCAATTAGATGAACTGGGCCGTTCATAATCCATTTTTTTTTTACAAAATTTATGTCAACTCTGTCTGTCTGGTAAAATGTTTGTACACGTTATTTCTCCCACACCAAATCTTGGATCAAGTTGAAATTTGTGTGTAAAATGCATTTAAAAAGCGATCACGCTAACATTCACCCAGATGCCTCCTTCTTTCTCTCCCCCCCCCCCAACCAAGTTTCCAAACTGGTCCAGACAAGTGATAGGATCATAGCGCATTGAGAAATTAAAGCATGAAATTACACAAAATAAAAATAATTGTAAAAACATTTCTAGTCGCACAGATTCATTACTAGTTGTCTAGATCTAGTACAAATTTAATTACATCATTGGTCCACATTAATTGATACAATTACACTTAATATAAGCCTTATTAAAAAAAAAATATTTTTCTTGTTTAAAGTTCACCAATACTTTGTTCTAGGCCTGGTGGCTATAGCAAAATAAGTAGCCTTCAAGGATTTGAAATGGTGAGAGGAACAAGCTTACTAAAGGATATTTACTTAAATATTTTTAAAGTTTTTAGTCTTTATTGGTTATTGTTTATACATGACCCATGAATAAATTCAATCATTATCTGATTAAGGTATTTTACAATCCTTTAACACTAGACTGCGGAAAAAGTAACTCTTGAAGCAGAAGTAACTCTTGAAGCAGAAGTAACTCTTGAAGCAGAAGTAACTCTTGAAGCAGAAGTAACTCTTGAAGCAGAAGTAACTCTTGAAGCAGAAGTAACTCTTGAAGCAGAAGTAACTCTTGAAGCAGAAGTAACTCTTGAAGCAGAAGTAACTCTTGAAGCAGAAGTAACTCTTGAAGCAGAAGTAACTCTTGAAGCAGAAGTAACTCTTGAAGCAGAAGTAACTTTTTAGCGCAATATCTCATGGAATTGATCCCCCTGCTCCTTTGCAATTTATTAAGGCTGTCGACGAAATATTTTTATAACAATCCTTAACTCCATAGCTTCAAAAAACAAGGTTATAAAGACAGTTTGTATGGAAACACTAACTCAAAATCGGCCCCCCCCCCCCCCGAAGTGGTCCACCCAAGCAGGTAAAAAGGCAGGTTTCAATATTTTCAGAAAGAACATCAGAATTAAATTCTATCAAAGATAAATGACAGAGAAGAATGGAGAAAGAAGGTTGACAGATCCTGTGTGGTGCCCTAACGGTCCAGCTGACCAAGGGATAGGTTAAAGTGAAGATGAATTTAGATGTGAACCTGGCGGCCTGGCCTAACTGATTTTATATAATGATAATCTTATTGATGTTATTGTTTTGTATAGGTTTAATCTCTTATACAAAGCCTCATAAAAAAAACCTTTAGCAAAATAGAAAATATAATAATAAAAATTTATACTTTGTTTTACATCGATTCTCATCGTTGTGCAATTAGAGTATAATATGAAAAACTACTTAATAATCATTTTAAATTATGTTTTAGTTATTTGCATATTAAATAGATTTTTTCTCTTTGAAAAAATAGTAACCATTTTTTTTTTGTTAGTTAGTATGACAGAACTTACATAACTTAGCAATAAATTTGTAAAAAAAAATAAATTATTTTGTTGACAAAAAATCTGAAACCGTTTGCATAATTGTGTTATATATAGATATATATTTATGCAATAGTAGGTCATGTCCCTTACCAAATAGCCTATTAATATTGAATAGTTGTAAAAATGGTGTATTCTTATGAAAAAATGCTTGCATAGTTGATTAAAAAAATTACATTTTTCACTTTCAGAAAAGAAAAAAAAGTAGCCGTTGTATCAGAACTCAGCGGTTTAGTTGTCTAGCAGCAGTTTGATCAACGATCGTATTTGTGGAGGATTTGTTCTAACATTACAACTAGAGTAGTTCTTTCCTCTGATCTGCTTTATCTTGTCACTACATCATGACATCTAGCCATGCTTTATCTTGTCACTACGTCATGACATCTAGCCATGCTTTATCTTGTCACTACATCATGACATCTAGCCATGCTTTATCTTGTCACTACGTCATGACATCTAGCCATGCTTTATCTTGTCACTACATCATGACATCTAGCCATGCTTTATCTTGTCACTACATCATGATATCTACCCATGCTTTATCTTGTCACTACATCATGACATCTACCCATGCTTTATCTTGTCACTACATCATGACATCTAGCCATGTTTTATCTTGTCACTACATCATGACATCTACCCATGCTTTATCTTGTCACTACATCATGACATCTGGCCATGCTTTATCTTGTCACTACATCATGACATCTAGCCATGCTTTATCTTGTCACTACATCATGACATCTAGCCATGCTTTATCTTGTCACTACATCATGACATCTGGCCATGCTTGTATCTTGTTACTACATCATGACATCTAGCCATGCTTTATCTTGTTACTACATCATGACATCTAGCCATGCTTTATCTTGTCACTACATCATGACATCTGGCCATGTTTTATCTTGTCACTACATCATGACATCTAGCCATGCTTTATCTTGTCACTACATCATGACATCTAGCCATGCTTTATCTTGTCACTACATCATGACATCTACCCATGCTTTATCTTTCACTACATCATGACATCTAGCCATGCTTTATCTTGTCACTAAATCATGACATCTAGCCATGCTTTATCTATCACTACATCATGACATCTGGCCATGCTTTATCTTGTCACTACATCATGACATCTAGCCATGCTTTATCTTGTCACTACATCATGACATCTAGTTAATGCTTTAACGTCAAGAAGGTCAGGCTTGATTGAAAATCTCGTAATAAAAAAAACCTTAAATTTCTTAGCAAAGGAAAGGCTGATTTATGATTATGTGTGTGTGTGTGTGTCTGTGTGTGTGTCTGTGTGTGTGTGTCTGTGTGTGTGTCTGTGTGTGTCTCTGTGTTTGTGTCTGTGTGTGTGTGTGAGGTAACCAGTGATGTCTTCAAGAAGAAATGAAACTTGGGAGAGTTAACGACACTTGCTATGCAGCCACCACTCCTCCCCCTGTACTTGCTGCGTTCCACACTCCAATCGCCTCGAGCTTAGTCAATCGTAACGTCTCAGGTTATGAATGGGCTCGCCGATCGATTATCAATCTTAGCATAATCGAAGGACCGGTTTTATTTGGCAGCGTACGTCTCTCCATCTGTTGTCAGCTACGCTCAAATTGACTTTATATAGTGATATGTCTACAGTCACAGCTTCCAGAGGTAGACCTGTCCTGTTCCTTAGCAGGATTAATCAAGTGGATTTTTTACCCGGTCAAGTGGGCATATTAAACTAGTTGTGTCAGGTCGATATGACCAGGCCGAGTCATGTACTTCGCGTCGTTCTCAATAACCAGAGATTCAATTATTTTAAATTAGAACATTTCAATCAGAATAAAGTGCAACTAATGAAAATGTTAAAAAGAACTTTATGAGAGAGAACGAGAGAGAGAGAGAGAGGAAGTGAGAGCGAAAATGAAAGAGAAGGAGAGAGAGAGGGGTGAGGGGGGAGAGAGAGGATTAGAGAAAGGTGAGAGAGATTAAGAGTGAGAATAAGAGAGAGTGAGAAAGTGAAAGCGAAAAGGTTTGAGGTTCAGCGAAGTAGGTGTTGAGTTCAGACAAGCCTATTGGTACTGTGACACATGTAGGTATATAGAACTAATGGGCAGTCCTGGGCTTGACAAATGTAATCATCCATTGTCTTACGAGCGCCAGTTTATTTCACATATTTCGGATGTTTCTTCCGAGTTGAAAAGGATATACTTCCTAGTCCAAACCGCAGGACGACAGGGGATGGCAGCGGACAGAGTATGAATCCGATACCATCGAGACGATCGAACGACAGTCCAGTACGAATACCGCACGGCCAGACAGCCATCCAATGCTCTGAATATTCTTAGGGACAATAAGTTTTCAAAGATTGGTATTGACATCTCATAGTTAGCAGTTCTTTTAAATAGACACAGATAGTTAAGAAAAAGAAATGTGTACTAAAGCCTGTTTGTAGTTTATAACGTATCATGGACCATCTAGATCTCGTCTAGATTAGATCAATCATTAAAAGAAAGGAAGTTTGGCTAGTGGCTACACTAGCTAGTTAGTCAAGCAAAGTTAAGCCGCATCATGGTCCCCTTTTATCAACATTGACCTTTCAGTGAACATGTCTCGCATATGATTTTCCAGCAGCTTATTTGATCAATTACTTGAGTGTAAACAGAGTTGGCCTAATGTTAGCTTGTTGTTGGCCTTTTTTACATCATAGGGCATAGTCAAAGGATGTTGTGTGCGGGTGTGTTCACTGTGTTGTGTCACATGTGTGGGTGTGTGTTGTGTGTTCTTGAATAAGTGTGTGTTCACAATATTGAACATGTATCTCAATTTTTTTTTTAAATAATAAAAGTTAAATATTAAAAAATATAATTTAAAAAAACGCTTTTATTAAAACGCACTAAAAGGTAGAAATTTAAAAAAATGCGTTGGTTGTGTTTAGTTTGAGTTAAAGTGCGATTTACACCCAACCCAACGCTTTCTTTTATTGTGTACTATTTAGTAAAGTAAAGTTCCCCTTTTAGACCTTCTGGTCTATAGGGCAGAAGATGTAAAGGTCATCTGTTTCTGTAGTCCACGGTTAACGAAGGTGTCATGTGACCAATCGCCTTTACTTTTCCCTGTTTAATGTCAGGTTCCCATTGGAGGAGGGTGGGCTCAGAGGCAACCAAGATACCAAAATTTAAAATCCCAGTCTTCACCACGATTCGAACCGGGAACCCCAGGTTCAGAAGCCAAGTGCTTTACCTTTCAGCCACAGCGCCTCCTTCTACTGTTTAGAGCGTTTAAATATAAGCGTTTAAATATAAGCGTTATTTCTATGTGTTTTTTTTTATTCCTTTTTACTTTTAATAATTTTAGCCTTTTTATTGTTTCATGAATGTTGCTTTATCCACTGGAAGAACAAGTCAAGGTATTCTTGTAGAAGAAAAATGAATTGTCAACAAGGTAATAAAAACAATTTACAAATCCATTACAAAGTGTTACTTTATAATTGATTAATATACATTCACTCTTTGATATAATCTTATGATTAATATACAGTCATTTAGAATTTAACTGCTTTATTTTACTATAGCTACCTTTCAACTCTTCCCGTCTAATTGTCAACTCATCTGTCAATGATCTCATCTGTCCTTACGCTAATGAGTTGTTGTTTTTTTTTAATATTCTATATAAAAACAACATTTATTAATTACGAATAATTGATTCACTAACTGGTTGTTTCATGCGTAGTCATCGACCATGAGCTAGTAGGCAACATTTGACGACGATTGGATAAGTAGAAGTGATAACAAAAAAAATCGATAGCAAAAAATCCAAATTATCCATGAAAGATACAGAGCCAGTTAATATAAGTGTTTTAAAAATGAATATTTCAATAAAAAAAAACTATCAATAAACTATGAGTAGAGTTTGAGTTACACTACGTCTAACTTCGAACAGTCGGCAGGATACTTTGAGAGTTTGTCTTCTTTGGTATATAAATATTTATTGATGTAGGCACCTAAATAGATTTCGTTGTCATTCTCTAGTAGGAAATATACAACTATATACAAAACTGTGTTACTAGATAAATGGTATAGAGTTATTGATTTGTGGCTTTGATTTTTCACAAAGAGGAAAGAGTGAGCTTAAGATTGGAATTTTTAAAACTTTATACCAAAAAAAAGTATTTTATAAGTTTATTTTAAAAAAAAAAAGTTTTTAAAAAAGTTTGAGAAAAAATTCTTTAGCGAATGTAAAATTATTTTATACATGAAATGAAAACATCGATTTTTTTTTTATGTAAAATGAATACCCAGAAAAAAACAAACATCTGTATCACTATTGATGTTTATAAACTTGAACATTTGTATCCATCGTACTTAAGCGTAGTGCTTTAAGTAATGAACAGTTATTGATACGCTGTGAATTAGACTGTGAGCCAATGTGCGATTTAAAAACAAATATAGGCTGCTACTTCTGCTGCTACTTATGTACAAGAACCATTATACAATAGATCTCGTAATTACGACGTCATTTATCCGGAACGTCAAATATCCGGACTGCCTTTTTTTTTCAACAGTACGGTATCTAAGTGGTTTTGCTGTTGTGCAGAGAAAGCAGAGACATTATTTATCTTATTAAAGGTACGCTACTACGTATAACGCTATGTTCATCTGTATATTTTACTGGAATTTTATGTTAATGTCAAGCGCGATATGAATTTTGTTTTATTTTGTTGCTGAAATGGACGTTTATAATAGTCCGCATTCTCTTATCCGGGCGATCGATTATCCGGATACACCCCTTTCTCAATTAATGCGGATAATGGACGTTCTACTCGGAGTTTGGTCATGCACGGTGTATAAATAAAGAGCTTTTTTTTTGTGGTGCTTCCGGTGTAAAGAACAAAAGAAATGTTGATACACTTTATGTTGTTAAAAATGTTTATGCACTTTTTGGCACTGTAAAATGATACGTCTGAGTTCTTGTAGCTCCAAGTATGTTTTAGTATCTACTTGGCAACTGTCATCTCTTGATACAAACTCATAGACAACGTTTCCATTGGAAAGTGTATTGTAAAGATCTCCAGTGCACGTGAACAAGAAGAAAGGTTTGTAGAGAGATCACTGTGTCAAAGTAAGGGCTGAGGTTACATAAAAACATTTCTGAAAAATAAAATTCATTAAAAAAATGGTTTCTTACAAAAATAAATGTTGACTTCTATTTCTTTGTCTATCTACTGGCTACACACTGGAGGAAATGTCTTTTGTACAAGAATAATATCTTCATTAGCTCCCCCAACTGGAGGAATTCTGAGATGGCTACTGTAATCACAGCAAGAGATTTGGAGTCCCGAGAAGAAAATCCAATTATCTTTCTTCTTGACTAATTTCATTCATCGTGACAAGGCAATTCACCACCAGAAAAAAAAAATATTGAAGCTAAATAAGAATTTGTGTATATCTGTTCTCGAGGGGGGGGGGAGGGAGGCTCGGGCTTATATATGTTCAACTGTAACATTCGTGTGAGACGAGATGGTTACAAGAAGTTACAAAGTAAAGACACCAAACCTAAATGTATGAAACAAGAATGTATTCGGGCTGATAAGTCGTGCATACAAAGTTTAAAATGTCTATAAGTAAATGAACTCTTAGTTGAGGCTCTAAGAGATAAGAGAACAAAGAGAACAGATTTGTAGGAAATAGATGTCCTACATTACCGGGTTTTGTTAACATGTATTTTATTTTTTAATCATTTAAAGAAACATCAATTTTTCTCTCATTTAAATTGAAATTAATTTTTCTATCCTCTAAATGAAAGTTGATTTTTTATTTTATTTAGATTGACATCCAATTTTCATTCATTTAGTTTAACATTGAATTTGCAATTTATGATAAAAATTGAACAGTAGTTATAAACCATGATACCATATTGGAGAGGTAGTGTATAGAATCATTATATATAATTCTCTTCTTCCCTAATCAGGTCAGACGAGAAGTAAAGGGAAGATCACTCTCTTATTTCTGCGGATAGTCACCCAACGAAAAAAAACAAGAAAGGGGGGGGGGGGGGGAGAGAACACGTTTTCACATCTCGCTACGGATGGCTGCGCGCTGGACTGTCAAACCCTGCCCGCTCCCATCCCATGTGGGAGGTTTGGACTAGGAATTAAACTATTGTCAACTCTGAAGGAACATCCGAAACATGTAAAACATTTTACAAACACTAAATATCAGGGCCGGACTTAAGCATTGTGGGGCCCTATTCGAAACGGATTTCGCGGGGCCAAGTTTGGGTAGGGAAGCGGACAATAAGTGAAATTTAAGAGTTTGTATTAGAAAATAAATTCGTCTATGCATTTTATTCATTCTTTACTACGTACATAATTACTTTACGAGACTTGGGTGTAGCAAAGTCATACAGTATATCATAATAATTATGTTTCCCACATAGATCCCGTTCTATAGCAAGAATTACCAAAACTTTCAATCTATCTTTGAGAATTGTTGACCTCAAGTAATTCTTCATTAGTTTGAGGCGCGAGAAGCTTCTTTCACATGATTAAACAACTATGGCTAATGCATAATGCCGTTTTTATTAATAGCGCGTAGGATTGACGTTTTCCATATTGAATGACACCCCAAAATGACAATTTTTTTCTATGTATTTCCGTTTATCTTAAGGACTTTTTCATATATTTTGCTATTTCGGGAGATTTCCAGGAGCTCCTGGTAAATCGACAGGAGTGCGCGGGAAATCTGTTATAAGTTATAAAATGGTTTAATTTAATAATTTATACACCTTGAATTAGCGCGGGTTCCATGAAAGTGCGGATCCTTCGGTCACATAGGTTGCAGTGGCCTAAGACCGGCCCTGCAAAATAGCGGCGTATGCTATGCCGCCGGTCGACTAGTCAGAATTAAATTTTAAAATGTTTAAAACTAAAATATGTGTGTCACGTTTAGGTATAAATATATGTGTGTCACGTTTAGGTCTGAAATATGTGTGTCACGTTTAGGTATAAATATATGTGTGTCACGTTTAGGTCTAAAATATGTCTGTCAAGTTTAGACCTAAAAAAAAACTAGGTAAGCTACTGAAAATCCATTTTTACTAAAACTTATGCCTTCAGAGAGGACCTTGTGCATCGGCCCATCGGGCGTGAGTTTTTGCATTCAATGAATAGTTTGAATTAGAATTTAGTATGGAAGTAGGTAGATAATAGAGGTTGTTGGTAGCTTTGAATTCAAAGCTTCTGATAGTCATGCTGAAAATATCGAATACTGTGTACCTCCATTACGGACCCGTGGGTGAAAACTTTTTGTAATCGTTTTATCGTTGTACATGGTTTTGATCATCTGATATAGACCAGTGACGCTTGGCCTATTTCAGTGTAAAGCACATTGTGAAGGGCCGGATATGGCTCGCAGGCTGTAGGGTGGGCAACACCGATATAAATGTTATATTTTATTTGACAATTTGGATTGAAAGAAAATGATTTCTCAGGTATTCACTTATTCCCTAACACCTGTGAGTTTGATATTGATCGAGCACTTACTGTCCACGTGCAGACAGGTTTCAAATCCTATTTCCTCATCACGTCTTTCTTCTAGACCAATTGCTATTGTACAGCTCTTTTTACCCCTTCTCTTTCTTCGTCTCTTTCTCTCGTTGTCCATCTCTTGTCTCTTTCACACTCTTTTTTTGTCTCTTTCCTTCCTCTGTTTCACTCTATCACCGTCTTTCTTTCACTCTCTCTTTCACTCTCTTTCCTTCTCTCTTTCACTTTCTCTTTCACTCTCTTTCCTTCTCTCTATTCTTCTCTTTCGTGCTCTCTCTCTTTCATTCTCTCTTTCCTTCTCTCTTCCACTCTCTCTATCACTCTCGTTCACTCTCTTTCACTCTATCTTTCACTTTTTCACTCTCTTTCCTTTTCTTTTTCACTCTCTTCCACTCTCTTTCCTTCTCTCTTCCACTCTCTTCCACTCTCTTTCCTTCTCTCTTCCACTCTCTATCCTTCTCTCTTCCACTCTCTATCCTTCTCTCTTCCACTCTCTATCCTTTTCTCTTCCACTCTCTCCCTTTCACTTTCTTTCACACTTTCACTCTCTTTCACTCTCTTTTCTTTCTTTTAAATCCTCAATTTTTTGTTATTGTTTGTATTGATTTGTATCCTTCTGTACTCCACTCGCCAGATACAACTTTTGAACAGTTAAAAAAAACAAAAAACATCACAATCTTTTAAACAGTTAAAAGAAAACATCACACTGTTTGCTGTTTAGGAAACAAGAGACTCAAGTCTAGTATCAGTCCCTAAACAACTCAACATAAAAAAAAGTCAAATTTTTATTTGCAAGAATTGAACCAGACAGTTTTTAAAGTGAACTCTACAAAACTATCCTAGATATCAAACGTAGACAATCAAAATGTCTCTCTTGTCGTTTCATTTGTCTATTTTAAAGGGAAGTCTTCAATCTGTGTCCAGGCAAAGTATTGAGACTATAGGATAAGACGGCTCTATTCTTTGGAATGAAACATTAAAGTCGATAGGGAATACCCGTTGAAGTTATAACCAAATGAAATGCCTCAAAAATTCCAAAAAAAATGGTTGAAATTACACGTTGACAAATAGTTAAGAGAGAGAAAGAGAAAATACTTCAGATAAAAAAATGCATTGAAAAACAAACAACCAAACAATCGTGGTGAACACGAGAAGGTTGCCAGTCCTTCCCGATTATGTTGAGACTCCTAGACTCCATTCACAACGAGGATCTTCAATTAACAATTACAATATCTTCAACAAACTCTTGTGGAATAAATATGATGATATCAGTTGTACTGTTTGTGTGTCTATACTGTTGGTAGGGCTTAAACTGCACCAAAAGTAACCATTTTGTGGGTTTTGTTTGTTTGTTTGTTTTGTGTATGTTAATTTCTCTCTTAAGTTCAGCAATCCTGCTTATTAAGTTAGAACATGTAATACTGATTTGTAAAAAAAAAATAGTCTTTTGGTTTCAAACACAGACTATAATTTAAAACATAGTTTATTGGCACCTATTGGTTCCACAAAAAGCGTTTCTGTTTCAAAACAGACCATGATTGAAAAAAAAACACACATAATTCTTGGTTTAAAAACATAGACCCACTAACACAGTAACAAACAGTCTTCCTACCTTTCTTTTATTCCTGCCTCGTACGTCCTCGTTGGTCACGTGAGCACCAGGTCGCCTCGAGCCCCAAATGTGCCAGGCGATCCTGCAGTAGCAGAAGGTGATGATGACCAAGGGCAGCAGATACTGAAAGCACACCAGCAGCGTGTTGTAGTACACGTGAAAGTCTGTCCAGTTATTGGGCGCGTGCCTGCTGCAGCGCGGGGCGGTCATGTTCACGTCCACAATGTCGTCCACCACCCAGTAGAACATGGGCACCGGGATGCCCGCCCCGACGCCCACCGCCCAGATGACGCTGATGATGATGGCGGCGGACTTTTTGGAGCAGCCCGCCTTGAACGGGTGAATGACCGCGATGTAGCGGTCCACGGCGATGACGCTCAGCGTGAAGATGCTAACGTTGACGCTGACGACCTGGACAAAGGGGGACAGAGGGCACATGAAGTTAGCTAGCACCCACCTCTGAAGTAGCGCCGCCTGAAACTGGTAGACACAAATACAAAGTAGTACCATATAGAATGTAGAATATAGAATATAGACTATAGAATATAGAATAAATAATATAGAATAAATAATATTTATATAAAAATTAAGTTACAAATCTAGCTATTTAAATAAAAAAAAAAATCATTTCTACGTTGATGGGACTGATGTAAAATTATGAGGGAAGCGCTTTGGACTGTCGTCCAGATGATTTTAAGCCCAAACTCAAGCCTGGTGATATAGACTATATACTGTCTGAGGTAGGACATATATAGCAGCTCATTCGAATACTGGTTTCATTGTTTGAAAGAAAATTAATTTTAAAATGCTTTTTATTTTTATTTTTATATGTCTATTTGACATTGCTCAAATTATTTAATCTCAGTATAAATGTTTCAACAGCAGCTAATTCCCTTTACGCTAGCCTTCAGCTGTGTTATAAATTATCTTTATGTCTGTTTGTGGTAGTTATGTTCGAGTGTCCCTTTTCCTGCCACGGCCCTGGCCTCTAGAGAAACTCATTGAAACCAAAGGAAGTGAGGAAAAACAAAAGACTTCCACTCCCAGTCCTACCCTACCCTAACAATGTATAGCTGCTATAGCATTAATATAAAAACATTCTTTATTTTAAAGCAACAATTTAACTTGACCTTCAACTTTGTGTACTCGACTTAGCATATAAACATGTGACTAATATCTCAAAATACTCGACAGTGCTCTACAGGTATAATCTCTTCCATTCCCCCCCCCCCACCTCCATACCTTGTGGTTGGTACGATGTCAATCAGAGGAGCAGGAAAACATCTGACAAAGTAGATTTTAAAGATTCGATGGCTACACTATCTTCTCGTGGTGGGAGACAATGGCTACACTATCTTCTCGTGGTGGGAGACAATGGCTACACTATCTTCTCGTGGTGGGAGACAATGGCTACACTATCTTTTCGTGGTGGGAGACAATGGCTACACTATCTTCTCGTGGTGGGAGACAATGGCTACACTATCTTCTCGTGGTGGAAGGCAATGGCTACACTATCTTCTCGTGGTGGGAGACAATGGCTACACTATGTTCTCGTGGTGGGAGACAATGGCTACACTATCTTCTCGTGGTGGAAGACAATGGCTACACTATCTTCTCGTGGTGGAAGACAATGGCTACACTATCTTCTCGTGGTGGGAGACAATGGCTACACTATCTTCTCGTGGTGGAAGGCAATGGCTACACTATCTTCTCGTGGTGGGAGACAATGGCTACTCTATCTTCTCGTGGTGGGAGACAATGGCTACACTATCTTCTCGTGGTGGAAGGCAATAGCTACACTATCTTCTCGTGGTGGCAGACAATGGCTACACTATCTTCTCGTGGTGGCAGACAATGGCTACACTATCTTCTCGTGGTGGCAGACAATGGCTACACTATCTTCTCGTGGTGGGAGACAATGGCTACACTATCTTCTCGTGGTGGGAGACAATGGCTTCTCCACAAGCCTAGCAGCTATAGAAAGAGTTTACCTCCTATTGCATTACTTGTCTCTATTTTTACATTGTGGAATTCAAGATTCGTTTTTAAAAGACATACTCCACACTTTTTGTAACAGTGAAAATTGAACGTTTTTTTCTTCTTATTGGAGTGTTTCTTTTCAAATCATGATATTAGTGTTGTGTCTGATTTCTCTGGCTGTCTCGCGCACGCGCGACAACTCACACTCAGAACAAAGGTGATGTTTAAGGTAAATATTTTAAATAGGATAAACACAAACAAGGAAAAGTATTGATTTTTGTTTATATCTGTCAAACACTGGGGTCTGTGATTGGATAACCTTTAATCTTCTGTACTACTCGTCAATGTTAACTAGTGTTTCGCCCCTTGGCTTTCAGTTAATACATCACAAGTGGACTTTCATTAATGTGGCTCCCAATTTTCTTGACTACCTACCATTAATTCCATTGATATTGCAACAACGAATAAACAATCGAATGACCTAACCTGCAAAATGCGTTTTGTTGAGTCTGTGGATTTGTTTGGTTGCTGCGTTCTAGAGATAAGAGAGCTAGAACATACTACCACTATGGTTAGTGCTTACCTGAAATGGTAATGCCACTATGGTTAGTGCTTACCTGAAATGGTAATACCACTATGGTTAATGCTTACCTGAAATGGTAATACCACTATGGTTAATGCTTACCTGAAATGCCAAATGGTAATACCACTATGGTTAGTGCTTACCTGAAATGGTAATACCACTATGGTTAGTGCTTACCTGAAATGGTAATACCACTATGGCTAGTGCTTACCTGAAATGGTAATACCACTATGGCTAGTGCTTACCTGAAATGGTAATACCACTATGGTTAGTGCTTACCTGAAATGGTATTGAAAAGAGTCCAATTATAACATCCGAGACTGCTAAATTTGCGATAAAAATGTTTGTAACCGTATGCATTCTTCGGTTCTTGACGATGACCAGAATGACCAGTCCATTCCCTATCACGGCCAGTAATGAGATGGAGCCGTAAAGAAAAGCCAGCAGTACGATCAGGCCCTTCGGAACGTCGTAGGGGTTGATCATTGTGGTGTTGCTGGACGACCTGTTTGAGAAGAGGTCACTGACAGCAGACGACTTTCCAGTGTCGTTGTCCAAACCTGGGAAGATCATGATCACGGCCGCCTGTTCGGCCACGCCTCCTAGTTCTGAAGTCATCTTGACCCACGTATAAGTCTCGACCTGGTCACGTGATTTAGAGTTTGTTTGTTGGTTAGTTGTAGACTCTGTAGGATTATACTACGGAGATTCACACGGACGGGAGAGGAGAAGGAGGGGTCAACTCGGTCCGACGCCTATGTCTGCGAAGACAGTCGCCATGTCTGTCCTAATTGGAGGTCGTCTTTGAGAACCCTCAATCGCCAAAAGTTGCTGAGAGCGACTTGACCTCAGGCCAGCATTTCAATCAACCTGTAAGATCAATGCTAAGATTCAATGTGCATGTCAGATATAGGAAACTGTATGTAAAGAAATTGGGAATGAGGTCTCATGTACACTATTACCCCTTCTACTTCAGTTGCTATGTCGTCTTCATGAAACTATGACACGGTCTTAATGAATATATCTTCATGGAACTGATTGGAATGCACCAGAAACTTATGCATTAATCATTCAGCGATATAAGAAACTAAACCATGCCTAGAAGTAGTAGAGATATTTAGGAAGGAGCACACATCAATAAAAGATCTCTTTCTAGACGGAAGTGCAATGGGTGCAGGGCAGTAATATGGCCATAAAACGAATACATGGGAAGCTCATCCGCTAAATATGTGTCCAAAGTTTTGAGCTAGACAAGTTGATTTATGGAAGGACGTATTTCTATTCCTGCTAGACAGGAAGGATG
Source organism: Biomphalaria glabrata (assembly GCF_947242115.1). Taxonomy (NCBI): domain Eukaryota; kingdom Metazoa; phylum Mollusca; class Gastropoda; family Planorbidae; genus Biomphalaria; species Biomphalaria glabrata. The sequence continues at coordinate 17,679,907 of NC_074719.1, forward strand.
CGTTGGTATAGACAAAGTTCACGGAACAATATTTCTATTATTGCAGGTCGTGGGTTTAGCCTGGAGTTCATAGTCTGCCCTCTGGCGAGACTAAACGAATTCTATACGGCTCGCAATTCATTGAATGTTCTTACAAGTTATTTATTAACTTCCGGCTGTCCATTCGTTGACGACTAAGACCAACGTTAACAGATAAAGAGAAAATAGAAACCTGATTCATAAACTGAAACTTGTCTTAGTAGCAGACACTTTGAAGCAACAAGATGTAATCACAATTGTCTTTTTATTTAATGACAATATACACTACAGATGTAATAGAGATTGTTAAGTATCTTAAAGCACATTATTTCTGAAAACTGTATAAAGGTTTTAGCGGATTGTAGTAAAGAATTTTAGAAATGAAGTTATTTAAAATCACAACTAAACTCAGAGCACAAGTAAGAAAAGACATTTTTCACAGTATTGTTATGGTCTTCTACTTAAAACCTCTCTCTCTCTCTCTCTCACGCTCACACACACACACACATACATACATACATACATACATACATACATACATACATACATACATACATACATACAAAATACAAACATACATACATACAAACATACATACACCATTTATTCAAGTCAGATACTGGAATACACAATGTAACAGTATTGTTTTTGTGGCCCAATAGGTCAATCTTTAACAGTTTAGATACATGAGGGTAGTATAAATTATTGTATAAAGTTTAATTTAAAGCTTGGTATATAGTCCGGTATAACGTTTAATATAAAGCCTGATATAAAGTCTGGTAAAAAGTATTGTGTACGCAGAGCATAATGTATAAAGACTAGTATAAATTCTTGTAAATAGTGTATAAAGCCTGGCATAAAGTCTGATGTGTTCCATGGTTATGGCCACATTTTTATATGCTTGTGAGTCTTGGACGCTGACTGCAGAGCTAGAGAGGAGGATCCTAGCAAAGGAAGTGATATGCTACAGAAGGATCCTTGGCATCACTTTCAAAGACCGCATCACAAACGAAGAGATTAGAGACAAGGGTTACTGCAGCCATTGGACCCCACGATGACCTGATAACTATTGTAAAAAAAAACGGAAATTAAAGCTCTATGGCCATATTACAAGGTCGTCTGGGCTTGCAAAGACCCTCCTTCAAGGAACAGTACCGGGAAAAAGAAGAAGAGGCGATAGGAAGACAACATATAAAAATGGACAGGCCTGCCATAGAAAGAGGTTATATCCAAGGCTAAAGACAGAGAGGAATGGAGAAAGACGGTTGACAAATCCTGTGTGGTGCCCCAACGGTCCAACAGACTAAGAGAAAGGTGAAGGTGATAATGTCTGATTGATTGCTGGATAGAGAAAATTACAAGATAAAGAAAGATTGAAAGAGAAAAAAAAAGATTGCGAGAGAAAATTTCTAGAGAGGGAGAAAATAGCAGGATTACAAGATGGAGACATTTACACACACACACACACACATACACAGACACACTCATGGGGATCATTGACATCAGTGATTCCCAAAGTGGTCTATATAGACCCCAGGGGTCTACGAAGACTTCCAAGGGGTCTACGAAAGTGAAAAAACAAATTGGGGATCTATGACATGTCCACGGGGGTCTACGATAATAGATTTCATTTAAGCACGTTGTGATTTTAATTTTTACATCCTATTCTCCACAGTAATATATAATGTGTACCTTAGTTAATCCTTTAAATATTGTTACGATTCTCTTCTTCTATTCGGCTCTCTTCAAACTGCACCACACGACACAACGAACTTAAAGAACCTCACAACTCAGGGCTCCAAAGTATCAGTCAATTTAATTGCAAATACATAGCAATTGGCAACAATATTAACACTGTCTTTACAAAAACCTAGTCTTGCTCCGCCTGACTTCACACACCGTGCTGGTTCTCGCCTCGTCTTGGTCACATATCTAGGTAATGTGAAGTGAAGTGATTCTGACATACTCGCTCTTATATAGTGTCTCTACTGCCCTCGAACCTTCTTGACCACTCCAGTTGATCACTTTCGCTGTGACTTGCATGCGTAATATTTACGACACTGGTCCTTGCCGAACTGGCGTGTACTGTCACTGGTCACGGTTGATCGCTCGTCCTGCGCTGGACTGTGGCGATTTGGGTAGGCTAAAAACACACAGCACTACCCCCATCTGTGTCACCACCAGGTTTACAACAATATTTATCCTGCTATTCAAACGAAAAAATTATGTATTTAATTTTAATAATTATTTAAATAACTTAATTTTGGCTACATGTAAATAATGTTTAGGGTTAGGAAATATAAATTGTATAGCGTTGATTATATAAAATTGTTCATTCCTTCCTTGTCAAACATGCCAATAGCCTTTCTTATGAAGATATGAAACTAATTACGCTGGAGGATCAACTGAGACAATGTCACCTTGATAAAAAAAAATTAGAAAAACTTTCGAACATTCAAAGATAAAGTTCCGATGAGACCCACAAAATATCTTTTCGACATCATATAGAGAAGAGGATGGTTTATGGGTGTCTTACAATAGCTGTTTACTTATAACCAAATAGGCGCTTAGCTTCCAAACCTGGGCTTTTGGATTCGAATCTCGGTGAATTTTTAATTTCGTTATTTTAAGGGCTTCACTGAGTCCACCCAACTCTAATGGGTACCTGACTTAAGTTAAGAAAAATAAAGGCGGTTGGTCGTTGTACTGCCCACATGACACCCTGCTCGTTAACCGTTGGCCAAAGAAACAGATAATCGTAACATCATCACAAGGTCTGAAAGGGAAACTTCACTTTTTTATGACAAAATACGTAAAACACTAAAGGTAAAACATTGATTTTACCAGCAGTTGTTGTTGTAAAAACTGTTTTACACAAACCCACATCTGATATTATTAAAAGAACTGCTTTAAGCAACACTACAGTGCAAGTACACGTCGGTGGCATGAGTTATAAAATTAATTCCAGCAGTACATATTAATTTGTATTTTAATTGGTTTCAATTTGAATTTTATAAATAAAAAAAGATAAATTTCTATAACTTTGTATGTATCTTTAAATTACTTTTTCACTTTTCAACTCACTACAGATAGAAATTAGTTGTAAAAAAATATTGATGAATTTGAAAAAAAAATTCAAGTTAAACAGGGGTCTACCGAAAACCAGAAAATAAGGCAAGGGGTCTACGAGACCAAAAAGTTTGGGAACCACTGATTTACATCAATCATTTCTATCTCGACATAAATGCCAAACTTCAAACACCTAGAAATACAGAGACAATTCAAACAAAATTACAACTCTACAATCAGTTCCCTAATAAAAACATGCTGTGAAAAATAAGTCGTTTCAAACTACATATTAAAAAAAAATCCCTTAAAATCGTTACCATGTTCTCCAAACTAGAACCTATCAGCAGTCTTGCAGTTTATCATCATTAACTTGGGGGGAGGGGATGTCTCCACTGAGAGTACAAAGTTAAAGGTACGAACTCATGCATCTTCTGAGACTGGAGTGTCTCCCATTTTTCAGTATTAACATGCACCCCTGGTGTGGTTACAACTGTAGCATTAATGAGAGAGACAAACAAACTCATAAATAAAGGAATTAGACAAAAGAGCAAAACATCAACAGGCAAATACATTAAGGGGAGGGGGAAGGATGGCGTCATCAGATCACATAAAAAATATCTTTTTAGATATGTATGCTAGGACATGGCAAGCTCGTCCAATAGTTCTATGGTTATGTTGGGCTGTAGTGGAAGTAGGGTCCAATAGTCCTATGGTTATGTTAGGCTGTGGTGGAAGTAGGGTCCAATAGTCCTATGGTTATGTTGGGCTGTAGTGGAAGTAGGGTCCAATAGTCCTATGGTTATGTTGGGCTGTAGTGGAAGTAGGGTCCAATAGTCCTATGGTTATGTTGGGCTGTAGTGGAAGTAGGGTCCAATTGTCCTATGGTTATGTTGGGCTGTAGTGGAAGTAGGGTCCAATTGTCCTATGGTTATGTTGGGCTGTAGTGGAAGTAGGGTCCAATAGTCCTATGGTTATGTTGGGCTGTAGTGGAAGTAGGGTCCAATTGTCCTATGGTTATGTTGGGCTGTGGTGGAAGTAGGGTCCAATAGTCCTATGGTTATGTTGGGCTGTAGTGGAAGTAGGGTCCAATAGTCCTATGGTTATGTTGGGCTGTAGTGGAAGTAGGGTCCAATTGTCCTATGGTTATGTTGGGCTGTAGTGGAAGTAGGGTCCAATAGTCCTATGGTTATGTTGGGCTGTAGTGGAAGTAGGGTCCAATAGTCCTATGGTTATGTTGGGCTGTAGTGGAAGTAGGGTCCAATAGTCCTATGGTTATGTTGGGCTGTAGTGGAAGTAGGGTCCAATAGTCCTATGGTTATGTTGGGCTGTAGTGGAAGTAGGGTCCAATAGTCCTATGGTTATGTTGGGCTGTAGTGGAAGTAGGGTCCAATAGTCCTATGGTTATGTTGGGCTGTAGTGGAAGTAGGGTCCAATAGTCCTATGGTTATGTTGGGCTGTAGTGGAAGTAGGGTCCAATAGTCCTATGGTTATGTTGGGCTGTAGTGGAAGTAGGGTCCAATAGTCCTATGGTTATGTTGGGCTGTAGTGGAAGTAGGGTCCAATAGTCCTATGGTTATGTTGGGCTGTACTGGAAGTAGGGTCCAATTGTCCTATGGTTATGTTGGGCTGTACTGGAAGTAGGGTCCAATAGTCCTATGGTTATGTTGCTGTTTTTTTTTTTACATTCTTTGATGTACATTCACTTGTCCACTTTTTTCCAGCCTCGTTTGATAAAACAAAAGTTGTTGGCCTTCTTCAGTCGTAGAGCAACTATGGTTCAACTCGAACACTTTTTCATGTGACTGTGGAGCCCAATTTTGGAGAGACACCCTCATTCACAAATATCGCAGGTTAAGGAGGTTTTCGCTTTGGTGGTAGAGGAGATTGACATTTTTCGCATGGCGCGCTTTTCTTCCAGAGCTGAGGCCGATGCTTATTTGCTGTCCATAGCTTTCTTGGTCACTGCCTCTCTCAATATAGTGCGGTCTAGGGCTATGTCTTTCCAAATGGTCATTAACATTTAGAGGTCCCGTTTTATTACATCTACTTAATGGAGGTGGGGGTGACCAGTTTTTTTCTTGAGCCAGTCGCGAGTTGTCCTTAGAGAATAACTTTCGGGATGTGATTGTCTTCCATCGGGCGAACATGTCCAAGCCAGCGCAGGCGACGTTGTCTGAGGACTTTAAAGATGCTGGGAATACCTGTTCGCACAAGGATCTCAATATTGTACACTATTTTTCTTTCATGTGATTTTCAAGATCCTTCGTAGACAGCGCAAATGGAATGAGTTTTACGTTTTTTCTCATGCTTTTGTTGGAGGTCCACGACTCATTGACGTACAGTAACGTACTCAGAACGCATGCCTTGTAGACCTCCATTTTGGTCACTGTAGTGAACTTTTGGGCTGATTATTTAAAAGTCATATGTTTCTGTGGCCCACGGCTAACTAGGGAGTCATGTTGCCAGCACAATGTCCAAACGCCTTTACTTTTCCCCAACTAATGGTTAGGTATTGCGCGAATGAAAAGTATGTGTAGCTTTGAGGATATGGGCTAATAAACTGTGGTGGTATCGTTTCTACGTGTATATGTTTGTGTACGGTAGATGTGAGATGGGTACATACTATTGATTTAGTCTGACGCTGTCATATCTTTCGTCAATTCATGTTTTGTTCTAGCTTAATAAAGTCTTGCATAAGATTTATCTGCTGTGTTATCTTAAATCTTATTACAAGAACTATGTACGACTTTGTGCATTATTAAACCAAAAACAGCACACTTTTTTTACTTGGCACAGTCTGCAAAAGAGCTCACAGCTCAGCAGCAATAAAGCTGGCTAGAAGAAGAAGTCTTATTAAACCCATTCAGTCACAATAACGTGAGTGACCTCAAGCAGTTGCTAAACTTACTTAAAAGACAGAAAACGAAACATGTTCACACAAAATCGTGGACTGCTCGAGGGGAAGTTGTTTGGTAAGCCATGCAGGTCAAAGAGCAGGTTTTAATATTTGTATTTATGGCAAACTTCGGAGTGAAATTCAGGGGAAGACTGAGTGTAACATTACCATAGCAACCGGCCTACAATCCATTGCCATATAATATACATCTATTCTTTTAGTCGATACCTGCCCTCAAAATAATGCAAGTTTTGATCATGCACCGAAAACTGAGCGCAAGCTGCAAACGTGGATCTCAGATAGGTCTAACTTAACGTTTTGTGTTTCTATATCTAGACAGACTTAGAGCCTATAGGAGATCTTAATTTGTACAAACAATTCTATAATTGCAACCTAAATTAGTTGGAATAGAAAATGATTCTGAAACGACTATATATAATTAAAAGAATGATGAAGCAAAACATTTGAAAAGAGATCAACATGAAAGTTCTTGCAATACTTAATCATTAATAAAATGATCCCTCATCAACAAATTTTATCAAAAGTCTTAAATATGAAATTTTGCAAGGTGCTCTTGTGACAGAATTTCAGCCAATTCCTTAAACACTTCAACGCGCCGAAACTGCTTGTATAAGAACTAACTCAAAAGCAAAGCTTCTAATTTCAAAACACGCAATACACTGTACCGGTACTTCTTTTTAAATTCAGTAACAACCATTTGATCAGTTAGTACAAGACAACTGTCATTGCACTCACCTCCATCTCTCACAAGAGTTATCGTTGTCTCCCTTGTTTCCTTCACACTTCTCTTCATAATGTCCGATCTCTATTCTTCCACTCATTAGGTACATTATTAATGTCGACTAAGTCAAAGTCCTTCATCGTTTCACGACTACTTTTTCGTGATCGAATGCTAATTCGGATCACGTGATCAAATGTTAATTCGGGTCACTTGTTAAAAGGCTTAGGAAGTCCTTCGGGAGGAATTTAACGGCTCTGCATCTTTGTCAATATGAGTTCCTGTTCTCTAACAGGGTTTGAGCTCCAGGGTAAAAGGCGTTCGTTGTTGATGTTCCTTCGCGGACGTTCTCATGGCAAGGTTCTTGAATCGGTTGAACGAGAAAATCTGTTAATTTATTGCATCACTTGGCAAAGGATTTTAACAATTTTTTAAAGCTCTCTATTCTTTCCCTAACTGTTGGGATTTGTGACAGATTTCGTAGCAGGCCTGGGATCTTGCGACGGACCAACCCAAATAATATAATGCACATTTGACTGAACTTGCTGAGTCAGTTTTGCTAACATATAAATTACTGTCTTCAATACTAAGTGGTTACTAACTTTTGAAGTTCAGCGTTTCTTCCTAGGCTCAGCTGTAAGTCACCAATAGCTTGATATACGGATATAAAACTAGGTGATTCCATTAATACCAGAGTATTAATTTAGGATTATACAGTAAAGTCTATATGTGACAGTAAAGAGGTCATGTTATGGTTAGACAGATACCCTGGGCAGGCCACGTATCCTTTATGGGGGGGGGGGGGGAGGAGGGGCGAACGAATACCAAAAGCAGTCCTTTTTGATGAGCTGATAGGTTGTCGACGTAACAGAGGTGCCCACACATTAAAGAGCAACTTAGGCGCCTACTTGCTTTAACTGACCTGGCTGCGGGTGGCTTCGGAACGAGACAGTTTTAGATTACTTACAAACGTCGCGGGATACACATTTGAGACCAAAAGAAAATCCGCTGCCGAGGACAGACGTAAACGGCGAAAAAAAATTTAAATCGACCACAGGTGGAAAACGGTTATATCAGCGCTGTGTGTGGAAAAATATGTATGTCGCAGCTTGGGCTGCGTAGCCACGGGAAATACTGCATTTCTCATTACTTTTTTTGACTTAAAGGAAATATTATATATATATATATATATATATATATATATATATATATATATATTATGATCTAGACCAGGGGTCTCAAACAGGTGGCCCGCGGGCCACATGTGGCCCACGAAACAATTCTGTGTGGCCCGCGGCCACGTCCGCGAATTAAAAAACAATTAGATAAAATTTACAATGACCACATATAAGCCGTGAAATGATTTACAACTGCACAAATCAGTAAATGAGGTGTCCGCCCACTGCAAGCGAAGATTCTGTGAAGGCAAGCTTTGTTGTTAGCGAGATGGCATCACGACCATTCCCTGAAGGCCAGTTTGTAAAAAAGTGTATGCTACAGGCGTGTGAAATTATCTACCCCGAGAAAAACTTTTCGAAGGCATAAGTTTGTCTGCGAACACAGTTGCAAGCAGGATCACCGAGTCAGCTACAAATGTTAAACAGCAACTGATTGCCGCTGCAAAAGACTTTGTAGTATATTTCATTGCACTGGACGAGTCTACTAGTGTAACAGACACCGCATACTGTGCCGTATTCATTCGTGGGGTCGACGAAAACTTGAACATTGTTGAAGAGCTATTGGACTTACTAGCAATGAAAGGAACGACGACTGGACGCGACGTATTTCAAGAACTGGAAGCTTGTATTGGCAGGTGTGTGGGCTACCGTGGGAAAAAAACTTGTTTCAGTGGCTACGGAAGGTGCACCAGCAATGTGTTCAGAGAAGGTTGGTGTTGTTGGATTAATGGTAGAGAAACGGTATCAGCTCAGCTTGGCGGGACCTTTAGCAGCCATACACTGCATTCTGCACCGAGAAGCACTCTGTGTCAAAAGTCTACAAATGAAGAACGTGATGGATGTTGTCGTGAAGACGGTGAACTTCATACGTGCACGGAGTCTCAACCACAGACAGTTTGTGTCATTTCTAGCTGATTTAAAAACGGAATACGGAGAGTTGCTTTATCATACGGAAGTCAGATGGTTGAGTCCTGGAAAAGTGCTGCAGAGATTTTTTGAACTGAGACGGGAAATAGCATTATTCATGGCAACGAAAGACGGAAACATACCTCAGCTCAGTGACCCAATGTTTTGTCGGATCTTGCTTTTCTTACTGACATCACGCAACATCTCAATGCACTCAATTCACAACTACAGGGGACAAAGCAGCTAATTACCGTGATGTTTGACCACATTAAATCATTCAGATACAAGCTGACTTTGTGGGCCACTCAGCTGGCAGATGGAAACCTGGCTCATTTGTCTTTTCTACAGAGCATTACGGTTGAACCACAGCGCCTGAAATACTATGTAGACATCCTCTACAGATTAGTGGAAGATTTTGAACACCGCTTTCAGTAATTCACTGCTCTCGAACCACAGTTTTTCCTTGTTGCCACTCCGTTCGCAGTTGAAATGAAAAACGTTCCAGAGGAAGTCCAGATGGAACTACTGGACCTGCAGTTTTTTCCCAGAGAGAAGTTTCCAAACTTATTCTGCGCAGCTGCTAGAATTCTAGCAATGTTGAGAGTACGTACGTTTGCGAACAGTTTTTTTCAGAATGAAGATTAACAAAACAGCATTACGATCAAGACTGACTGATGAGCATCTGAGAGCAACCTTGCGGCTTGCCACTACACGCCACTTCAGGCCTAACGTCGATGGTCTGGTCTCTGCCAAACGCTCTCAGCTGAGTGGACAGAAATATGAGTGACGAGCCATCTGCAGTAGGCCTAGAAATTATAGGGTTTTTTTTGTTGTTTTTTTTGGGTGGGGGGGGGGAACTACAGTTTCTGCTTTTTAATTAGTGACAGAGACAACGTCAACTTATTTTAGTAAACTAAACTGCCTGTGCATGTAATAAACTACACTAAATGTAATTAATAATTATAAAAACTTTATTTTAGCATTTAACTGCAGTGACAGTAGCGTTCGTAAAATTTAATGAAAAAACATTCTCTTTTTGTGGTGCGGCCCGCTGAATGGTTGTTACTTTCCACTGTGGCCCACATGCTGAAATGAGTTTGAGACCTCTGATCTAGACATTAAAGATTGCAATGTATAAGTGATCCACCTTTTATTCCCTAATGATAAAACCATTATAGATCATTCAGCACTTAATGTTTTCTAGTATTTGGTGGGAAAAATAGAGACGTTTCTATCGACATAGAACAATTAGTGAGCTTGTTTGTTTTAGGACTTAAATTCTATAGACTTTTTTCTATTTATTTAAAATGACTTTTAAAATGGTAATTTTTGCGAATTAAGATGAAGCAATGTACACTACTGAGTGCAGTCAAGTAAATCCAATTAATTCAATCTTAATTAGGAGAAGAAAAAAAAACGCGTGCAATTAGCAGACAAAGTTGAACTGGTGTAGTTTGTTAATGAAACTAGCAGAAAGAAAACATCTGCCTGCCTAATTCTTGGAGACATGGAGAAATCTTTCGTTATTACAACGGCATTCTTTGGAGATTTGCATCAAATGTATCTTTCTTTAAGGACCTTAAAAATAGCTTTGGATAATTTTTGGTAGAAGTAAAAAATGTAGAAAATGTAAAAAAATCCAAAGTAAGGACCGTAGCTACTGGATTGGCGAAAGAACAAAATTCTTTGTCAGTTGATCTTTGTATCCAATCTCTTTGTCAGTTGATCTTTGTATCCAATCTCTTTGTCAGTTGATCTTTGTATCCAATCTCTTCGTCAGTTGATCTTTGTATCCAATCTCTTTGTCAGTTGATCTTTGTATCCAATCTCTGTGTCAGTTGATCTTTGTATCCAATCTCTTTGACAGTTGATCTTTGTATCCAATCTCTTTGACAGTTGATCTTTGTATCCAATCTATTTGTCAGTTGATCTTTGTATCCAATCTCTGTGTCAGTTGATCTTTGTCTCCAATCTCTTTGACAGTTGATCTTTGTATCCAATCTCTTTGTCAGTTGATCTTTGTATCCAATCTCTTTGTCAGTTGATCTTTGTATCCAATCTCTTTGTCAGTTGATCTTTGTATCCAATCTCTGTGTCAGTTGATCTTTGTATCCAATCTCTTTGTCAGTTGATCTTTGTATTCAATCTCTTTGTCAGTTGATCGTTGTACCCAATCTCTTTGACAGTTGATGATCTTTGTATCAGATCTCTTTGTCAGTTGATCTTTGTATCCAATCTATTTGTCAGTTGATCTTTGTACCCAATCTCTTTGTCAGTTGATCTTTGTCTCCAATCTCTTTGTCAGTTGATCTTTGTATCCAATCTCTTTGTCAGTTGATCTTTGTATCCAATCTTTTTGATAGTTGATCTTTGTATCCAATCTCTTTGACAGTTGATCTTTGTATCCAATCTCTTTTTCAGTTGATCTTTGTATCCAATCTCTTTGACAGTTGATCTTTGTATCCAATCTCTTTGACAGTTGATCTTTGTCTCCAATCTCTTTGACAGTTGATCTTTGTATCCAATCTCTTTGTCAGTTGATCTTTGTATCCAATCTCTTTGTCAGTTGATCTTTGTATCCAATCTCTTCGTCAGTTGATCTTTGTATCCAATCTCTTTGTCAGTTGATCTTTGTATCCAATCTCTTTGTCAGTTGATCTTTGTATCCAATCTCTTTGTCAGTTGATCTTTGTATCTAATCTCTTTGTCAGTTGATCTTTGTATCCAATCTCTGTGTCAGTTGATCTTTGTATCCAATCTCTTTGACAGTTGATCTTTGTATCGAATCTATTTGTCAGTTGATCTTGGTATCCAATCTCTGTGTCAGTTGGTCTTTGTATCCAATCTCTTTGAAAGTTGATCTTTGTATCCAATCTCTTTGACAGTTGATCTTTGTATCCAATCTCTTTGTCAGTTGATCTTTGTATCCAATCTCTTTGTCAGTTGATCTTTGTATCCAATCTCTGTGTCAGTTGATCTTTGTATCCAATCTCTGTGTCAGTTGATGTTTGTATCCAATCTTTGTGTCAGTTGATCTTTGTATCCAATCTCTGTGTCAGTTGATCTTTGTCTCCAATCTCTTTGTCAGTTGATCTTTGTATCCAATCTCTGTGTCAGTTGATCTTTGTCTCCAATCTCTTTGACAGTTGATCTTTGTATCCAATCTCTTTGTCAGTTGATCTTTGTATCCAATCTCTTTGTCAGTTGATCTTTGTATCCAATCTCTTCGTCAGTTGATCTTTGTATCCAATCTCTTTGTCAGTTGATCTTTGTATCCAATCTCTGTGTCAGTTGATCTTTGTATCCAATCTCTTTGTCAGTTGATCTTTGTATTCAATCTCTTTGTCAGTTGATCGTTGTACCCAATCTCTTTGACGGTTGATCTTTGTATCAGATCTCTTTGTCAGTTGATCTTTGTATCCAATCTCTTTGTCAGTTGATCTTTGTATCCAATCTCTTTGTCAGTTGATCTTTGTATCCAATCTCTTTGTCAGTTGATCTTTGTATCTAATCTCTTTGTCAGTTGATCGTTGTACCCAATCTCTTTGACAGTTGATCTTTGTATCAGATCTCTTTGTCAGTTGATCTTTGTATCCAATCTCTTTGTCAGCACATCTTTGTATCCAATCTATTTGTCAGTTGATCTTTGTACCCAATCTCTTTGTCAGTTGATCTTTGTCTCTAATCTCTTTGTCAGTTGATCTTTGTATCCAATCTCTTTGTCAGTTGATCTTTGTATCCAATCTCTTCGTCAGTTGATCTTTGTATCCAATCTCTTTGTCAGTTGATCTTTGTATCCAATCTCTGTGTCAGTTGATCTTTGTATCCAATCTCTTTGACAGTTGATCTTTGTATCCAATCTCTTTGACAGTTGATCTTTGTATCCAATCTATTTGTCAGTTGATCTTTGTATCCAATCTCTGTGTCAGTTGATCTTTGTCTCCAATCTCTTTGACAGTTGATCTTTGTATCCAATCTCTTTGTCAGTTGATCTTTGTATCCAATCTCTTTGTCAGTTGATCTTTGTATCCAATCTCTTTGTCAGTTGATCTTTGTATCCAATCTCTGTGTCAGTTGATCTTTGTATCCAATCTCTTTGTCAGTTGATCTTTGTATTCAATCTCTTTGTCAGTTGATCGTTGTACCCAATCTCTTTGACAGTTGATGATCTTTGTATCAGATCTCTTTGTCAGTTGATCTTTGTATCCAATCTATTTGTCAGTTGATCTTTGTACCCAATCTCTTTGTCAGTTGATCTTTGTCTCCAATCTCTTTGTCAGTTGATCTTTGTATCCAATCTCTTTGTCAGTTGATCTTTGTATCCAATCTTTTTGATAGTTGATCTTTGTATCCAATCTCTTTGACAGTTGATCTTTGTATCCAATCTCTTTTTCAGTTGATCTTTGTATCCAATCTCTTTGACAGTTGATCTTTGTATCCAATCTCTTTGACAGTTGATCTTTGTCTCCAATCTCTTTGACAGTTGATCTTTGTATCCAATCTCTTTGTCAGTTGATCTTTGTATCCAATCTCTTTGTCAGTTGATCTTTGTATCCAATCTCTTCGTCAGTTGATCTTTGTATCCAATCTCTTTGTCAGTTGATCTTTGTATCCAATCTCTTTGTCAGTTGATCTTTGTATCCAATCTCTTTGTCAGTTGATCTTTGTATCTAATCTCTTTGTCAGTTGATCTTTGTATCCAATCTCTGTGTCAGTTGATCTTTGTATCCAATCTCTTTGACAGTTGATCTTTGTATCGAATCTATTTGTCAGTTGATCTTGGTATCCAATCTCTGTGTCAGTTGGTCTTTGTATCCAATCTCTTTGAAAGTTGATCTTTGTATCCAATCTCTTTGACAGTTGATCTTTGTATCCAATCTCTTTGTCAGTTGATCTTTGTATCCAATCTCTTTGTCAGTTGATCTTTGTATCCAATCTCTGTGTCAGTTGATCTTTGTATCCAATCTCTGTGTCAGTTGATGTTTGTATCCAATCTTTGTGTCAGTTGATCTTTGTATCCAATCTCTGTGTCAGTTGATCTTTGTCTCCAATCTCTTTGTCAGTTGATCTTTGTATCCAATCTCTGTGTCAGTTGATCTTTGTCTCCAATCTCTTTGACAGTTGATCTTTGTATCCAATCTCTTTGTCAGTTGATCTTTGTATCCAATCTCTTTGTCAGTTGATCTTTGTATCCAATCTCTTCGTCAGTTGATCTTTGTATCCAATCTCTTTGTCAGTTGATCTTTGTATCCAATCTCTGTGTCAGTTGATCTTTGTATCCAATCTCTTTGTCAGTTGATCTTTGTATTCAATCTCTTTGTCAGTTGATCGTTGTACCCAATCTCTTTGACGGTTGATCTTTGTATCAGATCTCTTTGTCAGTTGATCTTTGTATCCAATCTCTTTGTCAGTTGATCTTTGTATCCAATCTCTTTGTCAGTTGATCTTTGTATCCAATCTCTTTGTCAGTTGATCTTTGTATCTAATCTCTTTGTCAGTTGATCGTTGTACCCAATCTCTTTGACAGTTGATCTTTGTATCAGATCTCTTTGTCAGTTGATCTTTGTATCCAATCTCTTTGTCAGCACATCTTTGTATCCAATCTATTTGTCAGTTGATCTTTGTACCCAATCTCTTTGTCAGTTGATCTTTGTCTCTAATCTCTTTGTCAGTTGATCTTTGTATCCAATCTCTTTGTCAGTTGATCTTTGTATCCAATCTTTTTGATAGTTGATCTTTGTATCCAATCTCTTTGACAGTTGATCTTTGTATCCAATCTCTTTTTCAGTTGATCTTTGTATCCAATCTCTTTGACAGTTGATCTTTGTATCCAATCTCTTTGTCAGTTGATCTTTGTATCCAATCTCTGTGTCAGTTGATCTTTGTATCCAATCTCTTTGTCAGTTGATCTTTGTATTCAATCTCTTTGTCAGTTGATCGTTGTATCCAATCTCTTCGTCAGTTGATCTTTGTATCCAATCTCTTTGACAGTTGATCTTTGTATCCAATCTCTTTGTCAGTTGATCTTTGTATCCAATCTCTTTGTCAGTTGATCTTTGTATCCAATCTCTTTGTCAGTTGATCTTTGTATCTAATCTCTTTGTCAGTTGATCTTTGTATCCAATCTCTGTGTCAGTTGATCTTTGTATCCAATCTCTTTGACAGTTGATCTTTGTATCCAATCTATTTGTCAGTTGATCTTTGTATCCAATCTCTGTGTCAGTTGATCTTTGTATCCAATCTCTTTGAAAGTTGATCTTTGTATCCAATCTCTTTGACAGTTGATCTTTGTATCCAATCTCTTTGTCAGTTGATCTTTGTATCCAATCTCTTTGTCAGTTGATCTTTGTATCCAATCTCTGTGTCAGTTGATCTTTGTATCCAATCTCTGAGTCAGTTGATTTTTGTATCCAATCTCTGTGTCAGTTGATCTTTGTATCCAATCTCTTTGACAGTTGATCTTCACAAAAACTGTCATACACCTTTTAAAAATATTTCCATACTTCCTTTATTTAGAAAACCGAATACACAAACAGGCTTTCTATTTATAGCTTTCACCGTCTATGAAAATGTACAATTATTAAAACAACGACACTTAACTCTTAAAGTGCTCAGCTGTTTTACACTGAGTGTATACAAGATGGAATTACAATTCTGATGTTTAGAGGTTAAACTGCCACACTCGTTTTACGGGTTAAAGGAGCAAGGGACATTTCCAAAATAACTTTCTGTTCAAATTGTATTTGTACGTGAACGTAGCGTTGCAAGACGCAGAGACTGGGGCAATTCTATTTCAACCCACGGGCTATAAAACTGAGTATCAATGAAATGTTTTCCCGAGTAATTCTTCTTGTTGCAGGGTTACTTCTCTTGGTAAAGTAAAAAAAAAAGAAAATATCTTCATTTGTTCAAGACTGTCACAAGACAACCCACCATTCTGCTTCTAGAAAAAAGGCAATTTTAAATTTCAAATAGGAATCTATGAAGCACTCAATACACCACAAGTGAACTGGTAAAGCTGCCATCCGAGAGATTGTGCTACAATCGGAAGAACTTAGAAAATTTGATGATATCAACCTAAATAAGTGCACAATAATGATCATAGACATTTAAAAGTTGAAAAAAAAATTACAAAAACCTTTTTTTTTTTTAAAGGAAATCTCAGAATTTGCGCTAATCAGTTTTAGCTTTATTTTAATATATAGTATGCCTATTTCGACATCATAAGACAAATGTAAAGCTTTCCTTTATATATAAAAACTTAAATAAACTATTTTCTGGTTATCAAAATATCAATAATAATTGTTTCTTTTCTTATTTGTTCACCACAATTTTTTTATTTACTAAAATCACCGTGTTGATTTGTTGATACAAAGCGTTGATTATTCTCTCTTATTAGCTAAAGGTATTAATGTTGCTCTAATTAGTTGGACGACCTTTTTTTTCTGCTTCCTGCTGATCTAATCATTCCACAAGCTGAACAATCTCGTGATCAATACTTTAGAAAAATTAATTAGCCTTATGATTTGACATGGTATAAACATACAAAGTGCATACAAAAACAAAAACAAAATATGGAAGATTGTTGCAGGCCAGACAGACACGTCAGACCAACACTTGTTGTTACTTGTTTTACAACACCTCTATTCAACTCGTATCAACGTAGAAGGTGGGAGAGTGGGTGGACGCGATTCTCGAAAATGGCTCTAACGATTTCTCTAGAAATTAATTTAACAATTGATGAATATCACTGAGAAAAAAAAATTGATAACTCGTTGGCCACACTGGGAAAACACTAGTTTGACCGTTAGAATTTTACAAAGTATCACCAAAAAAAAATTAAATTTGGCTTTGAGAACGAGAAAATATGTTCAACAGACTCTAGGTCGTCCTGTATTTCAAAAACACAACGGAATCAGAGGAGAATATTTAGAGAATAAAGTAAGAAGAGAGATAGAAAGAGGCGTATACGCGGGAACAAGTGCACATGTAACGCTTTAGCTTAAAATGGTATTCTTAGATGTCAAAGGCTACACTTAGGTGTCAAATGGTATATGGTATTCTTAGATGTCAAAGGCTACACTTTGATGTCAAATGGTATTCTCAGATGTCAAAGGCTACGCTTTGGTGTCAAATGGTATATGGTATTCTTAGATGTCAAAGGCTACACTTTGATGTCAGATGGTATTCTCAGATGTCAAAGGCTACACCTTGGTGTCAAATGGTATAGGGTATGGTGTCAAATAGTATTCTTAGATGTCAAAAGCTACACTTTGGTGTCAAATGGTATTCTTAGATGTCACAGGCTACTGTGATGATTGTATGTGTATATAGTATTGTAAATAGCACTTGATAGAATCTTCGGTGTAAGATTTAACGAATTCTAGGTTGATTTATTATTATTTCATTGGTCTATTAAAGTAGTGTGTCGTCATTAAAGAGATTGATAGGGTTGCTAGAGAGGCCTGAGGTTTGAGTCTAATCGTATTAGTACTAAATAAGTCAGTTGTGTATATTTAATACTTGAATATTTAATGCCATTGTCTACAATTACAGTTATTCTGATTGCTTTTATTAAATTTATATTTCTGTTATTAATTGATCCCTGGCGTCTTTTGAATTATTGAAAGGAGTACGTTTATTTATAAGCCCATGTTAAAGCCATGTCATTTAACAACAGCTACACTTTGGGGTACATTGGTATTTTCATCTTATCTTATATATTACAGACGATACTTCAAAAAAGAAGATAATTACGTCGTATGCATTTCATGTGTCCATCTAGTCATGCATGTTAATACACTGACTCTGTTCAGTCGTTGGTTTTCCTGGCTGATTCAGGCAACGCATCCTATTATGGCACTAAGGAAGAAGGAGTACTCGTAAAATTTGTCCTAGCATATGGTAAAAGAAAATGGCCTCTATGTATCTTTCTGAGAATTTATTAGTTTATTTTTCTTTTATTTGTAAATTATGGTTCAGGCAGTGGAGTAGTAACCATGGCGCGAAGGGGTTCATTGCGCCCGGGCCCAAGACCATTAGGAGCCCACAGTAGCCATTGTAAGAAAAAAAAAAGGTGTGTATACAGTACGAATTGAAATTGTTACATAATATTAAATTATCAACCTTAATAATTTTGTATAGTTATACAATTATTTTTCGGTCATAAATACCGTATAACTGAAAATCGAATTCATAAATCTACGAAGACCCTTAATCATGATGAAACTAGTCTTTTATTGTGAGCTGTAAGAAAGAAAGGTAACTACAATAGGGTTTGTTGCTGAACATAAAAATTATATATGTGTCAGACGCGAATAGCCCAATTTTCAGTAAAAGAAATTACAAAAGTCATTTCTCTATAGAAGAAGTTACGAAGGCTATATAAAATACAACCACAGACCTATATATACTACAATAAATATAGGTTTTTGATTTTAGTTACGATTTATTTAGGTAGGTGCTGTTTTACTATTACATACCAAGTATTAGAGTTTAGAAAAACCCAGGCTCGTTTCTTGTGCAACGCTATTAGCTAACACCGCATATCATCTCTCCATTAGTAGGCTATATTTAGATCTATAATCTAAGTCTAGTCTAGGTCTATAAAAATTGAATAGATCTAGTAATAGTATAGATTCTATCTTGAGGCTAGATTGCCGAGTCTAGCCTATGCTATGCCTATAGTCAGTTTTTATTAGAAAAAAAGTCTAGATATTAATAAAGACTAAAGTTTTTTAATTATTAGATATAGACATATGACATAGATCTAATAATACTGTAATACGTTTACTATACTCTATACTTAATCTACTAAACTAGAGATGGCTGCCTGGTCGTGCGGTTTGCGCGCTGGACTGTCGTTCGGATTAATCGACGGTCGAGGGTTCAAACCCTGCCCGCTCCCATCCCCCGTCGTCCTGCGGGAGGTTTGGACTAGGAAGTAAACTATCTTCAACTCTGAAGGAACATCCGAAACATGTAAAACAAACAATCTATCTATAGATCTATCTATAATCTAGTCAATCTAGATATATACAATATTCATTATAATACTTCTACTTATAATGACTTATTTAATAAGTTAGTACTTAGACTTAGATCTATTATAGTTTATTAATAGATTTACTTCTCAATGCCTAGACCTAATAATAAAATTGCGAATGATGTCTATAATGACTGATTATTTTAATTTTTTTATAGTAATAGGCCTACTAAATCTAGGTCTAGTCTAAAATAATGACTGTCTAAGACTCTAGATGATTGAGAAGTTCACATAGAGGTGTTTTTAATAATACGGCATGTCGGCAGAAAGTATATAAAGTGCTTTTTTGTAAAAATAAAAAAATAGGTGCCGGTACTCAGTGATAGATTGCCTAACTTTCAACTAATAATAAATTAACAATTAACGTTGAATTACAAGAAAAGTAATCATTTTTCCCGACATTGAAAAAAGGTGCCGGTACCCCGTACCGGTGCATACGTCACAAAAATATATGTATATCTCAATCTTCTTTCATTTAATTTTTTTTTTTTTTGCGGGGTTATTGCTACTTAATACATTGATACCGGATCGATTTAAATAGGGCCTAAGTATACAAGCAGGATTTCGAGCATTGGATAGAAGAGAAGAGAATTAGAAGAGATGGACTGACTCATAGTGTAGCTTGTCTACATCTGCACAAACACAAACTCTCTTTGTAATCTTATCAGTGAGACTTCAAAACTATTTTTAAAAAACTTACTGATTATTTTTACTGTATAATTCTATTATTATTCCTTTATAGAATTAGGATATAAACAAAAAATTGCCATATGACTTTGTCTAACAGAAACAAATAATGAAACTGACGTCTATTTATAGTTATTTTTAGTTACCTAGTAATATAAAATATATTGAACTTACACGTACATTCATCATAATGCAGCCATACGATTTTTCGCTTATGAACATAGCATTATTTAGGACCAATATTTTACAAAGGCTGCTTGGAGAAATCAGGTATACCCATTAGGAGAAAAACGACCCCTTTACACAAGAAAAATTTAAGATACTAGAACAGACACAAAATAGACAGTGGCATTCATAACAAAATAATATTCAAAATTGATTAGAGTAACACCTTTTTAAGTAATCATTTAAAGTTTAAAATCACTACATTTTTTTTTCAACAATTATTTTGTGTATGAAATTGTGTATCGGAAAATGCCGGGTACTTGAAATAAGCTAGTCCTAAAAAAACAACACAGATCTTGGGTAAAATACTCATCAAATAAAGTACTGTAAATGTGTAGTTTTACGCGCTAGTTTCAGGTCTTTTCTTTTTATAGCCTCTATTGGGTTATATCCCAACTACCCGTATTTTTGTGCAGAATTTTTTTCTCTATCAGGCACACTTACAATTATAGCATAATAATGTCAGTTTAATTTAAAAAGAGAACTGAAAAAATGCAAAGATATATAAGGAAAAAAGCGACTTCCGGCCCAATACTTTTTAATCAAAGAAACGAAACGGACTAGTCCAACAAACCCTATTGTAAAATTTGTATGACCTTCGAACAATTTTAGAGGAAAAAAAAAATAAAAACAAAAATAGGTAAACAGAATATAAGTTTTCTATTGGATAAAGCTATCTTTGTTTTTAAATATTGTCTTTCTTTGTTCATTATTACTATACTTGTTTACTCTTTTGGAAACATAAATTAGTAATTTTGGAAACATAAATTAGTAATATGAGTAGACTGTTTTCAACAACTTTTTAGTTGCAAGCTCATAAGCAAATAAATATAATAATTGGGTAAGTGGAATCTTATATATACTTCCTTTCTGAACTGGATAGAAGTGAAAATAAAACCTGTAATTTTATTAAAATGTATAAACATACCTCGTCTACCATTTTTTGGGAGGGCGATTTTGATGAATAATAGGGTCGTTCCATGGGTGGTCTATATGGCGAGTATTATAGAACCTCCTCCTAATTTCATATTCAAGATCAACACAAAAATTAGAAGCCTTATTTTTAGGAACACAATTGAATGTATCAAGCATAACACTTTGATCCAGGATAAACAAGACGGGGGGAATTAATTTACAGGATGTGCGGGTTAAGTCATCAAGACTTCAGTTTGTGGGACAGATAGTTAGAAATCCAAGTTCCCATTGGTAGTGTATTATCAAGGAAACCGATTGAGGCGATTAGTTACAATTCCAAATGATACCCCACACTACCTTCCATGTTCATCCATTTTATAGATCGGTTTCACGAATCCCTTTGAATAATGAACAGTTAGATTTAGCTAGATCCTAACTTTAAAAAGGAATTGAACAGACCGCCATTATTTCTTACTCTTTCTTTTAAAAATATTATTTATAACAACACCGGGGAAGCAACTTTTAGCATCGCTTAGAGTCGACACATTTCTGCCCCATGGATCGCCTGTGTTAACCTATCCTTTTGCTGTCAATGCTTGGATTACCCTTCTTAAAATAGACTTGTCAGAATGGTCTACCATGGCTCACATCGTCATACAGAGCTGCCAAATATAGATTTCTTCAAATTTATCTAAATGTTTGTTACCTCACTTTTTCAAATATAATACAAACAATAAACTTCACTTTTTTTTAATTTCTAAAATTTACATTAAAACTACCGAAACTGTGAAATATTTATATCCTGACTAGATCAATCTCTATACATTTTCATGATAAGCTAAACCAGTTGGTGTGCTAGCGACGCAGGGGGGGGGGGTGCGATTTCGTGAAACGAGGGAGGGGGGAGCTAGGAGCCTAAGGGTGAGTAGGGGGCGCTGGGCACAATGGGCGGGGCGGTAGTGGACTCTGGGCATAAAAGGAGGACGTAGAGAGGAAAGAAGGTGCACTGAAACAAAACAACTCAACATTTTCTTCAACACAAGTTCACATCTGGAACACCGGTGGCGGTCTGTCAACTTGTGGAGGTTTCTCTACTAATGTACTTGGACAAATCGGTCATAGTAATAAAGTTCCTTTGGGCCTTTCAGCCTGTATGCAATGGCGCAGGACACGTGACTTATAAACAACATGATAATGACTGAGTGATGTACAGAACATTTTCTGCGTTGATTAGCCCAGTTCTAAGTACATTTTGTTGTACATAAATACAGGTACAATAGGAACGCTTGTCAGCTGGTAAACGCGCCAACAAAAATATTTAGCACAATGTTTCTTGGAAGTTTTGGGCTTCCAGAGAAACTAAAGACAGTTCCTTTCAAAAGAATCCCAATTTCAAGGACTTCGTTAGTTTGGCATGCATGACACATGTGTACATTCATGTGTCTACAGGGCCGCCGCGAGGGCTGTGGCCGCCTGAGTGCGAAATTTAAAAATGCCGCCCCCACCTTTTTTTTCTAGAAAAAAAAATTCCATTACGACTGAGCTGGACACTGCACCAAATATGACCACTGGCTAATGCTCCTGTATTTGCTACGATTGTAATTGATGAGCTGCGGCAGGTATAGTACAATGTAAACAGTGTAATTGATCATGATCTCTATACAATTTCTCGATAACTTTGACCGCTCAACAGTGTTACATGGTCAGGACGTGGATATATTAACTTGTTTATTATTGTAAGTTAAAGCATAATCCAAAAACAAAAACAAAAAAAGCTCGAAATACAAAAGCCATCGAAAGTAGAACTTTTTCAACGTTCTGTACACTTTCATTATAATCATCATGATTGTATTTTGGAGAGATGTGCATTGTATCCACAATCATCTGACATACACAGATTCAGATTTGCTCACAAATCTATTCAACAAATGAAGCAACTCGTCGCTCAATATTTTTCTTGAGTTGAATACAAAGTAAATACTCCAAAGTACAAGTCACTTAAACAATGACTTGAAATAAAACATAGTAAGGCAGTGTTTCTCACATTCCTGGGTGGCGACTCCCTAGATAACAATATTTTCGTTCGAGCCCCCTTTAGAAGCTGGAGCCCAGAGGAGCGATGTAGGCTTTCACAGTGAGGTCCGTGAATTTTTTAAAATAATATTATAAAAAAAAAAGAAACTTAGTCACAATTTTTAGTTGTTTTTTTTTTCATTGATATTCATTTGACACTGTGTCTAGAATCCAAAGTAACGTCATGACATGTCACTATAACGTTGTTGATTTTTTTTTTCAGAAATTGTGTTCTCTACATGATTTTAAAGTATGTAAAAAGTTCTTCCTGGAGATAGAATTGAAGATGCGGCAGGTTTCCGATCAAGTTGGCAAGGGGTCTGAATCTTTTTTATTTTGCCGCCCCCCTCAGCCATGTTGTTGGTCAGTTGTTGGCTTGTATCTCCAGACGGCTAGTACAACTGAACCGATGAAGGTGTTTTATATTTTTTAACAAATAAACTTTAAATAACTTGAACAAACTTCTTTGTAAACAAAAACTCAATATAACTGTTATTATTCTAGATTTATAGATCTAATAGTCATGAAATAAACTGAGATTTAAACGCAAGCCAGCTCACAACAAAAGTAAAGTCTTTACTCTTTCACGTCTTAAGATCGTCTCACATTTGCAATAGGTAGACCTACTCTAATTTCATCATTGTCACTGCGTAACCACCAATCAATCGCTTAACCTCTTCTCACCGCCGCCTAGGAAACACACACACTCCATAACACCCCTTTTTGTCAGGACGTTGCGTCGTCACCCCTCCATATGAGAGGAACTACCCCCCCCCCCCCATCCCAGTGAAAATATTTAAAAAATGACTTTTTATTTACAAGTAACAGATCTACTTCTAGGGAGGGCTATTCGACTCAAAACAAATATTACAAACAATCTGTGGAGTCAAGGCCAGAAATGAGTAGGTGCTTATGGTAACCCCCCCCCCCCCCCACGCTTCTCTATTTTATTTGTTCTAGTTTCCATAATTATTTCTTATGTACGAATATCGTTAATATTTTCAAATAATTTCAAAGGATAATGGAATGATTAGAATTCATTTAAATATATTAGTCATTTTTTTATTATTAAACCAAAATTATTAGTTTTTAAAAAGGAACCATGGAGTAATGATGCGGTCGCCCTTCAAAGTCGGCCGCCTGCGTGCAACGCTCACATTGCACAATAGGTAGCGGCGGCCCTATGTCTACAGAGGACAATAGACAACCTAATGATCGTCAAGTTTGAACAATTTTTGAACAATGTTAACCTTAAGTGTTGTGAAAACATAGAGCTTACGCTTCTGTCTAATGTGTTTTTGGCAATGTAATCTCCTACTTAAAAAAACAAAGAGGGACATTCGCTACGGTCTCCGTCATGGTCTAAGGAACAATTCTATCAAGTTTTATCAAGATCGGTCAAATAGTTTGCTATGCAGGCCAAACATGTATCGTACAGATTTATTATGTTCAGGTCAGACGTACGTATAATTACATGTCTGATCCATACTAATGGATACAATTACACTTATAGATAAGCTTTGTGGTTGTTTTGTAAGTATTAGTTTTAATGCTTCTCTTGACCGCTTCGAGCCAGGGCCACCACTCCATTTACGTGACATGGATGAGGTCGCCCCTGTAGAACGTTGTGCTGGCTTGTCAAGACCGGGCTACCGTGTCTCTCTTGCATCCCCCCACCCCGGACTTGCATACCATTCATTAGGACCCCAGGCTACCGTGTCTCTCTTGCATCCCCCCACCCCGGACTTGCATACCATTCATTAGGACCCCAGGCTACCGTGTCTCTTTTGCATCCCCCCCATCCCGGACTTGCATACCATTCATTAGGACCCCAGGCTACCGTGTCTCTCTTGCATCCCCCCCCACCCCGGACTTGCATACCATGCATTAGGACCCCAGGCTACCGTGTCTCTCTTGCATCCCCCCACCCCGGACTTGCATACCATGCATTAGGACCCCAGGCTACCGTGTCTCTCTTGCATCTCCCCCACCCCGGACTTGCATACCATGCATTAGGACCCCAGGCTACCGTGTCTCTCTTGCATCTCCCCCACCCCGGACTTGCAAACCATGCATTAGGACCCCAGGCTACCGTGTCTCTCTTGCATCTCCTCACCCCGGACTTGCATACCATGCATTATGACCCCAGGCTACCGTGTCTCTCTTGCATCCCCTCACCCCGGACTTGCATACCATGCATTAGGACCCCAGGCTACCGTGGTAACCCGATGGGATCAGTTTCGCTACCCGTTGTTCGCCTATCTGATTCCAACACTCCACTAACTTTTCCAACGTAGCGCCACGTTGAGACCAGAAGATCTGGAACCTTCGGAGTATTAGCAACTAAATAGTTTGACTTTACATTACGAATTGAAACTAGTAACTAAGTTACAAGAGGTTGAAGTAAAAACTATAACTTAATGATTGCAGACGATCACTTAAAATAAGTACAATCAGCAGCAGGTGTTTCGGGGGGGAGGGGGGGCGGTAAAGCAGTTGATGTTACATAGTGGGCTTTCGAGAGGTTGTGATTCATTGCTTCATACATGTTTAACTAGTGCCAGAACCGGAAGTGTAGTTTGTCACGTAGTTAGGGCGATCGAGGAGAACAAAGAGCTGATTTGAGATAACGAGAGTCTAACTCTCGCGTGACTACGAGAATCTTGTCAAGAGATCTGACAACTAATGAGCAGTGACAAGAAATAGATCTAGACATCCAGAAACTTGGTCTTTAAACAGGGAGAAAACAGAAAATCAGAATTTAAGAATTTGTGTGTAAGCAGGCCCGCCGCCAGGGGTGAGGGAAACAAACAGAACTCTAGTCCGGGGACTCAACAAAGGAGGGGGGGGGGCCTCTTCACTATTTTTATGTATCTTGTATAAGTGTTTGAAGGCTTATGATAGAGGCCCACCCTTACCCAGTTGTCTGGAGACAAAATAATTATGACGGCGGACCTGTCGTAAGAGACCAAAGTGTTTGAACGTATCGCTGACACACACATACACACTCACTGACACACCCATAAATGTGCCAGATAAGCTACGCTTGGGTATTTTTCTTACCATCTCATTAGTAGTGTTTTCAAGGGTTCATAGATTCCTGTCTGAAATTGAATCAGTTCATGCTGTCTAGGTGCGGGATGTAGAGGGTGTCACGTGACAGACTTGGACAAACGCATATTTTTTTTATTATTGTATTCGCACTCAGTGTTGTATTGGCACTCAGTGTTGTATTATTGGCACTCAGTGTTGTATTATTGGCACTCAGTGTTGTATTGGCACTCAGTGTTGTATTGGCACTCAGTGTTGTATTATTGGCACTCAGTGTTGTATTGGCACTCAGTGTTGTATTGGCACTCATTGTTGTATAATTGGCACTCAATGTTGTATTGGCACTCAGTGTTGTATTGGCACTCAGTGTTGTATTGGCACTCAGTGTTGTATTGGTACTCAGTGTTGTATTTTCACTCAGTGTTGTATTGGCACTCAGTGTTGTATTAGCACTCAGTGTTGTATTATTGGCACTCAGTGTTGTATTGGCACTCAGTGTTGTATTGGCACTCAGTGTTGTATTGGCACTCAGTGTTGTATTATTGGCACTCAGTGTTGTATTGGCACTCAGTGTTGTATTGGCACTCAGTGTTGTATTGGCACTCAGTGTTGTATTATTGGCACTCAGTGTTGTATTGTCACTCAGTGTTGTATTGGCACTCAGTGTTGTATTGGCACTCAGTGTTGTATTATTGGCACTCAGTGTTGTATTCGCACTCAGTGTTGTATTGGCACTCAGTGTTGTATTATTGGCACTCAGTGTTGTATTAGCACTCAGTGTTGTATTGGCACTCAATGTTGTATTGGCACTCAGTGTTGTATTGGCACTCAGTGTTGTATTGGCACTCAGTGTTGTATTGGCACTCAGTGTTGTATTGGCACTCAGTGTTGTATTAGCACTCAGTGTTGTATTAGCACTCAGTGTTGTATTATTGGCACTCAGTGTTGTATTGTCACTCAGTGTTGTATTGGCACTCAGTGTTGTATTGGCACTCAGTGTTGTATTATTGGCACTCAGTGTTGTATTCGCACTCAGTGTTGTATTGGCACTCAGTGTTGTATTATTGGCACTCAGTGTTGTATTAGCACTCAGTGTTGTATTGGCACTCAATGTTGTATTGGCACTCAGTGTTGTATTGGCACTCAGTGTTGTATTGGCACTCAGTGTTGTATTGGCACTCAGTGTTGTATTGGCACTCAGTGTTGTATTAGCACTCAGTGTTGTATTATTGGCACTCAGTGTTGTATTGGCACTCAGTGTTGTATTATTGGCACTCAGTGTTGTATTGTCACTCAGTGTTGTATTGGCACTCAGTGTTGTATTGGCACTCAGTGTTGTATTATTGGCACTCAGTGTCACAGCTCGTGCTTTTCAAATATAATAGACAAAGGTGGGCTCTCTGTTGACACACACACAAGCTGATCAAATATAATAGACAAAGGTGGGCTCTCTGTTGACACACACACAAGCTGATCAGATATAATAGACAAAGGTGGGCTCTCTGTTGACACACACACAAGCTGATCAAATATAATAGACAAAGGTGGGCTCTCTGTTGACACACACACAAGCTGATCAGATATAATAGACAAAGGTGGGCTCTCTGTTGACACACACACAAGCTGATCAGATATAGTCTAAAAGTCTAAATAAAAGGAGTAAGCGGAGAGTTATTAGAAATGTCCTTGCGTCTTTTAATATCGTTGTTTTAATATATATCTTAATATACATCATCTCAAACTAGGGTCACGACTACAGATACATCATCTCAAACTAGAGTCAGGACTACAGTTTCTTCATCTCAAACTAGGGTCACGACTACAGATACATCATCTCAAACTAGGGTCACGACTACAGATTCATCATCTCAAACTAGAGTCAGGACTACAGTTTCTTCATCTCAAACTAGGGTCACAACTACAGATTCGTCATCTCAAACTAGGGTCACGACTACAGATTCGTCATCTCAAACTAGAGTCACGACTACAGATTCATCATCTCAAACTAGGGTCACGACTACAGTTTCTTCATCTCAAACTAGGGTCACGACTACAGATTCATCATCTCAAACTAGGGTCACGACTACAGATTCATCATCTCAAACTAGAGTCAGGACTACAGTTTCTTCATCTCAAACTAGGGTCACGACTACAGTTTCTTCATCTCAAACTAGGGTCACGACTACAGTTTCTTCATCTCAAACTAGGGTCACGACTACAGTTTCTTCATCTCAAACTAGGGTCACGACTACAGTTTCTTCATCTCAAACTAGGGTCACGACTATAGATTCATCATCTCAAACTAGGGTCACGACTACAGATTCATCATCTCAAACTAGAGTCAGAACTACAGTTTCTTCATCTCAAACTAGGGTCACGACTACAGTTTCTTCATTTCAAACTAGGGTCACGACCACAATTTCATCATCTCAAACTAGCGTACGATTGTGAACTAATTAGAATATACTGATTATCTTGAATTGATCATTGAATGAACTTGATATTAGCGAAATCTTTCTCTCTGTACTTAAATAGTGGCGGAAAGAGGCATTATAACAAAAAAATATTTTTCAAATTTATTTTCATTGTAGATCTAGTATTAAATTAGCCGAACAAAAACTTTATTAAAAAAAAAAAGTAAATGAAGAGAGTCCTTGACATATCTTGATATATTTATTCAAATAATCCTACATTACATTATTTCCTCCAGCCGTAGAACATTATTTTCATACAGAGTTAGTTCATCGTCTGGAAGAACTTAATTCGGTGTCTCATTTTTGTCACCTGCGGCTACATTTATTTTTTGCACACATATAACCTATACGAAATAAACAAATAATTGAATATCTCTTATTTCTGAAGATTGAATAAAAAGTTCTGTAATTTAAAAATTGAAGAATAAACCGGTTAAGAAAACAACGTTTTTGTCCTATTTTGATAGCGCAAATTAAAAAATAAAGTAAGATTGGATAGCAGTAGCTGACGGCTTAAAATATGAGCTCTAAATATAAACATACATCCTGGTTAGAAATGTTCTGTAATCAGACACAGCCTTGCTTTGGTGATGCTCACAAGCTACCGTGTGTACTGCAGTAAGAGCAGGCCCAGAGAAGAAAACAGCAGGAATGGGTGAGAGGTTCCTTAGTTGTGTTTTCACTGGAACTACAGGAAACTTGTTGAGCCTACTCACAAGATTCGCTTTAGTTAGCCACTTAAGAGATTCAGGTGCAACAAACAAATGATTTGCGTGACCTAGCAAATGATTCACTTAACCTAGCAAATGATTAGTGTGACCTAGCAAATGATTCACCTCAATGAATCATTCACGTGCCCCAATGAATCATTCACGTGCCCCAATGAATCATTCACGTCCCCCAATGAATCATTCACGTGCCTCAATGAATCACTCACGTACCCCAATGAATCATTCATGTGCCCCGATGAATCATTCACGTCCCCCAATGAATCATTCACGTGCCCCGATGAATCACTCACGTGCCCCAATGAATCATTCACGTGCCCCGATGAATCATTCACGTGCACCAATGAATCATTCACGTGCCCCAATGAATCATTCACGTGCACCAATGAATCATTCACGTGCCCCAATGAATCATTCACGTGCACCCAACCAATGAAGCTCGTTAGTCGAAAGATTTTAATGAGAGCCAGAAATGAATGGAACCCATTCGCTCCCCAGCCAATACATTATTTGTTAGAGTCAGTATACATGAGTTACAAATCCGCTTCACGGGCCCGCGTACCGAGACAATCTATCTTTCTATAATTCTCTTCTTCCCTAAATAGTTTGGACGAGAAAAAGAAGTAAAGGAAAGATCACTCTTTTATTTCTGTGGATAGAGCTGTTACGACACAAGACTCTTCGAAATAATAATAGACTCTCAGGTTATTACTCTATAAATACTTTAATATTACAACAAGTTATGTAAATACGAACATTTCATTTCTCTTCTTGTCAATTACTCCCGGCTTCCCCTTTTCAACATCACTTCCATTCATTACACAAATTCGCACCATTATTCATGCACACCGTGCTGCGCTACGACCGTAACACCCCCCTTGTTTGCAAAGTTCGATGTACATCGAACGTCTTTTAAATATCAAATAAAATTATAAATCACTGTTCAATATAATTATATTATCTTAATTAATTATCATTCTTTTAAACTAGGTAAAAACCAACGACAACAACAAAACCCTCCAACAGCAAAATTAAATATCATCATTCTTTACATTATTATTTTAGGTTCAAAATTACTTACATCCATCCCAATGTATAATGTCCAGACTTCTCCAACGAACCAATCAGAGTAAATCTCATAATTCACAATTATAAACTATAATTAACTATGTAACTGTAATACTATATTTTACATTTCTAACAATGGTTTCATCAAATTCTCAATACAACACTATATATTAATATCTCGACACCTCACACATGTAACAAAGCTTCGTCAGTCCATACAGTCTTCGATTACATATACATATAATATGTGTATATTTACAAAAAGTTCCAATCTGTTATAGATGTCTATTCATTACACTGCTATTCATTGTGTTCTCACCAAAATGATTTTACTGACATTATTCTTTTGACCAACCAACAGAACCAAAATTGACGTGGCCAAGCTCCTTTCCTTACTTCCATTTCTTTTCCTTCTTAGGTACACCGTGATAATGTGTCAGCTATCACATTGTCTTTCCCTGGTATTGTCCTGACCTCAAAGTTATAATCCATAAGTTGCAATGCCCATCTGGCTATTCTGTTGTTTCCTAGTTTATTTGTATTAATGAAAGCCAAGGGAGCGTGATCCGTCCATAGTTCAAATTTAGCTCCCAGTAGATAGAACCCTAATTTTGTTATACCCCATACAATGGCTAGTCCTTCCTTTTCAATGGTAGCATATTTCAACTCAGATGCTGTCAGTTTTCTACTCACATATAAAACAGGATGTGGGACACCATTCCATTTTTGCATTAGACAGCCTCCTATTGCAATGGCTGATGCATCTGTAGCCAAAATAAATTCCTTAGTATTGTCAGGTAATTTCAAAATCGGTGCCCCAGAAAAGAAAGTTTTAATTATGTCCAGTGCTTCTTGACATTCCTCCGTCCACACTATATTGTTAGGTTTTCCTTTCTTTGTTAGATTTGTTAGTGGTTCAATTATTTCTGAAAAATTTGCGATAAATTTTCTATAAAAGTTGCATAACCCCAAAAGGCTTCTAATTTGCTTCTTTGTCTTTGGTACCTTAATGTCCAATATTTTTGATACAGTTTCTTCCAATGGTGTAATGTACTCATTTTTAATCTTATACCCCAAAAATGAAATTTCACTTAGGCCAATTTTTATCTTTGTTGGTTTCAATGTTAAATTGTTTTCTTTGATAATTTTAAAAACCTCTCCAAGGCTTTGTATATGCTCATCCCATTGCTCACTAAAAATGCATATATCATCTAAATAACAAATTGTGTCTCTTCTATGGCTGAATAATTTGGCCATCATTCTGTTAAACGTGGCTGGAGCATTTACCAAGCCAAAGCTCATCACATTCCATTGATATATGCCCGAAGGTGTCTTAAATGCCGATAATAGTTTAGCTTCTTGTTTTAGAGGTACTTGCCAGTATCCTCTTGACAGATCCAACGTGCTAAAAATCTTTGCATTTTTTATCTTAGTAAACATTTCTTCTGCTTGTGGCATTGGAAATGGATCAAATTGTGTGACTTTATTCAACTGTCGATAATCCACACACAATCTTAAGTTGCCACACTTTTTTTTAACTAGCACGACTGGTGCAGCCCATGGTGAACTAGATGGTTCTATCACTCCAAGTGTTAGTAGCTCATCAATTTCCTTCTGTAATGTTTCTCTATGGTGTAATGGGATCGTATATTGTGGCAGTTTATTCGGTACTTTGCCAGTTAACTTGATATCATGTTCTATAATACTTGTTTTCCCAGGTAAATCCGTAAAAATATCCTTATACTCCTCAATTAGTGCCTTGATTTCTTTAGCTCTATCAAGAGAAACTCCATCCACCGTGACATCCTTCCACGTTTGCCTACTTTCTGTTGCCACTGTCTCTATTGGTCTAAACCTTTCCTCTGTCTCCATTTCTTCCGTCACACAGGCACTCATTGTCATTGACTCATCTTTACTCCTTTCTTCACTTCTTTGTCTTGGTCTGAACTCTTTTAACAAATCTACATGAAATATTTTGAGCTTAGAATCAATGTCTATTTCATAATCCACATCGCTAATTTTCCTTGTTATTTTGTACGGTCCCAGCCATTTTGTGAACAGTACATTCTTCTTATCCTTGAGTAAGACCAAAACATCTTGTCCTACCTCTAATTCCGTCATTTTTCTATGTTTATTCACCCTGTAACGCGTTAATTCATTTTTCTCTAGTACCTGTCTACCCGCTTCTTCGCATGCCTTTATAACCTGATTTCTAGTTTCTGTTACAATATCATAACTGTCATTAGTTCCTACATGTTCATGAGAGATTATCAAATCTTTCAATATTGTCATTGGACCTCGCGGATTTCCTCCATAAATCATTTGAAATGGTGAAAACCCTGTTGTTTCATTACGACTCTCTCTATATGCAAATAGTATTGACGGAATAGCCATATCCCACTCTTTGGGTTTATCATCCACTACTTTAGATAATGCTTTCTTTAGCGTACCATTAAAGCGTTCGCAAATACCATTGCTCTGTGGGTGGTAAGGGGCTGTAAACCTTTGCTGAATCCCAAACATGTTCAAGAATGTTGTAGTCAGCTGACAGTTGAATTGAGTGCCCCTATCTGATAATATTTCTTTGGGAAATCCAAATCTTGTAAATAACGTATATAATGCTTGTACTATGTCTCTGGCTTCAATTCTTTTGAGTGGAATAGCCTCTGGCCATCTTGAGCACACGTCTATCACAGTTAAAATATAACGGTGACCCCTATTCGAAACTACTGGCATTGGACCAATCAAATCAATCGCTATTTTACTAAATGGTCTATTTGCTATATCCACCCTTTGTAATGGTGCTTGTATTTTCCTTGCCCCTTTTATTTGGCATAGTCTGCACGTAGTCACATAGTTTTTGATGTCCTTACTAATAGATGGCCAATAGAAATCCTTGAATATTCTTTGTTTCGTTTTATGTATTCCCATATGTCCTGCGTGTGCTACATCGTGCCCATTTTCCATAACAAGCTGCCTGAATTCTCTAGGTACCACAAGTTGGATTATTGTTTCCCCATGCCATTCAATCTCTCTAACAAGAGCTCCTCTTTCTATAAAGAATCTTCCTCCTCTACCTCCTTTCTGAGCCAGCTGACGTAACTCTGGGTCATTTTTTTGTTTTGTGATAAATTTTTCTTTGTTAAATACTATATCTTTGATTTCTATTGTTTCTGTGTTTTCATGTTGTTTTTCATCTTGCTCTTTTTCCTTAGTTGATAACTCAAACAATTTTGCCAAATCTCCTTCCTCTACATCTTTACTACAGGATCGAGTAGTCGCCATTCCACAACAATTTTTCCAAACTTCTATCTCATTTTCCGTGCACTTCTTTATGTTTGGTATATTGCCAATAATCAAATCAATTTGATCATGGTCTATAACACATGCCTCTACGATCCCGCTATAATACGGTGTTTTAATGTTCACTCGGGCCACGGGTAATCGAACTGTTTTACCATCAACCATAATACATGCTTTGTTTTTTCCAGTATATTCATGATCTTCAACCAATTTTCGGTTTATTCCAACAATAGTGCTCCCAGTATCTCTTATCGTTCTTGCAGCCTTATTTCCTACAAATGTTTGAAAACAATCTAGACTTCCCGAACTCGACAATAACGACAAACTTTGATCTCTTCCATTTCTTCTGCCGTCATATCTTCCCTGTCTGTTTCCTTGATATCGCCCTCTATAGCTATTATACTGGCCTTGTCTACTATCTATTTGGCTCCTTCCTTGTCCTCTAAACCTATTCTGTCCTTCATATCTAAATCTTCTATTGTTGCTATAACTGTCTTGTGTTTCTCTAGCTCTATTAAATGCTACTATTTCTTCAATATCGCTACCTCTGTTTAACTTTTTTTCAGGATGTGCCACTTTGTAAGCCCTTATTAATTTTACAATCTCATCTACAGATTTTGGCTTTCTCTCCAGCAGGAATATTTTTAGTTCGTCCTGACTCTCATAAATGACTTTATCCAGCATAAGAAATACCTTTAGTCCATCAAACGTCTTCTCTATTTTTGATGACTCTGTCCAATTGTCAAAGTAGCTATTCATCTTGTCTAAAAATGTTTGGGGATCCTCGTTGGTTTCAATGGTGCAATTAACATATTGTTGACGATAAAACGCCTCAGTTTTTCCAAATGTTCGTAGTAATTGCTCCTTTACTATTTGGTAATTATTCTGATTCATGCAAATCTTTGACGGTACCTCCGCTGCAAATGACTTCGATAACAAAAATGTCCATTTATCTTCAGGAAAAGCCAATTCTTTCATTTCAATTTCAAACTTCTTTAAGAAAATATCTATGTCTATTTTATTCTCATCAAACATTGTACCTTTATATTTTGCCAATTTATTTCCAGACACGTCATTTTTCTTTCCAGTACCTTCATCTTTAGCTTTTCCTTTTTTTATTTCCAACTTTTCTTTCTCTATGGCTAACCTTTCTTTCTCCATAGCCAACTTCTCTTTCTCTATTTCTTTATCCATTGCTAATTTATCTTTGTCAATAGTTAACTTCTCTTTCTCTCTTTCTTTTTCCATGGCTAACTTCTCTTTCTCTATTTCCTTTTCCATGACTAACTTCTCTTTCCCTCTTTCTTTTTCCATGGCTAACTTCTCTTTCTCTATTTCCTTTTCCATGACTAGTTTCTCTCTTTCTATTAATCTTTCTTGTACATATTTTCTCAGCTCTGCTCCTTCTAATTCCAATAGTCTCCCTTCTTCTTTCAAAGCAACTATCTCAGCTTTATCCGCCATTTGTATTTTTTCTTTATAGAGTTATCTGACCATATCCATTAAATATATTTGATTCTCATATACTTAATGCTTGGACCCAACAATGTTCATATCTAAATGTAATGTAATGAACCAAACGTTTTATGTTATTCGAATACAAATATGTATCTACTTCCCGGAATACTCTTCTTCCTGCTGGTATAACTGCCAATGCTAGTGTATATTCTCCGCCGGTGATATGAGTCTTTCGTTATTTGTCTATATGCCGTAGTCAGTGTATATCCGTTGGTCCTAAATAGGCACTGTTCTCCACCGTAGTCAAAATTCACTAGTGTTGCCCACAGCAGTGCTAATAATCGTACAAATTTCCATCAATATTGAATGTTAAAGGTTATTGTTGAGAACTATGACCAGCCAGAATAATGAACATATACTTCAGCAGCCTCTGACATGATTTTTTTAAATTATTTTATTTTCAATAAATTCATAACACATCCAAATACAGTGGGTAATCCCTGACGTTTTCACATTGGTGAATGTAGAGAATTGACCGTCATAATAATTATAAC
This sequence comes from Biomphalaria glabrata, assembly GCF_947242115.1. Classification (NCBI taxonomy): domain Eukaryota; kingdom Metazoa; phylum Mollusca; class Gastropoda; family Planorbidae; genus Biomphalaria; species Biomphalaria glabrata. The sequence continues at coordinate 17,715,294 of NC_074719.1, forward strand.
TATATAAATCTAGATTTAAATGTTAATCCAATTAATTAATTCAGCAATAATGTTTTTATTTAAGTTTCAACTAAATGTTTATGTTTACCAGTGAGTCTAGTACATAGCTTTAGAGATTTAGATGACGCTACTCTCCCAATCTTAATAGATCTAGAGATCTAGAGATTTTGTTACTTTTTGTAGTACTAGTAATACCTCAGTAGACAGGAATTAGATACCGATATAACGTAGGTCTTGCCTTTTCCGTTGGGCGCCACTTGTTACGACACAAGACTCTTCGAAATAATAATAGACTCTCAGGTTATTACTCTATAAATACTTTAATATTACAAGTTATGTAAATACGAACATTTCATTTCTCTTCTTGTCAATTACTCCCGGCTTCCCCTTTTCAACATCACTTCCATTCATTACACAAATTCGCACCATTATTCATGCACACCGTGCTGCGCTACGACCGTAACAAGAGTTATCCCACGAACTTTACGTGCCTTGCGTGGAGCGAAGTCATACAGTATATCATAAAAATTCTATCACGCTCAATAGCAAGAATTAACAAATGTTTCAATCAATCTACGAGAATTTTTGAACTAAAGTAATTCTTCATTAATTTGAGGCGTGAGACGCTTCTTGCACCAGATTCCAAAATTACGGGATAGTCATTTTTCTTACTGAATGACACCCCAAAATGAAAAATTTTGTCTATATATTTCAGGAGATTCGTATGAGTTTTCTAAAGATTTTAATAATTTCCGGATATTTACAGGACTTTTTCATATATTTTGCAATTTAAGAAGATTTTCTGGAGCTCCTGGTAAATTGACAGGAGGCCGCGGGAAATCTGTTATAAGTTATACAATGGTTTAATTTAATAATTTATACACCTAGAATTAGTGCGCGGCCTATGAAAGTGCGGGGCCAACTGCGGCCGCGTAAGTGCGGAGCCCACTGCGGTCACCTAAGGCCGGTCCTGCAAAATAGCGGCGTATGCTACGCCGCCGGTCGACTAGTTCGTTATAAAAGGCTTGAACACTGACTTTCATATTGGGACGTTGCAGGCCAGTGTTCTGATCTTCTATAACGAGCTACCCGTACCGTAACCACCCCCCCTTTTTTTTTTTTAAACCGCCTAACTCACCTTTCTGTATGAACCATTAGACACAATGGATTTCCAACACGTATTTCCAAACACACGTACACACAAACATATCTACTTTGTTCTTTGTACTGACACAAAAACACACATACACACACAGACACACACACACACGCGCGCGCGCGATGGCCCAGACAGTGACGACATTTGAGATATCTAGCAGATTGTAGATTTAAAAAAAAAAAACGCTAAATAAAACTAAAGTTGTATAAAGTGACACACAGCTCAACAGAAGAGACGATTATGGATTTGTTTCAGTGCCAAGTTGATTCTCTTAAAATCAAAATCAAAGAAACAAAAATCTTTATAGATAAGTAACAATATCAGGTGACCGAGCCTCGCTCGGATGAATAATTTGTTAAGGAAGGATATATACCCGAAGTCATTTTGAGAATATTTTTGTACCAGGTGGCCGAACCTCGCTCTGTTAAATAATTTCGGAAGGTTATATACCCGAAGTCATTTTGGGAATATTCTTGTAATTACGAAAATGAACGATCGGATAAAGACTACTAATCTGAAGAGTTGTTTTAGTGTTCTTTTAGTTCTAATTGTAGGCCTAATTGTACATGTCGATTAAATTTAAAGTCTTTTAAGTCCTCCTACAGTCTAGACAAACTACAGCTCACGTCCGTCTTATAGTTTTACAATCCATCTTTTGTGTAAAACTATTGTAGCACATTTAATTTCATTACTTTTCTTTCATAGTTTCATAATAAATCAATCTACAGTAAGATGGTGTGCAAATGTTTCATTAGGTCTATTGATCCTTTAGAACTCGTTCTTGTTTGCAAAGAAATATTTTAGTATACTGCGGTAAGCCTAGTGACGTAAACAGCGTTTTTCCCGTTTACGTCATGGAAAATTTTCATTCATAAAACATTCTAGCCAAAATTAATTTTTCGATAATGAGGCATTTTCAAACTGATATAACGGTCGACCTCGAGTTTTCCCGATGTGGCCAATGAGTTGAGAATTTTTTTCTCATTAATATGCACATACCTTGAAATTTTAAAGAAAATCGTTAGAGCCGTTTTCGAAATAAAATTTATATATATATATAAATATAAATATATATACATACATACATACATACATACAAGAATTGCTCGCTTAAGAGTATAGGATTCTTCCATCAATATATTCTCTTCTCAGTATTCTGTGCCATAATTGTCAGTCGAGATGCAGTTACTGTCTGGATTCTGTAACAACCACTTCGATGTACATGTATGTAAACTGTTCTGATCTGCACGTGAAGGTACTCGCCCATACTAATTGTCTCACCCTGCACAATTAAAACTACTCTGGATGCTAAAAATAACTCCGTAGTCTCATGCCTTCTTAGGCTGTCATAAACACTTTTTTTTAATGCTTGGATCTATAGATTTTTAAACTTAACATGTCTTTTTTGGTAAACTTTGAGTAGCATCCATCGAGCATCGATCGTAGTAGGACAGCTACAGAGACACAATGGAGTCGTGGCTGCTGTTACCCTAACAACGGTGTACAATGCGCACGTCTATGAATCCGCAGAGCAAGCCTCGAAATATTTCAATCGACGTCTTTTTCGAAAATGTTTCAAATTTGGCGTCTCCCTCCTGTAATTAGTCTTGCCACACAATGCACCACAGATCTGTGGGCTCGGTTGGAAGCGATTTTGTTTCTCTCCCCCAGCAAGGCTCAATTTGTGTGACACCCAGCCTAGCGAATCAAATAGTTTAGCATGAAAAATCCCGTTAAGAAAAGGATTCAGAGAAAAGAAATCCCTGCTTGTGTGTGTGTGTGTGTGTGAGTATGTGTGTGATTATGTGAGCGTGTGCGTTACAGTGAGATGAAGCGTACTGTATGTATGAGCGTATATGTGTGCATATGTGAATTCACGGTCTGGTTTTTTTTTTTCTATTCGAGGCTAATATTGCCAGTTAAGAACGCTCAACAACCCCTTGAAGTCTGCATCGATAGCTAATATATTGGCTGCTAATCAATTGTGATTTCTGCCCAGGGATCACGGAGCCTGCATTTGTTATTCTTTAAAGACGTTTCAGAAATTTCATTAAACATTTAAGTGGTTCTTTTATTAATACTTTTTGTTTTGGCCCTGGAGGAGGGTTCGGAGGCGGGGGGGGGGGGGGTTCAGCTCAGAATTTCTTCACATTGTCTTGTACAGTGAAAACTAGAGTACCGATTTAGTTAATACTCTAAGATTTCAGTATGAATTTTTGTTTACAAAGCTTAAATATTAACTCCGTCTGTCTGTCTGTCTGTCAGGAGACATTGCACGTTATTTCTCCTACATCTATTTTCGAATCAAGTTGAAACTTTGCACAATCTTGCATTGTAGATGACTACACATACATCAATCCAAAATAAAGGAAATAGTATTAATTATTGGTAATTAAATCATTTTGTTTTTTTTTATAGAAAAAAGGAAATAAATCTTGCTGTATTGAGATCAATGGCATTAAATATTCAGTTGTTTCCTTTATACAATCTGGCTTTTGAGCCCAGCCAGTGCTAATGGGTACCTGACATTAGTAGGAGAAAAGTAAAGGTCGTTGTGACACCCCTTGTTAACCGTAGGCCACAGAAACAGATGACCTCTACATCGTCTGCCCTCTTGACCACAAGGTTTGAAAGGGAACTCAGAAGTCAGAACTTCATGGAACCTGGGTGGAGGGCGCAACCTGGACATAGAACTCTAAAACATAGCTGACAAAAGAATTACTAGCTCGTTGACCACAGCCACCTCACCGGGTAAACTCTAGTTGGACAGTTATAATTGTTCAAAATAAAAAAAAAAGAAAAGAATTCAATATGGTTAAAAAAAAACAACAAGACATACATAGCCGTAGTGTACCGATAACTGAGTTGTTCATTTAATGCTACTTTCACTGAATTGATAGATTATCCAGGCTTTGGTTACATTTTTATGTAAATCTTATCTAGATTACATCTAGATTATAAATCTTAAAACCTTTTACCGAGTCAAATAGTCATAAAGGGGGAGTAATCTCGTCCCTTAATGGACACTTCTGGTGCCGTTGCTAAGCAACTTAAACAACAAGGAAGGCAAGAATTACATAAGTCTATATTGTTTGGCGTAATTGGAGGTACCAAATACAAAATTGGGGATTCATGACTTCCTTTAATTCACAATTTCGGCTCGTATTATGTGTACTGCCAACTATATAAATCTCAATTTATTTATCAACTCTACTTGCATGTGACTAAACCAAAGTAACAGAACGGAAAATTACAATATATTACATACTAAGCAATAATGGACAAACTCCATACTCCATATAACCGGATTTTAAAAAAGTATAAATGAGGAAACGCATACGCAGGTATACAAACACACTATCACAGCAGATGCCATTTAATCTCTTAAGTTCTCGAGTACTTTCCTGACGGATAGAAAAAAAGCTGAATGGGCAATTTATATGGCATGATTCTCAATACATCTACAATTAAAGAACCAGATGGATGTGTTGGTGGATGTGTTGGCGGTGACAGTCTTCATTTGGGTCATTTATTGAGCTATACAAAAAAAAGTCGTATTCTAAACGAAGGCTTTAAAGCCGAAAAAAAAAAAGATTTTTAAGCAAAGAATTTAGAAGGGTTTTCGTGACTCTTGTTACGTTCTTTGCTTGTATTAGTTTTAATTGAGTGCTCGCCCGAATCTAGTTCCACGATTCATTCACTCGAGACATTCGACGTGAGCACTTTCCAATAGTTAATGTCAAACATAACATGGACCTTTAGTCTGCTCCATTACCCGTCTCAACCTGGCCTTTTGCATCTTGGCTATTACATTAGAGAATGAGAGAGAGTAAGGAAAATATGCACATTTAAACCATTTTTAACGCAATATTGGAGGCTAGTTGTTGTTACAAAGCTTATATTAACCTCCCCCTATCAACCTCTCCTCTGTCTGGTACAATACTTGTACACGTTATTTCCCTCACACCCAATCTCGGATCAAGTTGAAATTTCGCACATTTTTTTCTTGTACACTGACAAAACAAGAATCAATATAAAAAAAAACCTAGCCTATTTATTATTGGCTTTTAATTATTTGTTTGGCATTTATTGGTATAATAAATTATTGTTTAAAGTATCAACTTTAGAAAACGTGAGGGAGATATAGCCTTAACAATGGACCTCATTCACCAATCGTAAACAAACAACATTTAGTCACGTGATCTTATTGAGAAAATAACGAAACAAACCGTCACGTGACAACCATCATGAATGAAACATGAGATCGTAAATTATATAGAAGAGATAGAGCACCAAGTGGCTAAATGTTGTTTGTTTACGGCTGATGAATGAAGTCCATTATGTAAGAGGACTAAACCCAACAAATTTAGCCATAGCTGAGACTACTCAAGTATTAGTCTCCCTGACATCAGACAAATAATTGATTACCAGTAATTCAATGTCTAATTAGTTACTTTTTTCATTGATTCATTCATGTCTTTTGCATGGCAATGAAATATTGTGCGAAGTTTCAACTTGATCCGAGAATGTGTGTGGGAGAAATAACGTGTACACACTTTGTTACCAGACGGACAGACAGAGTGAGTTGGTATAAGTTTGTAAAAATATTTCTGATCTCACAGATTTATTATTGTTAGTCTACATCTATTACTATTACAAATTATTTAATTACATTACTGATCCAAACTAATTGATACAATTACACCCAATATGAGCTTTGTTGTAAAAATATATATATATTTTACTAGTTTTTTTTTTAATTAATATTACGAAAAGTAGTTACTCATTTAGATACATAAATTAGTGTTATAAAAAGACACTATATAAGTCCTCCTTATTGTCTTTAAATTTATTTTGAACATCAAACTCTTAGGTTGGATAATTGCACTGACTGCACTTTATCCTCTTAAGTGCCAATGAATGGTACGTAACACCAACCTAAACCATATGTTGACGATTACTGAGGTGACACAGAGGGAAAGAAACCATATACCAGAGGCATAGCTATGTACCCGTGGGCCCTGGTTCAAGTTGCCGCCCTGAGCATAAGATACAGTATGGCTCAATTTGGGATTAATCACACTCCGCTTACCTGAGAAAAAGAACGGTGGGGGAAGGGGGAAGGGGTCTAAAGTCATTTTATTGAACCAGGGCCCCAGGGGTAGATAGCTATGCCTCTGGTATAAGGTTTCTTCTTCTCAGTGTCACCTTCGCAGACGTATTAATGAGCTCTAAGTGGCTAGCATGAAACGTTTCCATGGTATATATTAAACATAAATAAATAGCAGCACCAGGGACCAAGTTTTTAAGAGAGAAAGTAGTGAATTGAATGCTACGAAAATAAGGGACCGCGCCGACCAAGACTCGAACCAGTGACCCTGGAAACGACAACACCGCCTAGCGATAACGCACTAAGCGAACTCTAAACCATCGGAATGTCAACAAAAAAATTCTTTTGTCCAGAGTCATTTCGCCCGTATGCAAATTACCACCCCAGTGGTCAATGGTCACATGCGCTAGCTAGCCCCTCCCTCCAAGTCGCAGCATTCGTTCACCAACAACTTCATTATAGCCGACACAGACAGCCGTTAGGCATGTATTAGACAAACAATGGCTCTAGCTAATTGTGTATCTCTCATATTGACAAGTGGACAACATAAATACATTACATATAGAAGCTTCAGTGGGTATGAGAAATTCATTTATGTTTAATATATGTATGTATCACATTTGTTTCAGCACCTAGCTTCAACTCTATATTTATGTTACAGGTAGTCTGAGCTTAACATTCATGTAAATGAGAACGGACATAACCAAAACAGTATTTCTCCTAACTATGGCGGAATTGTGTGTAAATATCTTACTGTAGATCTCTCTGTAACCACAGAGCTTAGAGCTTAGTTTAAAACGACAAGTAGGCTGGAAACTTGCACCAAGCAACAAAAGAAGAAAAATTAAACTGAAAAAGAAAATCCCTGTCATGCGACTGGCCACTTGGAATGTCAGGACAATGTGTCCTGGTCTCACTGATGATCTAAGGCAGATCGACGATGCAAGGAAGATGGCAGTTATAAACAACGAGCTAAAAAGGCTACATATTGACATTGCAGCCCTGCAAGAAACCCGACTGGCCGAAAACGGTATGCTCCGCGAGACTGACTACACTTTCTTTTGGAAAGGGAAAGCACAGGATGAGACTCGAATACATGGTGTGGGCTTTGCTGTCAAGAACAGTCTTCTTCCCATGATAGTCCCCCCAGTTGGTGGCTCGGAACGGCTACTAAGCATAAGTATGATGACAGCATCTGGAAAAGTCACTCTAATTAGTGCCTATGCCCCCACACTAAGCTCGCTTCAGGAGGACAAAGACAAGTTCTATGAAGACCTCAAAGAAGCCATTGCAAACATTCCTCAAAAAGAACATATGATCCTTCTAGGTGACTTCAATGCCAGAGTAGGATCAGATCACACTACCTGGCCAGACTGTCTTGGGCTTTTTGGAATCGGAAAGATGAATGAGAACGGACAAAGACTGCTTGAAGTCTGCACATACCATAAGCTCTGCATTACCAACACATACTTCAGAACAAAACCACAGCACTGTGTCTCATGGTGGCACCCTAGGTCTGGGCACTGGCACCAGCTGGATATGATACTGACACGAAAAAAGGACATTGGAAATATACTGCTGACACGTAGCTACAAAAGCGCGGATTGTGATACTGATCATACTTTAGTGTCCTGCCGGACAAGACTGCTGCCAACTAAGATACACACATCACAGGGAAAAAGAAAATCACGCCTGAATACTACTAGCACAAAAAATCCTGATCTTTGCACCGAATTTGAGAACAAATAAGAGGAAGCTTTTAAAAACTTCTCTGTGACTGAGGTAGAAAAAAGCTGGACGTTTATGCGTGATACAATCTACCAAACATCATCACTGGTCTTTGGAAACAAAACCAAGAAAAGCGAAGACTGGTTTGAAGCTAGTTCACCAGAAATGGAAACTGCCACTACGAACAAGAGAGCAGCCATGCTAATCTACAAGAAGGATCCCACCCCAAGCAACTTAAAAAAGCTCAGAGCTGCACGTAACAATGCCCAAAGAGTAGCGAGACACGGTGCTAACAAATACTGGCAGGAGCTATGCGAAGATATTCAATCTTGTGCCGACTGTGGTAACATAAGAGGACTATATGAGGGCATGAGAAAAGCCTTTGGACCTCACACCAGCAAGTGTGCTCCGCTCAAGTCAAAAGATGGCTCAATCATCAGCGATCGTGCGCTGCAAATGGAACGATGGGTTGAACACTATGCAGAACTCTACCAGATTGAAAACGCCATCTCACCAAATGCTGTTTCCAACTTCCCATCACTTCCAGTTTTGACGGAATTAGACGAAACGCCCTCAGTAAAGGAGCTGAGCATTGCCATTGACATGCTTGCACATGGGAAAACACCCGGAGGAGATGGCATTCCTGCTGAAGTAATTCAGGCTGGAAAACATGCCCTAATCAAACCACCCCATGAACTGCTAAGCTTGTGCTGGGAACAAGGAATGGTCCCCCAGGAATTGAAAGACTCCAACATTGTTGCAATTTATAAAAATAAAGGCGACCGCTCTGATTGTAACAATTACAGAGGCATCTCACTGCTTAGCATAGTCGGAAAGGCTTTTGCTAGAGTATTACTAAAGCGATTACAGATCCTGGCAGATCGTGTTTATCCAGAGTCGCAGTGTGGCTTTAGGGCAGGTAGATCTACAACAGATATGATTTTCTCTCTTCGGCATCTACAGGAGAAGAGCAGAGAACAAAAACAGCCCCTCTTCATAGCATTTATTGATTTGACCAAGGCCTTTGACCTTGTTAGCAGAAGCGGTCTGTTTGCTGTACTAGAGAGAATCGGCTGCCCAAATAAGTTAAGAAAACTAGTGTCAGCTTTTCACGAAAATATGCAGAGCACCGTTCAGTTTGAAAGTTCTTCCTCCAGGCCATTCTCCATTAAGAGCGGTGTAAAACAAGGATGTGTACTGGCCCCTACACTATTTGGCATCTTCTTCTCAGTCGTACTATCCATTGCTTTTAAATCCCTGGAAGACGGAATATACATCCATAGCAGATCCGATGGACCTTTAACCTGGCACGTCTTAAAGCCAAAACGAAAAGGCGTCGTATCTTGATAAGGGAGCTGCTGTTTGCCGATGACGCGGCACTCGTATCTCACTCACAAGGAGGTCTACAGAAGCTAGTGAACGCCTTAGCAGCTGCTTGTCAAGAGTTTAGCCTTACTATAAGTCTCTCCAAGACCGAAATCCTGGCACAAGACGTCGCAGAAATACCTATAATACAAATTGGGAACCACAACCTTTCAGTGGTGCAGGAATTTACCTACTTGGGTTCAACAATTGTCAGTAACCTAGACTTAGACATCGAGCTGACAAAAAGGATAGGAAAAGCTACCACAGCATTGGCAAAACTCTCCAAGCGCGTCTGGGAAAATGGTAAATTGACCATAGCGACCAAAATCCTAGTCTACAACGCCTGTGTTGTGAGCACTCTCCTTTATGGCAGTGAAAGCTGGTCAACATACATGTACCAAGAGCACAGATTGAATAGTTTCCACTTGCGCTGCCTGAGACGCATAATGGGCAACTCTTGGAGGGACCATGTCTCCAATCAGGAAGTTTTAAGATTGGCCAATATGAACAGCATGTATGCTCTCCTGACACAAAGAAGATTACGCTGGCTCGGACATGTCACCCGCATGCCAGATGGCAGAATCCCGAAAGATATCTTATATGCTGAGCTTGTGGAAGGAGTCAGACCCAAGGGCCGCCCAAGACTAACATATAGAGATGTCTGCAAGCGAGACATGAGAGCCTCAGGCATCAGCGAAAGTATGTGGGAAAACATAGCCAAAGACCGGAGTGCATGGAGACAGACTGTGCGTGCTGGGACAACCCTTGCTGAGAACAAAAGAATTGAAGCGGCTTTAATCAAGAGGGATAAAAAGAAAGCTGCCCTGTCTGCTAGCCCTAAATCAGAGGCATACACATGTACGAATTGTGGCAAAGTCTGCCGTTCTAGAATTGGCTTGATTAGCCACACCAGATTCTGCCCTGTCTCAAGATTAAGCCAAAACCAGTGACTCATTTGGGCGCATCCATTGCCTTTCGAGACAAAAGGAGCCATATAGATCTCTCTGTGGCTATATTTCAATGTTCAGCTTTTTTTGTCTTTTTGTTCATTGACCAGCAAGTCAAGAGTAGGACACAGAGAACAAAACATTGACCATCAAGTCAAGAGTAGGACACAGAGAACAAAACATTGACCATCAAGTCAAGAGTAGGACACAGAGAACAAAACATTGATCACAGGAAACTCCTTCGAAAGAAGATTTCTATGTTCCCAAACAATGTATAGAGGTGCGATGGCTTATTGGTAAACTGCTTGGCTTCCGAACAGAGGGTTTCCGGGTTTGAATCCAGGAGAGGACTGAGGTTTATACTTTCGGGATCTTAAGGGCGCCTTTGACATTAGTCGGTGTGGTTGTGCTGGCGACATGAAACACTCGTTAACCTTTCAATCATCTGCCCTGTAGATAGCATGTTCTTAAAAAGTATTTCTACCCCTACCTTAATGTTTTAGATCATCTCTAGACTAAGCTTCCATTATTACAAATATACAATTTTCCAGTTGCAGACTTAGGACATTTGATGCCTAGTGCGGCAGATGCTTTTAATACTGTCATGGTAAAAACAAATATAGCAATTTATAAACACATATATTGTAGACTTTATTGTTTCTAATAAGGTTAATATTTTATATACTGAAAAATAGTATTAATATATACCAAGGAATAGTTATACTTTATACTGAGAAATAGTTTTAATATATACTGAGAAATAGTTTTAATATATACTGAGAAACCGTTTTAATATATACTGAGAAATAGTTTTAATATATACTGGAAAATAGTTTTAATATTTCCTGGAGAATAGTTTGATGCCTCTAACCACCTGATGCAGTCCGCACCACCCGCACTTTGCTAGTTACGTATTCGTAATATCCTGAAAATGAAATCCTTGACAACTCTACAAATGTAGTGTATGTCACAAGACTCTAGTATTACGTTGTACAGTTAGTTTCATCCCCAATACGTGTGATCCCAACTGTCAGGGAGAGGTATGGCGAGAATGAATGTTAGTTTGATATTTTGATATGATTGTTATATCCCCTTGTTATGACTGCGAAGTGTTGCACGTGTTGTGAACTGAGTGATTAAGTCTTCGTTGAATGTGCGAGAGAATGTGTTAAGTCAGTAAGGTCTTGTTCCCGGTCCAGGAAGGTTGGACGTTTACTTCCTGGACTGGTATTTATGCATTTATATATTTATAAGTTGATGGACTGGTGTTTTGTGTATTTCATAAGAGTGATATAATTGTGTGCTTTATTAAGTATTAAAGTATTATCTATATTCGTGAATATAAGGAGTTAGAGTTGATGTATATTAAGTGTTCGTATTTGAGTTAAGCAAGTATTGATGACTTATAATTGAGTAACCAAGAAAGTATCAAGCAAGTATTATTTAATATTCAAGAAACCCCTAGTGAGCCACAGGAACCAAGTTAAGAAACACAACAAGAACAAGAGTCAAGCAGAGCATAGCAGCACACTCAGAATATATAAAATAAGAACCTCTGACACCAACAACTAAACAAAGGTGAAGAATACAATCTACCCCGATACATTCGTATGAGAGAATCCCTTCTCTTCTTCAAGTTGGGAGATTAGGCTACTTAATCCTTTCCGGTCACTCCTGGAGATCAGCTTATACACCACAGACTCAACTACACCCACCCACTAAGGTCACTTGTGTCCTTGACCTTTACATCTCGTTCAATTAGTTTTTAGCTCATTTAAAGGTTTCCAGAACATGAAGTGACTTCCACGGTTGTAAGGTAACCACACAGTTGTAAAGTAATCAGGCTAGAATATATTGTTACTGTCTTGAGATAAACACTACATGTAACATACAAAAATATATTGTTACAGTCTTGAGATAAACACTACATGTGACTTAGAAGAATATATTGTTACTGTCTTGAGATAAACACTACATGTAACATACAAAAATATATTGTTACAGTCTTGAGATAAACACTACGTGTGACTTAGAAGAATATATTGTTACTGTCTTGAGATAACATGAAATGTGACAATACCTAAATGTATAAGGCAGGATTAGATCTAGATCTTGCTTATTTATTAATTAAGAAAACGCATTCTATTAGCTTATAGAAAGACAAATCACAGGGGAGACAAAGTTTGTATTTAGATCCCTTAATATAGCTCATAACATCATGTCCTGGTCACATCCAACCCTGAGCAGACTTTATATTTAAATCAGCCTCTCACCCCAAGTACGGGTGACAACCCGCCGAAACAAGCCAGGCCTAATTGAGTTGTTTTTAGAAATACCTCTGCTCCACAATGCATCGGCTGCACCAGAAAGAGGAAACAGCTGCGTTATTTCCAGAAGTCATGGCAACAGATGCAGGCTAACCATTGAGAAGAGAGCAAACGACAAAACAAAATATATCTTATTAAATACAATTTGTTAAGAATTAATATTTGCTGGCGGATCTGAAGAGCTTTTAATGATAAACTTCTAATCTTTTACAATTAGAACAAGAAAATTGTGTTCACACATTGGCGTCAAAATGTCCTGCGTCAAAAAAGCTGCACCAAAACGAATACCGTGGAGAAAAAAATTATTTATATATAGCACAGCTGCGCCAGAACGCCCTGCTTTGGTAGAAAGAGCCTCTGGCGGCCATTTGCATGATTTTTAAATCTGATGGGTACATCCTTTGGTTGTTAAGCCAAAAAGCTTCAGTTTAAACCATTAGGTTGAGATTTTATGACCGAATGTTAAGTTGTTCCTGAGTCTACGCATCTATAGTTGACAACGGACATGATCTGCCGAAGTCTCCAATGAATAAGTTAAAAATTATTTACATTAAAATGTGTATGGGTACCTGACATAAGGTAGAGACGGCTGGTCGTTGTGCTGGCAACATGACACCTTCATTAACTGTCGGCCATAGAAACACAGGAGGTTTATATTATCTGCCCTCATAGGTCCTTACCCTATAGGTGTACATTATCTGCCCTCATAGGTCCTTACCCTATAGGTTTATATTATCTGCCCTCATAGGTCCTTACCCTATAGGTGTACATTATCTGCCCTCATAGGTCCTTACCCTATAGGTTTATATTATCTGCCATAATAGGTCCTTACCCTATAGGTTTACATTATCTGCCCTCACAGGTCCTTACCCTATAGGTTTACATTATCTGCCCTCACAGGTCCTTACCCTATAGGTTTACATTATCTGCCCTCACAGGTCCTTACCCTATAGGTTTACATTATCTGCCCTCACAGGTCCTTACCCTATAGGTTTACATTATCTGCCCTCATAGGTCCTTACCCTATAGGTTTACATTATCTGCCCTCATAGGTCCTTACCCTATAGGTTTAAATTATCTGCCCTCATAGATCCTCACCCTATAGGTTTACATTATCTGCCCTCATAGGTCCTTGCCCTATAGGTTTACATTATCTGCCCTCATATGTCCTTACCCTATAGGTTTACATTATCTGCCCTCATAGGTCCTTACCCTATAGATTTACATTATCTGCCCTCATAGGTCCTTACCCTATCTCCTTTCATTAAAAAACACTAGCATCTACTTAAGTTTGTATTCTAATTTGACTAGGGCACCAATTTGTAACTGTCAGGTTGAGTTGAGCCATAGGCTCTTGAAACTCTAGGCCAGTAAAAACAAACAAGAGCTCCCTCTCATTGACCTGATAGAACAGTGTGTTCTGTCTGGCAGAGTGTCTTACGAGTGTCTATTTTTTTACACTGTCATTTCCTGTGACACTGTCACTCCAGACTAGTGGTCTAGAGACGCGGCCTGGACCACTTCCATTTTCCTATGCTATACTAGGTTAACCGTGCCTTACACGCCATTTATGAAACGGGCGCTTGAGGGCCAATTTTGGAGCTCTTTTACAACCCCACAAGGAGCAATGGGAATAGTCTCCCACACCTTAGGCACTCCTACAGGAGTCTTGTTTTGTTACCCATTTGGCTTAATCGTTGCCTCCTTCGATTGTTTCCACCCGGGCGCCACTATGAGGCATGCCCGGGACTTGGGCATCAAGAGCTTCTTAATGTGTATAAAGTCTAGTTGACCGATTCTTTTGGGCAACAATTATCGTGTCGGCTTAACGATAAACCGTTGGTATATAGTCTTTCGCCTTTTTCCCAAACCAAATGTTTTTGCAGTTTTTAAAAAGTGTAGAGATTTTCCGAACCTAGACTTGGTTGATCTATTTTGATTACATTCATTCTGTACACAATCAAGATTGACCAGACGCAGAGAAAGAAAAGAAGAACATATTTTTATTTCTGTTTATTAGAACAGCAAAATTAGAACGCATTGGCACTAAGGAAAGAGCAAGTGTTTGTTGAAGACACAACCAATCTAGAGTACAAAATATGCAGACATAAAAATCAATGCGCCAATCTTCTATTTTAAGGTCTAATCCTTGTCACTAGAGAAACAAATTCAACTCTTTCTTTTATTTCATTCCCCCCCCCCTTGCTTTTCGTTTGACTTTTTCTAAACTACTTTATGATGGGTTGAGCTTTTTTTTTTTTTACATGACTTTGTGTGTTTTTATTAATGTAGGTGTAACCTTTCTTGACTGATTGTTATTGATGGTTATGTTGATCTAATGGTGAATGTTTTCTGTTCAATGGTATGATTCATGTCATGTCACTTATGTGTTTATTTAAGCCTAAGTAAAACAAACAATGTCCCGATGAAGTCTAAAAACAGGTCTATATCAAATTCTTGACAACAACTTCTTGACTTCCCTGATTCACAGACCATCGTCCGAATTGTTTCCAATAGATACTTCACCATCCGAGATCGAAGTTGAAAAATAGAATTGTTTAGAGTTGTTGTTTTTTTTAAATAGCCTCAATAAAAGTGGATAAAGATAGATAGAGAGACAGACAGACTAATAGATAGACAGACGGAAGGACAGACAGACAGATAGATAGATAGACAGACAGACAGATAGAAAATTAGATAGACAGACGGACAGCCAGATAGACAGACAGCTATCTAGCTAGCTATTTATCTAGACAGATAGATAGATAGATAGATAGATAGATAGATAGATAGATAGATAGATAGATAGATAGATACCCTTACAAAAAAGACCCTACTCAAAAGTCCTGGTACAACTATTAGTTCCTTTAAAAAATCGTTGATTTTTCACTGACATGACTCAAGTACATTGAATAAAAAGTATCTTTGAAAAGGCCATGGATGTCAATAACATTTTTGAAGAGTTGTTCCTCTTGAGACTGCCAAAATGTATAAATAGTATGTTCACGTGACAAGATCAAAACAGCCTTTACAAAAAAAAAATCCTACATCAGACCAGAGCCAAGGGGAAGTTAGCGAGTACGACAAAAAAGACAGGGTGGAATGCTCTTGGCATCATTGTAGGTCAATTCTTCGTCATCTCGTTGAGAGAATTAGCAAAAATAACAGGAGATATAGCGTAAAGCTGTGGAAGAGTCTGCATTGGTGTCCAGACACCCCCACAAAAGATTGCAGGAAGAAGGAAGAAGGGCTAGAATCAAAGTCGTTTCTAGAAATTCCCATCAGAACAGAGCGACTCTAGGATTATGCCAGTATTTGTGTAGTATTGAAAATCTTAAAACGGACCCTGCACTGCTTCTTAAAGAAATTTCATCTTTCTGTACGATATATTGTATGTGTGTGTGTGTGTAGTATAGTCACTTAGTGTGTGAATATTTGTCAAAATTTCATCTTAACAAAAAACGAATATTTTTGTACATAGACATTTATTAAACCTCTCGATACGTCCGCAAGGACAGATATGTTAGTCTGACCTCTGCACAAGAAACTAATAAATCCAAATTCAGTTTCTAGATTTGTCCTATTTTGTTGAGTCAACGTCTCGTTGTAGATATGTAGACTGTACTTGATAACGTTTTGGTTGGCGTTGTTGATCAATCGCTTTTTGACACCTTCTCAGACAGAATTCTCTTTATCTCTATAACATTCTGTCCTTTTGATTTTTACCATCTCCCTCCCATCTCTCTCTCTCTCTTCAAAGATTTATTTCCTGCATCTTGTACCCCCATATTTTATCTACACCCCCCACCTCATTTATGCCCAATTTCTTTTCTATTTTACATTTCTTCCCACCCTGCATTACAGGATTGGACCTAGCCGTCAAACAGAGTGTAGACCCTAAACTCGGACACACGAAATAAAAAGTTGTTTTTACACCCGTCACGTGTAGTGTTAGTCCGACTAACGACATGATACCGAGACCTAGTCATGTTATTATTATCACATTTGTAATGTTCATATGTGTTCAATAAACGTTATCAAGATATGGTTCAATGTGACCCTGGCCTAATTGATGTTATTGAATAATTATCTAATTTATGATTTCGTAAAGGGCCAATTTCTCATTCAAAGCATTAAGGAGGAATATTTATATCAGTTTCACTGGGGATATACTGCACCCCACTTGTACTATATAACACACTGCTTATTAGTTGTTTTAAAATATAATTGACTTATATACATACTAAATGCATTCGTTCTCTTTTAAACCAAAAGTAAACACTTTATTAAAAACAGTAAGTAGCCCCTACGTATGGTCAGCAGAAATGAAAACCGATAAAGTCCTCTCGGACTAAACACACTAGTTGACGTATCATTCTCTTTTTTAGGAATAAAATAAACTCCCGCTACGTTGGGATAAATCATCTAGAGTCGTAGTATCTCAATGTCCAGCCCTCATTGGTTAGGGGAGTCACATGGGGTTAAAGTGTTAAACTGCTGATCTTTATTCAAGTAAAATTTTTATTTTTTGACGCCTTAAGATCAAAAGATATAGACCTCTGAAGCTGTTTCCTTGTCAAAACAATTAACGAGGGTTTTAAGTAGCCAGCACAACGACCATTTAACTGCTCTTTTCGTGAGTTTAGAGTTTGAAAAGATACCTTAGGCTAAAGATAGAATGAAGTTTTCTTTCTCGTGACGGTGCCTTCAATGCTCGAGCCCTTGCCCGTGCCAAACTTGGAACGTTCTGTTTGTTGTGTCTGTCTAAACAGGTTGGTTTACTTCCACTTGCGGCCTGTTTCTTTCCGAACAGGCAAGTTTTTACCTGAAGGTACACTCAGCTAAACAAGTAGACACGTGACTAGCCACGTGATCAGACACGTCTTGGGAAGGGGAATGTGTGAGTAGGTTTAGCTGGATCAAACAGGCTGTCAGGTTCACCAAATAGATGTATAAACCCCTCAGAAGTGGTACAGTGAAGGACATTAGAGTAACCTTGGTCTAATGGTTTACAACGTATTATAGAAACAAACAAGACATGGAGAAATTGAGAAGTTCATTTTAGACACCAAAGGAAGAACTACTTTGAAATATTATTTACATCAAAAAAACAAGAATACAAAAATAAAATACTGTAATTAAGTGCGCTATGCTGTATGTCACATGTGCTGTTCACGCGAAAATATGAAAAAAAAAACTACTTACTAATTGTTGTTTTAAATTATGTGCCACTTATAACCATATTGAATAACCGTTGGTCTCAGAGTAAGAAGAGATCAGCTCAAATATTGAAACATTTAGTACAAAGGCAAATCTAAATATGTTATAATGCAACAGAGAAAAGGGGAAATTATTTAGGTCTACCAATGGTTTATTAGGCTTCACCTTCGTGTCCTACAATTAAGGATCACGCGATCATGTAAGTACGCCCCGTTGCGACCTGTATATTTTGCTACAAATTATGCAGAAATAAAACGTTGTCCCCCAAAGGTTTTTCTATTTAAGAACAGCTTCCCTGAACACTTGTGAAAACAAAAATTCTGCGATTTCATTCCAAACTCACACGGTAGTGATAATATAACTCAACTTCTAGATCCACGATGTAACTCTCAACCTGCCTCTCTATTTTGTATTCACTAAATATATTCTCCCCTGAGTTCATCATATTCCAAGAGGTCATCTCACAACAGTGTCAACATCGAAGCTCACTTGACCATATCTGCAGAATATTAAAATAGAACAGCAGTGTGCTTCAGATGCAACAAAATGCGTTGGCCGTCCCCAAACTTGATTAACACATGTCGTTGTGTGTGTGTGTGTGTGTGCAGAGGCACGAGTTGTGTGAGTTATCAGTTTGTTTAGACACATTCTTGAAATGCAATTTTATTCCAAAGAAAAAGTCGAGATAAGCAGCCTTGATAGAAAAGCTTACAAATATGCAGCAGACCATCAGATAGACGGGATGGCAGAAAGCTCATGAGAAAATTCACATCCAAACTAGAAAGAGAGAGAGAGAAACCTACGGGAGAAACGAGATGCCATACATTTAGATCTGTTCTGATAACAAGACAGACCGAGGAAAAGCAGAAAAGTTCGACAACAGATCCATAGGACTGACAGGAGAGCTCAAAGATGACCGACCGAGACAGACAGACGACGTATATTTCCTATATTTAAAGACATCAGCTGACTTAATATCATCAGCTGACTTAATATCATCAGCTGACTTAATATCATCAACTCATGGTCCAGATACATTTGCATAAAAAACTAATATAAATTTTCTTAAACCTTTAAAATAAAAAAAAAGTAAAAAATAAAATGTGCCTAAAGCAATAAATTGACATAATGAAAGCGCCTGTTCAATTCCTATGATCAAACTTCAAGAGAGTCATGCTGTTGGTGGGATCTATTTAAGGAAATCACAATTACATAGACATGTCTTTGTAGCGGGGATCTGAGCTTCAGTCTTGTAATGAATTTATTCACTTGAATTCTTGGCATACTCTCTCTCTCTCTCTCTCTCTCTCTCTCGCTCTCTCTCTCTTGAATCAATACTCCAGAAAAAAAAGGGAATATTTGTGTATACTGCATACTATATACAGACAGGATAAACTCTTAGTAGTTTAACTTGCATTACGAGGATTAGGAATCAGATCAAATGATTTCTACAACACTGAGAAAATAAATTTGCATCTACAAGTTTATGAAGGGAATGGAATTTATTTAATTGTATGTCAGTGCGATTCAGAATGAAGTGAATAATATTAACAAAGCAAGACAAGATATATATGCATAGTTTCTAGAGTGGAGAAATCAATCTCTACTGTATTGTAGTTATTTAAAGTAAAAAAATAAAATGCCTTGTCCTTTTGCAAGCAAAGTCAATATCTTATCTTATATAATACAGACGTTACTTCAAAAAAGAAGATGATTACGTCCTACGCGTCATGCATTTAGTCATGCATATTAACCAATGACCTAAAATTCTGCTAAGTCACTGGTTTTCCTGGCTGGCTTCGGCAACCCATTCCATGCTCTAATAGCACTAGGGAAGATGGAGTATTTGTGGAAAATTGTCCTAGCATATGGGACGAGGAATGTGCCTTTATCTTTTTGTCTTTCAGAGTATTTTATTAAGTTTTGTTTTTGTATTTGAAGATTATGGCTAAGTGTTTTATGTAAAATTGCTACTTTACTTTTGAGTCATATCACTGATTTCATAATATAGATCTACAATGTGCATGATGTTGAAACGACTTACCACTAGAAAAACAAAACAGGTTTGTGAGTATAGATTGAGACTCATGAGTATACACATCTAGATGTATGCTTCAGGACAAGTGACTAGACAATAGATAGATAGATAGATAGATAGATAGATAGATAGATAGATAGATAGATAGATAGATAGATAGATAGATAGATAGATAGATATTAAGTTACTAGGCAGAATAGGAAATAGCATTCTGATTGATCGCATAATGTCCAACTTGAAACATTACACATAATTAAATGTATCTAGAGGCAATACGGTGTTTTGTCTTGTATATTATATAACGCAAAGCTGATTTGTCAAACATACTGACATAAAGACTAAAAAAGAGAGATCCTCCGTCTGTCCTAGAGTTTTCAAATTATTACATCTACATTACATTTCTTGTTTCGTTCACCTGTCACAACTAAGTTGTAAGTTCTAATCATTGAAAGTTGCAAGCTGTAGGTACTGGAGAGTCGTTGACCTAGTTTAAATCTACTGACATTAACCAGTAAAACTTTGAACATTCTGTACGAAGTGTTAAGTAAATATTCAATAAATACCTTGTCTTTATGGCTTCCAAGTGTTTACCTTAGCGCAGTCTGCTCATCAGATCTTAACACTCGCTGGACGTCAACGAACACATCAAGCAACTTTTGATTTTTTTTTAGTGTTCCATTTATTTCTTTTCAGATTTTTGTTGCTGCTATCATGAAACAAAGTTTAAATGTTCTTGTGTAGAATTTTTTTGTTCCTAATATTTTAACTTGTCCATAATTTTAACGTAAACAGGAGTATAGTTTTTTTTTCGCCTAAAGCAATGTCTGGCACTAACCTTTCAACTCAAGTCAGAGCTCAATTTAACTAGAGGAAATGGACTCAGAAGGGTAGCAAAACAATTGATATGGCTCCGTAGACATGTTTATGTATGACCCATACAAATAAGGATGGCTGACTTATGTCTTATTTGCTCTAAACTGTCGTCTCGATGGCTTATGGTTCGGATCATGCCCGCTACCATTCCCGCCTATCTACGAGAATTTAGGGCTAGGATGAAGTAATCTATAATTCTGAATGAACCCCCGAAGTAGGTCAAACACAATCAAGCGTAAAACAATTATCAGCAGAATAAAACAATAACCCTCTTAACCACTTCATCGAGATGGTCTCGGGTTCGAACCTACAGCCCAGGAAAAATCTGAAGGAATGTCCGTACTGAGCTAGACTTGAAAACAATGACTACATATCTATACGAGCAGATACCCGTACTGAGCTAGACTTGAAAACAATGACTACATATCTATACGAGCAGATACCCGTACTGAGCTAGGCTTGAAAACAATTACTACATATCTATACGAACAGATACCAGTACTGAGCTAGACTTGAAAACAATGACTACATATCTATACGACTAGGTACCAGTACTGAGCTTTTTTATCGCTTTAAAAAACATATTGGGTCGTAATTTCGATCAAAAAAAATAGGAAAAGGGGGGGGGGGGTAAATTTAACCGCTGTGATTTCGAACTTGAAAATGTCTTAGTTGATCCAGGCTTGTGTTAAGTAATAACAGGTTTTATTTTATTATTATTTTATCGTCTACGGCTAGTGGAAGAATTAGTTATGATTAGTCAGTATTTTATACAGTAGATTTCTTAGAGTTATATCAATGTTTGTTACTTGAACTAGATTCAACAAAGTAACTCTTACATTGACCTGGTGATTAAATAAAAAAATGTTTTAATATTAAGAATCTCAGTTTGTTTTATTTTGCATACCTGGTTAGAGCATTGGACTAGTGTGTTTTAAAGTTAAGTAACAAGATTTAGATCTAGTCCAGAGTTTGTTTCTATTAACAACAACAGTAAAGACATTCTTTTTGGCATCTTTGCCAGATGTTTTATTTTTTAAAAAAAAAAGCCAAATAAAAAGAATTCTGGGAATGTGTAAATTTGAAATTGGCTTATGATTAGAATAGTTGATAGATGGTCTAGTTTAGATCTCTGGTCTTCCTGTAGTGTATACACTTTCAGCACTCCACATGGCCATCTCTGTTATTAAAAGGGTAATGGTTATGATTGCTTCTATAGTCTGAGTATAGGATGTATGTTCAGCATTCGTTTAGTGTTTAACTGTAAGTGCTTCAAGATGGACTGTATGTGAAGTACTTAAACTCTAAAGTATTGAAATAGTTTAAGGCAATAGGGTCAACAGAAAGCAATTGTGCAGTTCGCAATGTTTTTCTATTTCATACACAAGTTATGTCTGCTTGAACGTTAAATAATGAGCGGAAGACAGTGAGTGAGACAGTGAGACTAAGCGAGAAAGTGAGACAGTGACACAGTGAAACTGTGAGTGAGACAGTGAGACATTGGTGAGAGAGTGATACATTGGTGAGACAGGAAATGAGACAGTGAAACTGGGTGAGAAAGTGAGACAGTGACACAGTGAAACTGTGAGTGAGACTATGAGTGAGACTATGAGTGAGACAATGAGTGAGACAGTGAAAGAGACAGTGAGACAATGTCTGAAGCCTCTTCCCACCTGGTGTCCACTGCTCTAAGGTCCTCCATGAAAGTGTGGCGCCAAGTTATACGAGGACGTCCCTTTTTGCGCCTCCATGTCATCGCAACTCTTGATATTCATTTTGTCGGAGAACATGTTCTGCAAATCTCATACGACACTCTGTCACAACCGCATCGAATTTCCTTGATTGAGACCCGACCTCTATAACTGACTCCTAAAATTCGTCTTAGCCATCTTTGTTGAGCCACATTTAGTCTTTTTTTTTTCAATTTCGGCAGATGACTTCCCACTTTGTGAATGTAGCCCAGCGACTGGTAGAAATTTGCAACCTCTCTTAGCTACGCTCTTGGAATTTAGTGACTGTAGTTTACTTTATATTTTATATCGAAAAGGTTTATTGTCAAAACCATCTGTTGGAGTTGTTTTTTTTTTTAAACAAACTCAAAACCCCCATAGAATTTGGAAACTATATGTAGGGGGATTTTAAACTCAAAACCATCTGGAGAAGTTTTAAACTTCAAGCCCTCTGGAAAGGTGGGGGGGGGGGGTTAACTCAACCCCTCCCCCCAATGGCTACGCTCATATAATTTTGAGTGTGTAGTTTGCTTTTTTTATATTGAAGAGGTGGTTTGTAGCTACAAATCCCGCTGGAGGGGGGTGGTTAAACTCAAAACCCTCTGGATGGGGTTTTAACATAAAGCCCTCTGGATGGGGTTTTAAACACAAAACCCCTCTTGGCTACGCTCATACGATCTGGTGACTGATGTATGCTTTAGTCTTAAAGTGAACAGGGGGTTTTATGGTAAACAAAATTTCGGAGAGGGTTTCAAACTCAAATTTGCCTTGGCTATGCTCTTGGAATTTTGGGATTGTCTTTTGTATTATTTTTTTTTCATAAAAGAGGGTTTTTTTTAACTCCAAACCCCTCCTGGATGGGGATTTTGAACTCCCCCTTCCCCGCTGCACTGGGGCAATTGAGGGTATAATATTAAAATCTCACCTAAAATAAACATAATCAGTATATATATATATATATATATATATATATATATATATATATATATATATATATATATATATATATATATATATATATATATATTTATACAGAGAGAGAGAGAAAGAAATAATAATATTAACAAGGTTTTTTTGTTTTTTTTTTAATGTAGAACGGTGTTTCTCACTATTCGGCCGAAAAAGATGACGTTAGTTACTTCCTCTTCGCCAGCTAGGGGGTCTGGGAAAGAAAAAATGGGTAATGTTTCTGGGCCAAACCATTTCAACTACATTAGATACTTAAAGAAGGAGAAAAGAAACTTGGTCGTTGTGCTGGTCGCGAGACACCCTCTCAACCAGTTGTCCACATTAACAAGTAAACAGCTCATCATCGACCTTACCAAACAGTCAGACTACAATGACAGCATTGATAAGCTCTGTCTCAGCAAGGAAAGGTGTCAAGCGATAATAGTTCGGTCTGTGTGTACAAACTCTTCGCTTGTCAACAGAACTTTGTATGCTGCCAATGCGTCTGATAAACAATGTCAACTATGTGAGCCAGGATGATTCCCACCCGCTTGAGTCTCTAAGCTTACCATGGTATCAATGTGTGCATGTCATCTGGAGCTTTCACATGTTTGTTTTTGTTTTAACATGTTTATTTCACATATTTATTTCACATGTTTATTTCACATGTTTGTTTTTGTTTTAACATTTTATTTCACATGTTTATTTCACATGTTTATTTCACATGTTTGTTTTACATGTTTATTTCACATGTTTATTTCACATGTTTATTTCACATGTTTATTTCACATGTTTGTTTCACATGTTTATTTCACATGTTTATTTTAACATGTTCGTTTTAACATGTTTATTTCACATGTTTATTTCACATGTTTATTTTAACATGTTCGTTTTAACATGTTTATTTCACATGTTTATTTCACATGTTTATTTCACATGTTTATTTCACATGTTTGTTTTACATGTTTATTTCACATGTTTGTTTTACATGTTTGTTTTAACATGTTTGTTTTAACATGTTCGTTTTAACATGTTTGTTTTAACATGTTTGTTTTAACATGTTCGTTTTAACATGTTTGTTTTGTTTTATATGTTTCTGGTGCTCCTTCAGATATGAGCATTATTATGTCACGGTTTAAACCCACGATCATCAAGACCAACGAGCAAATACCACACAACCAGGCCACCATAATGGAAAGAATGAGGTAGTGGAGGGAGCATGAAGAGAAAGAGAATTCATTCATTTGTACAATAAGTGTAACCGCAAACACATGAAAGGAAAAAAAAAATACTTAAAAAAAAACAACTTATATTAAGTGTAATTGTATCAATTAGTTTGGCTCAGTCATGTAATTATATTTGTATTAGACTAACAACAGTAAATCTGTGCGATTATAAATATTTTTTCCAATTGTTTTTGTTTGGCGCAATTTCATGCATTTAGCTTTCTCAATGCATTATGATCCTATCACATGTCTGGACTTGTTGGGAAAAGAAAGGGATGAATGTTGCCGTGATCGCTTTTAGATGCAATAAAAAAAAAAACTTGTTCAAGCAAGGCTCAAACCCACTCAAGGGCACTAACAACTTTTATCTGTCAATTTTTTCCCTTGTTTGATACCAAACTAAATAATTAATTACCAAAAGTTAATTAATTAAATGGCTTGTTTTAAAATTGATTCTTGTTTTGTCTGGTACAAGAAATAATTGTGGGAAATTTCAACTTGATCCGAGATTGGGTGTTGGAGAAATAACATGTACAAACTTTTTACCAGACACAGAGTGAGCTGATATACAGTGAGCTGATATAGAGTGAGCTGATATAGAGTGAGCTGATATACAGTGAGCTGATATAGAGTGAGCTGATATACAGTGAGCTAATATAGAGTGACCTGATATACAGTGAGCTGATATAGAGTGACCTGATATAGAGTGACCTGATATAGAGTGAGCTGATATACAGTGAGCTGATATAGAGTGACCTGATATAGAGTGACCTGATATATAGTGAGCTGATATAGAGTGACCTGATATACAGTGAGCTGATATAGAGTGACCTGATATAGAGTGACCTGATATACAGTGAGCTGATATAGAGTGACCTGATATAGAGTGACCTGATATAGAGTGAGCTGATATAGAGTGACCTGATATACAGTGATCTGATATAGAATGAGCTGATATAGAGTGAGCTGATATACAGTGAGCTGATATAGAGTGAGCTGATATACAGTGAGCTGATATACAGTGAGCTGATATAGAGTGACCTGATATAGAGTGACCTGATATAGAGTGAGCTGATATAGAGTGACCTGATATACAGTGAGCTGTTATAGAGTGAGCTGATATAGAGTGAGCTGATATACAGTGAGCTGATATACAGTGAGCTGATATACAGTGAGCTGATATAGAGTGAGCTGATATACAGTGAGCTGATATAGAGTGATATAAGCTTTAAAAACAAACAAACTTGTTCATTACGCATGATCTTATTAAATCCAAAGTCTCTTTAATTCTGACGAAACCTGAACATTGTTGGAAAGAATTAGATCAAAGCCGGAACTAAAATCGAATTTTTTTTTTCTCCACATGAGAATTGTCGAACAGCCGAGCAGCGGAATGTTTGTATGAAATGTGTGTGTGTATTAATCGGTTAGAGAGAGAGAGAGAGAGAGAGAGTGGGTATATTACTTAATTAATTGACAGAGAATGTTTCCTATCGTGTAGGTCTAGACATTTTTTTTTTAAATTTTAAATTGTCAACGTTAAAACAAAAATGTGTTGTAAGAAATGAACAAGAGATTGAACTGTCTTCAAAGTGAAGGACATTAAACACAGACAAATAAGTAGAGGACATGGGACAGTTGTGCTACAAGATATAGGACACATACGAGTTCAAAGTAATGGTCATGGATAGCGAATGAGTTTCAAAAAAAGGGACATCGGATATCGGAATTTGTCCTTAAAAACAACAGAAAGAATTCAACACAGATTTGTGTGTGTGTGAGTGGTGAAATTAAAATTAAATTTTTGCACAATGTATACAAAATTTCACGTCTACTCTGAAATTCATAATACAATAAGCTTAAGAAATATCTGTCAGTCTACTGTCTTATATCTCCCAAAGCATGTTAATTTAGGCAGCTCTCTATAGATGTGTAGTGGACTATTTTTATCATTATTTCAGACATACTTCAGTACGTATTACATAAGAGTTCTCTATATAGCCATAACTTTGCTTAGGTAAACGAGTGCTCTATATATAACAATAACTTTGCTCAATTAAACTCTACTACAGTCAAATTATGATCAGACTGCTCCTAAAGACAATGATTCTATCGCTCCCTCCAGGTTTTCTTACCTGCTTTATGGATGTCACCTCCACAACGCTGACCTAAGACCTCCATAGAGTGGACACATGGCTAATGTACGGTCTGTGTACTTCCATGTCCTGAGCTAGTTAAGATGTGTAAAGTTGCCGAAAAGGTGATCACTTATTCGCACCCGTGTTTACGGTACAGACACCGCAGGCCTCTAAGTCAGTCATGCCCTACCTAATTCGACCTGCAGGCCATTTTCATTTCCAACACTCGTCTCGTGGGCCACATGACCGAAAAGTTACAAAAACGAATAGAAATTGTTCTGAAACTATTTTACCAGACCCCTGGACTTATTACAACATTCATTTGGTATTTCTCGAATATATTTTTATGCGTCATAAAATAGCTCCATTTTTCTACTTAAAATGTTAGCAACAGTGTAGGTACCTTTAAAACGAACTCATTTTCTTTTTCTCTTTTTGGGGATCCTCTAATCTCTAGTTGTAGTTAATCAATATTTTATTCAAGGTTCAAACCCAGGATGCCGCCATACTAATTTTATAATGCCGATAATCTATACCGATGTTGTTTTTTTAAACAGCCAAACTTTCTTTCTAAAACAAAAATGTTGGCTTATTATGTTCCACAAAGTAAAGATACGCCCACTTTTCTTGGTAGATTCTAGATTCAGAGTCCCTGTGCACAGAAGCATAAAAGTTAATGGTCATGGTACCAATCCATCAGAGAAAATATCAGAGCCCTAAAGTAGATACAGATACATTTGAAAACCGTTTTTTTTTTTGGAAGGGGGGATTTTCACTTTGTGTCGAGATTTCGGCGGGCCGGATGAAATAACCTCGCGGGTCGGAATTTGGCCGCGGGCCTTATTTTGGGCATCACTGCTCTAAGTCAATACTCTCTAGAAGTCTAATGCGGAAGCTTGACTTACTTTGTTGTAATAGGTAGAGTATATATATATATATATATATATATATATATATATATATATATATATATATATATATATATATATACAACTATATGAACGTGATATTCATTATTCTTATCTGAGAGGCCTCCTTGCTCTTTGCTCCCTGTAAATAGTACTAAGCTACCAATGTAGGAAGTTCTTACTTTGTCTCGAGATACTTATGTAAATCGTGTTTCATTGAATAGCTCAAAGCCTTGAAGCAATCATTGGGAGTAATCCTTTTTCAAATCAGTGTTTATTGTCACCGGTTTACTGAGTTGTCTGCTCAACTAAAACAGTTGATAAGATTACTTCCCCTGATAGAACTAGCAGCTTCTAAAAATAAAAGCTTCTAGCTTCTGAATGACTCTAATAGAATATGAAGAAAAAAATAGAAGAGCCATCATCCGAATACTAATGTGTTATTTAAAAACTCGTTTATTCTTTTTTTTTGGTTTATATTTCAACAAACTAAAGTAATCATCTATATATTATTTTCTGCAACAATTTTATAAGAAAATAATAATTAATTTAGGGTACACTTTTCAAAACGAATTCTTAGACACCCATCTTGTTGCTACGTTTTTCTTATAGAATAAAAAGATAATTTAATCCCAATATAACCATATTGTGGTAGAGTCTGTCTCATCAGCGTGATACGTGTAGCCGAGTTTGAATCACGGTCTCAAGGAGAAGAGCACTACAAAATGAGTCAGATTAGTTCCTTGACTGGCGGCGGCCAAACTATTGTAAAAAAGAATTAGATGGATAGCACATTTCACAAATTAGCGCTTCGCACCCACAATCACATATTTTGGGGGCGTGTGAGCCTTCAGCTGCAGCCCATAAGAATAAAATGAGTCTGCTTATTCTCCCTTTTTTTTTTAAACTACCATCCACGTACACTTTTTGGAATGCGAAGCAGGACGTTTTGGCGCCGCCGTTTTGGCGCCGCCGTTTTGGCCCCGCCTTTTTGGCGCGAAGGTCGTTTTGGCGCGAGCCGTTTTGGAATGTTATCCTTCAAGATAAAATACCTTAGCCTTATATTTTTGAAACCAATATAACAACTCCTCCCTTGCAGATGCACGCATCTAACTCGCTCATATATGCACACAGCCTTGACTTACGTTCGTCAGTTCTAGATATGGGACCTACGTCTAGACAATTTATCCAGCCTTTAAGGATAAAATACATTTGCTTGGCTGCCTTTGATAAAATGGAAAACAACTTAGTACCAATCAGACTATGTCGTGCACACACTGCAATGGCGTGCAATCGAAAAAAGGGAATCTTATGTTAATTTCACTATTGATATTATTATTTGCTTGTATATAATTTTTTTCTGCATGTATGTTAATTTGTTAAACTATACATACTATTTAATAATTACAATATATTATATGAAGTGTCTGGGAGGGGGTGGTGTGGTAGCTGAGGGTTTTTTTTAGCGCTTGACTTCGAAAACGAGAGGTCCTGTGTTCGATTGTAGGTGAAGACTGGGATTATTATTTCGGGATTTTTAGGACGCCCCTGAGTCCACCCAGCTCTAATGGGTACCTGACATTAGTTGTGCAAAAGTAAAGACGGTTGGTTGTTGAGATGCCCAACTGACTCCCTCGTTAGCCGTCGGCCATAGAAGTTAGAGGTCCCAAACAAAGAATACATATTCAAAATTGTACTGCCAAAGGTTACTCAGCTTAGCGGAAAAGATGTATTATTTTGTATTCCCACATCCCCTTCAAATGTATAATGTTTGCCAACAAGCCAAATATTAATTTACAGTTTTCAACTGCTTTTCTTTTTTGTTTTTAAACTCGCAGCCGTTAATTTGTTTCGTATCTTTGACACCAAGTTCTGCACAAAAATTAAAGAAGAATGTTTTAAAAATCAGAAATGGGGGGGGGGGGTAATTTAAAAAAAAACAAAAACTCAACGACCATAAAACATTGTAGTGAATGGAGGAGAGGAGATCTTGTCATTTGACATTTGAAGTCTGTTTATCCTGCATCGATTCCACATGACACCTATACAGATGACAATTACCACTCAGTCAATACGAAGAGACAGCAAGTACAGCCAGGAAAGAGAGAAGGGAGACTACTCAAGGCCCGGAGAAAGGGAAATAATACCTCAATTATAACAGCTTGTTCAAACTGAATTGGTCCTCTAAGTGTATTGATGTTGGCTTCCAAGTGGCTCGAGCTGTCGCTTTCTACAATTCTTGGAGTGGTCTTTGATGTTTGATGTTTGTTATTTTTAAAGAGTTGGAATGTGACAATAAAACATGCAGAGAGATAAAAAGTTGTTTTTATTCCAAAAAAGTTCAGTATATAAAAGAAAAAAAAAAAAAAAATTTCAGCAAATACAAATGGTAGTAATACAGGAACATAAAAGAGCAGCACACTAGCCACGCATAAGAGACAGCTGTACGCCCAATCGAGACAATTTGATATAGAAGGCCCGAACACCGACCTGCAGCGTGACAAACTAGTGGACAGTTTAGACCAATAGTTCGTTGCCACGTCACAGGTCTGTACTCAGCAAAGTGGTGATCCTTTCTTTCAACCGTCCATTCTCACCTCGTTTCCCACAGGCCTACATATCTTTCTTTTCTCTGCCCTCTACTGATGCCTCCACTGACCCATAACAAATTACATACAATGATATTTAATTATAGAAAACTATGTAGAAATTGTTATGAATTTATAAGTTTCGATCAATCTTTAATCTTGCCTAGGTTCCCCACACTGCGCCCCCCACACTGCGCCCCCCACACTACGCCCCCCCCCACACTACTCGCATTCTCTACAGAATTTCTGAACTCGCACGCTTAACTGTCGTCTGCTCCGCCACCAGTGCGCACAAGGTACATTCTACAATTTCACTCCCTTTGAACTTGTAAGTGCT
Source organism: Biomphalaria glabrata (assembly GCF_947242115.1). Taxonomy (NCBI): domain Eukaryota; kingdom Metazoa; phylum Mollusca; class Gastropoda; family Planorbidae; genus Biomphalaria; species Biomphalaria glabrata. The sequence continues at coordinate 17,745,936 of NC_074719.1, forward strand.
GGAGTCCAAACGATGTAAAAAAAAAATACCTAAGAAACTATCACTGGTTTAATTCAAGACCATTTGGCTTCATCAAATATTCAAAAACAGGGAATGAACTTTGGCTAAACAAAAAAAAAATCAAACAATAGTGACTTTTTATTAGTCATGATTATTTGTTTATCTGTGACTATATGACTATACTGAACAATATTTCTCGATCATGTACATGTTTCAGTACAGTCCGTTCTCTCTCCCCTCTCTTCAGACTCTCCCACTCTCTTAATCCACTCTCTTCCTCTACCACTCTCTCAATGTCTCTCTTCTATTCTCTCTTCTACATTCTCTCTTCCACAATCTCCCACTTTTTTCTTCCCCCCTATCTCTCTCTCTCTCTCTCTCTCCCATTATATAAAAGAATACAAATCGAGTTAAATGTACAGCATAGCAGAAACAGTTTTGACTGAAACCAATATCCTACTACAATAAACTTAACAGTGGAATCCCTGGTGATAATGACTACGTCTTAAAGTAATACAAACCAGATATTGAGATAGATTACCATCGCTAAGTGTTTGTTATACATTGGTTTTATTTATAAGCTAAAATACTTCGTCTAAACAGTTTCTCCTATCTTAGGCCCATTACAGTAGTAAGTATAGAAGAAGGTGTGGAAGGTAATCCATACATACAGATTTCGTAAATTTATAATATATATACTGTAACCTTAAAACTGAAAAACATGACAGAAACCCCAAAAACAACATAGAAACACACACACAAATCACAGAAAGATAAAAACTAAGAAACACAAAAGCACTAAAGTTGAGTCGAAAAGAAAACATTTCTTTCACAACTTTTAGACAAAAAAATGTTCTTTCATGACTTCTTATAGCTTTTATAGAGCAACTTTCATGATTACATCATACTTAGAGCGCGTTAAATCTCATTTGTGGACCAGTGAGGGGGGGGGGGGAGGGAGTATCTGGAAGAAGGTTTTCCGTGCTGCCTCTAGGCGCTCAGTAAACACAACTCGGCAAGAGTCGGATGTCGAACCTCGAGCCCCCTTGATAGGTAGCCAAGCCAAGTTCAAGCGTATTTAGCTCTTGGCCATACATCCCACATGAAATAGAGACTGGTAGAAAGACACAAACTTATCAAATAAAACAGTGTCCACCAGAAACTGTATCAGCTGTAAAAATGTGTTCGATGGTCCAACATTAGCCACAATGAAGTTTGAAGTTTTGGAGATTCGAAAAAGTCACAGCGACGTTTGAAGTTTTGGAGATTCGAAAAAGTCACAACGAATTGAAGTTTTGGAGATTCAAAAAAGTCGCAGCAAGGTTTGAAGTTTTGGAGATTCAAAAAAGTCGCATCAAGGTTTGAAGTTTTGGAGATTCAAAAAAAGTCACAGCGAAGTTTGAACTATAAATCAACCTGAAACTATTCCTTGAACAAATGGCAAGAAGCAAAAAACTTTTTATTGTGTGTTTGTTGTGTGTTTGTTGTGTGTTTGTTGTGTGTTTGTTGTGTGTTTGTTGTGTATCGTATTTCCTGTAAGGTAGAGTATCGCTGTCTGTCTACAGAAAACATTAAGTCAAAACTCTTCTTGTGAAATGCACACTCTAATGCGGAACAACTAGAAATAACTCGCTAGTTGGTGTAACCGGTATAGAGAGTCAAGGAAGTGCTGATAAAGTGTTTCAAAAGTTCTATGACAGTTTGTGTGTGCTCTCCAGAGTACTACAGAAGGATTGGGTCTTAACTCATCACATGGTAGCCTTTTTTTTCTTTTAAATGTACTTGGCAACACTTTAGCGTCATTGACAATATTTAGTTCATTGTAAGAATACCAATAGAAAATTATCGATTGCTTCGTTCATTCAGATGCAGTTCACCTCTCTGGTTTATCGGTTAGAATCTAGAATCTTTCTACGTGTACACCAATCCTCACACACACATACTCACACACACACGCACACACTCTCTCTCTCACACACACATATTTTTTATCGACATATTTTTTCCATATTTTTTCTTCCTTCCTTATGTTTTTTTTAAATGGAATTCTAGCCCCCCCCCCCCCCTCCCCCAAAAAAAGTCAAAATTTAGTCATTAGAAACGTAACTATTTCTAGTTAGTTTTAACCTGCTCTAGAAAAAAAAAGACTTACAAGACTTAAAAAAGAAAACTGAATGAAGGAGACAGAGCGAACGTATTGACTCTCTAAGCCTTACGCTAGATCTCGTGGTGGAGAAATGATAAGACGCACTAACGGGATGATATCTTCACTGCTGTCTACCCCACCCCTCTCTCACATGCACTTTGACATCCCAACGTCTTGGCAGGCATCTATTAATCGAGGCCTATTAAAGTTCAAATCTGAGAGTGATGCCGACATCCTCCGCCTCACGGGGCGGCACAGGTACGGCGCCTTGGTGTTTACTCTGGCCAGGCACAGAAAGGAGAACGTCAATGCGCAATTATCTCCGCCTGTTTTCAAGACTACGGCGTCACGAACCGTTCGATTTCGCCGACACTGCTATTAGGGGAAGAGCTGGCGTTTCCTTTTGGGAATAAGTGTATTTTTTAAAAGCTGGGAACTTATCCCGTTGTCCAACAACTTTTGATATGTTTTGATACTGAATGTCAGAACTACGTGGGCAAGAAAAGAAATATCGACACACATTGTATCTATTGTACATACTACAATTGTTTCGCCATCGCTTATACACACACACATAAATATTTAGAAATTCTACATTAACGATACAACGTTTTTATTTTAATTTCAATAACATTCCAACTTTTTAAAAAAATTTAATGATGTTCCCACCAACCCCAATCCCAGCAAACAATAATCTAAGGTACCCCTTGGAGGCGCAGTTGCTGAGAGGTAAACCGCTAGGTATCGATCCGGTGGTCCCAGGTTCGAATCCTGGTGCAGGCTGGACTTTTGTATTTCAGTATTTTTAGGCGCCTTTGAGTCCACCAGCTCTAATGGGTACCTTGCATTAGTTTGGGATGGGAAAGTAAAGGTGAATATAATAATAGACTGACCCAAATTCATGAATTCCTTCAAACAAAAACAAACAACTAATAGATACATTGACACTTAATATAAGCTTTGATTTTTTTTTAAAGTATTTTTTATGTTGTTGTTTTTTTTACTTCTTTAATCTATCTTTATACTGTGACGCCTTGATAAAAAGAAATTCACGAGCCCTCTTACGGACTGAAAAGCCTGTGTGGTCAAACACTTTGTTCCCCTTTAAAACCGGCACCGCAGATAAAAAAAAATCCTTCTCTCTCTCTCTTCAAACATATTGTGACATTATATTTACATTCCAATGCGAGGAGCTTCTTAAGTACACTCATGTCCTAAGACCTCATTTTGATTTCTGCTCATTAGGACAATGGTGTACTTTCTTCAAATAGCCGCCTTCCTTTCTGTCAGAAGATCTGATCTAGGACAAAACAAAGCAGATGTGAGACACATTTCACGCCATGACATTGATAACACACGAAGTAAGGCTACACGCTTTGTTTTAACATAGAATGACATTGATTGAAAACTGGGTTTGGCAAGATGGGAAACTATTTGATATTTAAGAGAATATAACAAAGAAAGATTGTGTTTTAACAGAAACTCATGGGCGGCCCCAATCGCTGTGTTATAGTTATGAGGTCGAAATAATCCGAGCATGGGTACATGAGAAATGGTTAAGATCTTGGAAAGAACCCAACAAAGCCTTGATGTCTGGAGCGCCTCGCCGCTGTCTTAGTGAACACAAACCTTAAAATAGGCCGAGACTATAGAAACAAGAGATAACTCTACAATCTTCCATGTTCATAAGATATCCACTGGCAGAGTGGTTACAGTGTTGGCTTGAGAAGCGAGAGAAGAGTTCGAATTCAGGTCGTTCCCCTTTTTTATTTATTTTTATAAATATTTTTTTTCTCTTACTGGAACTTATTTTTTTATTTTTTTGGTAGAATGTCAACGCGATCTGAAAAACTTAAAAGTAAACAAAGAGCAGATTACTCTGTGATAAATTTTTAATATAAAAATCTGCATCTATTTGACTTAACACAAAGGATCCCCATTAACCAGTGGTGAAAGTCTGGACACCCTCTCTCTATCTTATGACGTATTTATGGAGGATATATAGGGAAAAATCAATGTACATACTAAACGGAGGTACTCAGTGGGTCAAGTTTTAATTTATCAGAAAGAAATTATTTTGGAAAGTGAATGCGAAGATTTTGTGACCAAACAATTTGTAGGACAAACCATTTATCTTCTAAAAAAAATCTCAAGCCGCTGTGATTTCATAGAAGTTTTACTTTTTTGAAAAAATCAAACAAAATTCTGAATTATTGTTAAAGAGTGAAACATTGATGTCCCAAGGAAACAAATATTAAGGAGATTCAGAATTGAAGATGCCCAAGACTAAGACTGCTTTCTGAATCTTAAACGTCGTGATTATTTATACTCTGTGTCCATTAAAATCAAGACTATTCCATTAAAAAAACAACACATAAGAATACAGACAAAGAAACTCATTGACAGACTTCAAGACAGACATCTAGATCTCGCTCACGTTCTCCGGTCAACGAGCAGCGCTGATACAGACTCGCGGAACAAAAAACTTTTTTGTGGCGTTCACTTCTCAGCTTGATGAACCGAAGTCGCTCACTTGAAAACGATTTAACGAAGCGGTTGGCGGTTTGTACAGTTTTCCCACTTGACTAAGGCCTCGTTGTCGAATTAACTCATCTAGATATGGTACGATCTTGCCTGACGTTATCTAAGTTTTTTTTGTTGTTAGGTAATAACAAAGGACAGAGGCACAAGAGTTTAATTAACACGCCACCTATCAAACAAGTTAATGCACATGTTATCAGATTTTGTATTTTGGTGATCTGTAAACATGAATCAAAATATGCTTTGGTGTTTTAAATATTTTCGTTTGTATAAGAAACAAGAAAAAAAATGTACAAATATTTTTTAAAAGACAAAACCTCCATTATTAAACTTCAAATATAATAAAATAATTTAAAAACAAATATGTATATTATTATTTGAATATATTAAAGACATGACTGGAAAAAAAGGAACGTAATAACGGGATTCCCTGTGTTAGTCTAGCCATGCCTGATAATTAGAGACTCTACTAAGTCCTGGCTGATTCAGGCAACCATGTTACCATGTTCTAAAGGTAACTTTGAAAAAAGAACTCTTTTCTTAGGTCTTTCTAGTCGATAGCTCACTGGGTTTTGTTTCTAATTTTTTTGTTTTTTTGACATTCACAAAAATGGGAGGAAACTTTGAATTTAAAAAAAAAATAGAAAAGAAATGGAGAACAAAAACAAGTTGACTACTCCTTAGGGTTCCCCCGATCAATAGCCCTCACACATACACAGAAGATATCCGTTCCACTTTGAGTGGAACTCGAACGCACGCCATATGACGGGCACTCGAGACTTACGAATCGTGCTACAGATATCTCATAATACCCAGGCCTTTCTTGCTCAACATCTAAGAATTGTACAAATCTAATACTCAGGCATAAAAAAAAACAACTAGCAATCGCTCCATATCTTTAAGGGGGCAGGGGAGATTATTAACTTGAGAGGATTAAGAAAGGGTTAATAAAAACTGGAAAAACTGCGATACGATACCCTAAGAAGATAAATATCAATTACATTAACGGGACTTATCAGTATACACAAGTATCAACTGGAATCGATTCTTTAAACGGCTTTCGTTTCATTTCTTTCGTGTGGGCTAATCGATACTTGTGTTGTTTATTCTTTTGCATTCGTTTATAGAAAGCAGTTCTATCTGTATGTATATAGATAACAAAATGCTTGGGGTCAAGTTGACCGATCAGTAAAGCGATTAGCTATATAGCTGCGGATCGTGGGATTGAATCTTACATTTCCTTCTTACCAATAATATGCGAGATAATGGAAATACATTTTTTAATGCATATTTTTTTATCATCAAAGTTTATCAGAAATTAAATTTACAATAGCCCTATAATCCTACTAAAAGTAAACCAAATTAGATTATAGTTTTGAAGTAATATCAAGATAGTAATGAGTAGTGTCCCATGTGTATCAATTAGTTTGGATCAGTCATGTAATTACATTTTTAATAGATCTAGACCATAGACATAAATATATATATATATATATATATATATATATATATATATATATATATATATATATATATATATATATATATATATATATATATATATGATCTAGACTATTCTAGACTAACAATAAAAAATCTGTGCAATGAAATATTTTTTATCAATGGACCTCATTCACAAATCGTAAACAAACAACATTTAGCCACGTGATTCTATATATCTTCTATACAAAATATTTAATCCATAAAGGCTGTCACGTGATACGTATTTTTCATTGTTTTATCAATATTATGACGTGGCTAAATGTGTTTATTTACGATTGGTAAAAAAGGTCCATTGTTTTTGTTTAGCGCTATTTCATGCTTCAAACGTTCTCCATACGCTCTCATCTTATCAAGAAAGAACGGGGTATCTGGGTGATCGCTTTTAAATGTATTTTTTAAATTAAAAGAAAAGGGAACGACTTGAATTCAAAGTCAATGTGTTTAGTCAATGTATTTAGTCAATGTATTTAGTCAATGTATTTAGTCAATGTGTTTAGTCAACGTATTTAGTCAATGTGTTTAGTCAATGTATTTAGTCAATGTGTTTAGTCAATGTGTTTAGTCAATGTGTTTAGTCAATGTATTTAGTCAATGTGTTTAGTCAATGTGTTTAGTCAATGTGCTTAGTCAATGTATTTAGTCAATGTGTTTAGTCAATGTATTTAGTCAATGTATTTAGTCAATGTATTTAGTCAATGTATTTAGTCAATGTATTTAGTCAATGTGTTTAGTCAATGTATTTAGTCAATGTATTTAGTCAATGTGTTTAGTCAATGTATTTAGTCAATGTATTTCCGAATTTCAATTTTCATCTTTCCGCTTTCACGCGTTTTTCTGAATGCGCCATTATATCGCCAGAACATTTCTTCACATTGCTATCTTTTCTCTTTCTTTGTTACTTACTTTGCTATTTAGTCAACACTGAACGAATGGAAGCACACAATGTGCATGGCTTGTACCTACCAAAGAGACCAAATGAGCGATATAATATTAAACCAGTGAGGTCCTATAGAAGTTTTGTCTTCCCGTGCACCCGAGATTAATCACTTTTCACCCATTAGAAGTTTGTTATGCCTTTAAAAGAAATTGCAATGTCTTAATACTATATACAGAGAAGGGGAAATCTTATATTCCAACACTATATTGTTACGTATTTCTGAATCTTCTGGCTAAATGTACTAGTAGGCACACAAATAAAAACACTGTAAAGAACTTGACGACTAAACTTTCAGCTTCATATAACTTTAATGACTATTAACTCTAACAATTCGTTACTGTAACATGTAGCGTAGAAGACTGTACAATATCTGTCAGTTTACAGTTAGCTATACTTCGTTGTAATTCATCTCTTCACTTCGTTGCAATTCGTCTCTTCTCAACTTCCATCGAGCCGTATTCCACAGAACAGACCAACGACACACTTCCCAGTGTCGCTCCAGGTCTCCCAAAGCTGAACCAAGTCGTACTCAAGTCTACCGAATCAGAGCCGCACAAGTCTTACATCGACTGTATCGACTGTAACGGCTCAAGTCCACTGTAGTTTGCTGTATAGACTTTAACGACAGTAGTCCACTCCAGTTAACTCTACCCTAGTTAACTTGCATCGAGTCGTACACATTTCTCTTCCACAGAGCCGCACACGTCTTACATAGTCTGTATCGACTGTAACGGCTCACTCACGACTCCATACGACTGACTTTCACATTAACTTTCTGGCTTATATAGAGTCCCTAATCGCTTCTCCAAAGTTGCACAAACACTCCTAGTATCCTCTGGAATAACATGTCAGGAAACGTCACATCCTGTCTTTATTTATACACGTAGATTCCAGAAAACACTCGCTGCAGTGTCATCAAGTCGGGGTCACACGTAGTGACCTTTATCTGTCACTGTTCATTAGTAACTGTCCCCCTACTTAGATCTGTTCGTCCCCTGGAACAACACGTGTGGACACGTCACATCCTGTCTTTGTTTGTACATGTAGATTCCAGGGAACACTAGCTGCTGTGTCATCTCGGCGGGGTCATACGTTGACCTCTACCTATCACTGTTCATTTGTAACAATATATAGAGAAGGCAAATCTTATATTTCAATAATATATACAGAGAGGGGATATCTTATACTCCACACACACACATAAAAACTTAACACCCACACAGTTGACAGAAAAACTGCAGACGTGAAGAGAGATGGCCTACAGCATGAAAAGAATATCGTTTCCAATTTATTGACGATCAAACTTTTTATTTTGTCCACATTTAGCTACCGGCCCAGTAGATCACAAACTGTTATTTCAGCTGATCTATTGATCAGAAGTCATTCTTCTATCGTCTTTAAACATTGGACGTCTTAAAGGACGTGGACGTCTTGAGGCCAGAGACATTTAAACGTCAGAATTAACAAAACAAAAAGTTGTAGCATAGAGTTATTATTTATAAATAGCTAAAACAATGTTTGCTTACCACCTCCCTTTCCCCTTTTTAAACTTTTTTTCTTATTTTCTAGACTTTCAGGCTAGATAACTCAGGAACTTACTGTCCAGTTTTCAAGGGAGACAAACTTCAGAGAAAACGAAGACGTCAGTGGCAGAAGAAATAAACACTTTAAATAAATAAATAAAATAAGTTAAAAAAAAAAAAGAAAAGTAAAAAGTCAACAAAAATCGATATTAAATGTATTTACTTGAACATTTTAATAAAATTCTGGTTATAATGTCAACTCAAGACGTCTAGCTCACGTTCAAATCGATGTATAGAAATATAGCTAATGTGGAATTAAAAGTCTCTATACACAATACGAAATGAATGCACCATTTCTTGACTTCAAAGTCTATTTCAATGCACAGAGATATTTGAATCGTTGCATAAGTAAATTATAGCTTCTATATAGCGCTAACTTCATGCTTAAAGCATGCTCCAATCTCATTTGTGGACCGGGGTGGGGGGACGAGGTATCTGGGAGAAGGTCTTCAGAGCTGCCTTTAGGCGTTTAGTAAACACAACTTTACCCGAGTCGGGTGTCGAACCTCGAGCCCCCTTATAGGTAGCCAAGCTCAAGCGTACCCAAACTCTCTACCACGCTTCCCATATTCATATTCCATAAATAACGGACTCGGTGGGCCGTGGGTCCTTTCCGACCCATGGCACGGTGCTATCCGACTTCCCGAAAATCCTGCCCATGGAACATAAAGAAGCTACAGAGGCTCATTTCCATCGCACACGACGATTTTCTTGCAGTGAAGCGCCGTGTGAGACGGAACCTTAAATTCACCTGAAAACTGGCTAAAAATATTTGGGGATTACATCTCGTACTCATTTTGGTAACATTTAAGTTTTAAAAACAAGCAAAATAAAAAAAATATTTAAAAAAAAAAGCTTCTATGATATCATATTCTTATCTAACCTTGTAAAAATACAGTTTAAAAAAAAAATATGATGACGTACTACTCGTTATGCATTTACTCAAGCATGTTAACCAATCACCTAAATTCTGCCAAGTCACTGGTTTTCCTTGCTGGCTCTGGCAACCCATTCCATGCTCTAAAAGCAATAGGGATAAAAGAAGCATTTGTGCCTTTATGTGTCTTTGTAGTTTGGATCAGTCATGTCATTCAATGTGTCATAAGCCTCAAGAAAGCTATGGACAGCCAGAAAATAAGGACCTTAGCTCTTAAGGAAAAGCTTGCCATACGGAAAATGGCTGGCTCCTCTACCACCAAAGAGAAAGTCACCTTGACATGCAATATATGTGGACCGGAGTGTCTCTCCAAAATAGGGCTCCACAGCCATATGAAAAAGTGTTCGAGATGAACCATAGTCTTTCTACGACTAAAGGAGGCCAATATATTAGCCTCAAACGACAATCTATAAAGAGGAATAATTCAACTTATACAACTATTTCAGTCAAGTACTATTTCTTTCCCTTGTTTGTGATGCCAAATAAAGTAATTTATTACCAATAGTCTATTAACTTTTTTTTTTCTTTCATTGATTATTGTGATGTCATGTAAAAGAAATAATTGTGCAAAATTTCAGCTTGATCCGAGATTGGATGTGGGAGAAATAACGTGTACAAACTTTTGACCAGACAGACAAACAGACAGAGAGAGTTGATATAAGCTTTGAAAAACTTCCTTTAAGGTCTAGTTCGTATTATTTAACATGCATAAATGACCGAGTTGTTCTAATAACGCTGGGATTTCTTCCATTGGAAAGTTTTTACATGTCGCATGTGCTAATTTTTTTTTTCAGACCTTGAACTTTTATTACCATGGCAACCCTAGAAGCTGAGATATTAAAAAGATAATATCTATGTAAAGGTTAAAGGTCATAGACAGGGAATAATGAGCTAAACCAAAAGGATTTATTTTAAAAAATGTGACTGAAATAGAACAAAAATAAAATGCCTGCTTGGTTACTTCTGTGACGTATTTTGTCTTGGTCGCTCCCTATGGAAAACATGGCAGCTGTGAATGTCCAGGTCAAGTTCAATTCAGACCACGTTTTGCCTGCGGGCTTAACTCTTCACAGCTCTCTCTCACACACTCTCTTTCTCTCTCTCTCTCTCTGTCTGACTTTCAAATTCTGTCACCCTGAAACTCTCGCCCCCTCCATGTCGAACGAACTCCAGATGGAGTCTATTTCACTAGCCTATTGCTTTAAGTTTTAGTTGGGCATCTACTTTTTAAAAAACAAAACATGATCTATCCTTCATCATGACCTATGACCTAGCCTTCATCATGATCTATGTCCTAGTCTTCATCATGACCTATGAACTAGCCTTTATCATGACATATGACCTAGCCTTCATCATGATCTATGTCCTAGTCTTCATCTTGACCTATGACCTAGACTTTATCATGACATATGACCTAGCCTTCATCATGATCTATGTCCTAGTCTTCATCATGACCTATCACCTAGCCTTCATCATGACATATGACCTAGCCTTCATCATGATCTATGTCCTAGTCTTCATCATGACCTATGACCTAGACTTTATCATGACCTATGACCTAGCCTTCATCATTGTCTATGTCCCAGTCTTAACCTAACCTATGACCTAGCATTCATCATGACCCATGACCCAGCCTTCATCTTGTTTAAAAAATGTTGTTACACACCATGACATTTTGTTTGTTAGTATGTGTGTTTGTGTTTGTGTGTGTTTCATTCTATTACATCGATGCACTGACGTTTTGAAAGAAGGGAAGGGGGGGGGGGGGCTAGAAGTCTACTCAAGTATTTGGAGCGCTCCATTGATGCTTTTTTAAAATTCTTATTTCTTTATTTGTCATTTTTAATTTTATCTCAAACAGACTATTAGAATTAGATCGGCATTAGATGTCATCTCTAGAGAGCAAAGCTCTGGAATTTACTTCCTGATTAAAAACTCTATTTCCAGTAATTCTATAAAGTCATTTCATCATGCTCATTACAGCAAGGCTTATACTTTGGGTGATTCAAATCAAGTTCTAATGTTATCCGTTCAACAAAGTTCAGAAGAGTTAACGATAGAATAACTTAATCCAGTGTTTATCAAACTGGGGTCTGCGAAACCCCCCAGGGGTCCCCGAGAAGAGGGTTCACAGATGGATGAAAATTGTATACATTTAAAACAACTTTTTCCCTAAAAGCCAGTTCATCTGGTCAGATTATTTCAATAATAATCCACTCTCCCCTTACTACTGTTTAATTTGTCTATTTCATTCAACTCTAGGGCGACCTAAACCAAAGATTTGAGACATTCTTCAATTGAATATTGCTGACAGGTATTAAAACCTTTTGCCGATGGGCAAACTCAGTTTCCAATCACAGGTGATCCCATACTAATACAGAAGCAGCTAATTGAAATATCCACCAGCGAGGAACTTAAACCAATGTTAAAACAAGGAGACCACAACTTCTGGTTACAAAAACGTGTTCAAAATGTATATTCTGTATTACGGTTCATTGTAAAAAAAGTTGTTGACTGCTTTCTCTACCTTTTTTCCCGTAATTAACCTCATTACAAATAACAATAAAAAGGTTCGAAGTTTGTGCTCATAAACACATCCACCTCATCCAAGTCATTAGTTTTTTTTTACATTTGACACTTTTATAAAGTGCATGTACGAGGCGTTCTGACTAAAGGGTCATTCGGCACGTTTTGACTTAAGAGTCCTTCGGCACGTTTTGACTTAAGGGTCCTTCGACACGTTTTGACTTAAGGGTCCTTCGACACGTTTTGACTTCAGAGTCCTTCGGCACGTTTTGACTTAAGGGTCCTTCGGCACGTTTTGACTTAAGGGTCCTTCGGCACGTTTTGACTTAAGGGTCCTTCGGCACGTTTTGACTTAAGGGTCCTTCGGCACGTTTTGACTATATAAAGAGGTCTCCGGGTCAAAAAAGTTTGAGGACCTCTGACTTAATCGAATGTGAGTGCTACATTAAAACGTAATATATAGAAACTGAGAGAAAGGTTTATATAGAAACTATCTGAGAGAAAGGTTTATATAGAAACTATCTGAGAGAAAGGTTTATATAGAAACTAACTGAGAGAAAGGTTTATATAGAAACTAACTGAGAGAAAGGTTTATATAGAAACTAACTGAGAGAAAGGTTTATATAGAAACTATCTGAGAGAAAGGTTTATATAGAAACTATCTGAGAGAAAGGTTTATATAGAAACTAACTGAGAGAAAGGTTTATATAGAAACTATCTGAGAGAAAGGTTTATATAGAAACTATCTGAGAGAAAGGTTTATATAGAAACTATCTGAGAGAAAGGTTTATATAGAAACTAACTTAGAGAAAGGTTTATATAGAAACTATCTGAGAGAAAGGTTTATATAGAAACTAACTGAGAGAAAGGTTTATATAGAAACTATCTGAGAGAAAGGTTTATATAGAAACTAACTTAGAGAAAGGTTTAAATTTGACTTATATTTAACTTTAACAAGAAGCGAAATCCCAAACCTAATACTCGAAAAAAGTTGAAAGCAGGAAAGGCCCGAAATCAACTGGATGGAAATTTTCCAAAAAAAAGCGATTGTTGGACTTTGAAATGATACTGAAAGCTATTTATCACTAAATTAAGCAAATAAATGTCAATAGATACAATTGAACTTGCCAGGCACGTTGAAAACAAAATGACGAACCAATCAACAAATCTGTGTAACTAATTACAAGAGCTGAAATGTTTCTTAGCGGCCATAGTGGATTTGAACTGAAAGAGTAGAATGTGAGGGGAAAAAGAAAGTCTCTAGAGTAGTACTTCCAGAGTAGATTGACCAACTGATATGTTAGTACCCCCAGAGGAGATTGACCAAATGATATGTTAGTACCTCCAGAGGAAATTGACCAACTGATATGTTAGTACCCCTAGAGGAAATTGACCAAATGATATGTTAGTACCTCCAGAGGAAATTGACCAACTGATATGTTAGTACCCCTAGAGGAAATTGATCAAATGATATGTTAGTACCAGGGGCGGACTGGGTGTCAAGATCGGCCCAGGCATTTCTATACCATCCAGCCCATAAATTGTATATTATACGATGGGCACACAATTCTAGGTCTACCTGTCCTCAAAATGATTCTATTTATTTAGAAAATATATCGATACAGTTGCATGCATACAGTTATTTAATACGTGCCTTAGAGACATCAATGAGGCCCCTGTCTTATAAAATACAGACGTAATTTAAAACAAAAAGATTATTGTTGTGGTAATACCGGCCCATTTGGGGACCGGCCCACCGGGCATTTGCCCGAACGCCCATATAGCCAGTCCGCCCATGGTTAGTACCCCTAGAGGAAATCGATCAAATGATATGTAAGTATCTCCAGTTGAAATTGACCAAATGATATGTTAGTACCTCCAGAGGAAATTGACCAAATGATATGTTAGTACCTCCAGAGGAGATTGACCAAATGATATGTTAGTACCTCCAGAGGAAATTGACCAACTGATATGTTAGTACCTCCAGAGGAGATTGACCAAATGATATGTTAGTACCTCCAGAGGAAATTGACCAAATGATATGTTAGTACCTCCAGAGGAGATTGACCAAATGATATGTTAGTACCTCCAGAGGAAATTGACCAACTGATATGTTAGTACCTCCAGAGGAGATTGACCAAATGATATGTTAGTACCTCCAGAGGAGATTGACCAAATGATATGTTAGTACCTCCAGAGGAGATTGACCAAATGATATGTTAGTACCTCCAGTGGAGATTAATTAACTGATATGCTGAAGAAACAATTCTCGGAGTTGTCCTCTCAGGTCATTCTTCAGGTAACTGTGGAGAAACACCAAAAGTACCAACTTGTTTATACTTATGACTAAATAACCGGCTGATTTAAATTAAACGGATTCAACGAAATAATAGGATTTATTTCAGTATTGATGAATTAGGTCCGAATAAGCGTCTGATTCATTTAACCGGTTTCTTCCCACAAACAGCAAAAAGAATAAAGTTTCAACATACAGAAAATTTTAGGTTTCTTTAGACGAGGTTTCTTTAAAAAAAATCGTGTACCAAAAATAAGGGGAGATTAGCAACTTGGTTAACAAGATTTGCTCAAAAAAGTCAGCTAGTAATAAGATCAAGTGTTTGAGTCAGTCAATGAAGACGGTGTTTTTTAAAGGTCTAACTGACTAAAAAAGAACTACACATTCGTTTCAGTCATAGAGGAATGTTATAATAAAAGATTTTTCTGTGTTCTGTTTGAATAGGGTGCTCACTTCTAGTATCAAATGATCGATGGGGGTTCAAATGATGTGCCATAAACAACAGTTACCTATTCTTATGGGATGTGATATACCATTCTAATGGCGATATACATTCTGATTAGCTAGACTCTTAAGAACTGACTCTTGTCAACGTGTGGCTTTTAGTGAATGAGAACATTGCATCCATTGGGATTCACATATCTAGGCATTATTGTACGTAGCATTCGAGTGATAGTGCCCTATATCTGGTGTATGTTAGAGACGAGAGCTAATAAAGATTGTTGCCTTTTTTTTTAACTGCTATGTTGTTTTATTTTATTTTATTTTATTCTTTGCACGACCCAACAGTTTGAAGAAATAATTGAAGCTTTCTTGAGTATGCAAGGTGTCATGAAATAGATGGACTGGGGGAGAACCTGACAACTGCATTTAATTCAGATGGATGGACTAAAACAAAAGGGAGGACTCATGTAACGCCCTAAATGATACTATCATCTGGCCTAGAGATTGACAAGTAAGTTTTCTATTAGTCACAAATGTTTTACCAGACTGGTGTGAGGCGGCTCAGTAGTAAAGCGATACCGAGACTAAACAAGAGTTCTAGATCAATGCCTAGAGGCTTAAATTTAATGCCTAAAAAACTCGAAATTTGTTCTGGTCATGCTAGTCTAGAGACTCACTTTACGGGACTGCTTGTGAACGCGCAATTGTGACGACATTAATTCAAAGAGAGACTGTAGTCTAGATCTAGATAAACAGACAGTTGCGAGGCTAGGCTTTCATAGGAGCATCATCT